>NC_080647.1:15151515-15454545 GCF_027579445.1 Ammospiza nelsoni | reverse complement strand
CTGAAGGGCAGACACATATGCCTGTACTGCTCCTTCCATATCACCTGCAGCTACGAGTGCAGCAGCCAAATTAATATATCCATCAATGAAATCAGGTTTGAGGCGCAGGGCATGTCTGTAATGCTCAATTGCTTCCTGCAGCTGTCCACGCTCCTTGTACACATTGCCTAGGTTTGAATAGGCTTCAGCCAACAGTGGGTTCTGTTTGATTGCCAAAGTGCTGAAGTGAGCAGACCTGGAGAAAGCAGACCAGTCAGCAAATAAAAAACCATGACCCAAAGACAAACCAAAACCACCCAAACAAACCCACCCTTGACATTCAGTGTTTGTCTGTTTATCTAGTCACTCTAGTGAACATTCATGCTTAGGTGAGCCAAACACACAGCCAGCAAATCTGGACTTACAGAGCTGTCCTGTATCTTTATCCACCCACTTTAAACTCTGATTGCCCTGGATCCCATTTTAGGTTGTACTGAACAAAGACAGCTCTCATTTAGTCAGAAAGGCTCAAGTTGCCTCACCAAACCTGAGCTCAACACATTTGGAAAAAAACTACAGGAATCCCTCTTCCAACATCTGTATGTGTTAGGCAATGTTGATATTCTTTTCAAGCAGCAGGACATGACTAACATGTAAAATTCTGCTGTATCCCCACTTACTCTATTTTCCCATATCTGAACTACTATGACTTCAATCAGAAGACTATATAAAACAAACCTAAGTCAAAAGTTCTTACTTGCTTCACCAACAAACATGAATTTACAGCTAGAACAAGTGAAATTCAAAATGCTAGAGGCACAGAGAGCAAGATCAGGAACAGGCAAGCAGAAAGAACAAAGAAACAACTTTCAGATCACAGAACTTCATTAACTAAACATCTTGTTGTGCAGGAAAGTTTTACAATTCAAAGAAAAAACCCCAAACCCTTAGACTGTAGGTGGAATGAACATTACAGAGGTAAATCCTGCCAGTACACACCAATGTGGCTGATGTTCCAATGTTAATTAATATGTTCAATATCAAAATAACACACCAATAATGGCAAGGCCTCCTGTCTGTTGTAAAGCTGATGAGTCCAAGCAAAACTCCAGAGGGAAGAAGCAGCCTACCTGTCCAGTCGGCGGCACTGGAAGTGAATGGATGACAGTAACAAAAGCACACCAGTGTTATCAGGCTCCTGCCTCCAGAGCTGCATGCAGTGCCTCTCTGCTGCTTCAAAGTCTCCTGCCTGATACTCACGATGAGCCAACTCCGCTAACCCTTGGAAGGAAAGCATACGTTTCGTTGGTTCTGGAGAATCACCAAAACATTTAAAGGGGGAAAACAAAAAGTTAGATGATGGGAACAAAACAAAAACAAAACAAAACAAAACAATGAAAAATAAAATGTACATAACTAATGGATAAAAATGTTTGAAATGATATGGAACACTACAGCAGGTGACAGTTGGGATTCTAAGATCTTATCTGTACCAGTCCGTGACTCCATCAGCTAATAATAACAAAAATGCAGACTGTAACGACTGTGAATATTTGCAATTTAATCATTTCCATTATTCTGAAAGAGACTCCTGTCATTATAAGATATTTTAGTTCCTGACAGTGGAAGTGCTGCTAACTGAACAATGACTCTCCTCACTCCTCCCCACGACTGAAAATCCCATGCTTTGGTAAGTAAAAAAAGTTCTAACAATTTAATAGGGAAATGAAGGACAGGAGACAAAGACTTTAATAAAGGACTTGAACAGAAGAAAGTTTTGCTGTGTAAGTAGTGAAAACTCTTTTAAAAAAAGGCAAAAAAAGCACAATGGGTAACATTCATTGAATCCTGCATACTCCTATATTTCCTCTGAGGAGTCAAAATCCCTTCACAGAACAAAAAATGGTCGTGGAACAACAATATCTGATGAAAGACAAACACACACTTCAATGATTACGCAACTGGCCTACAGGAGGAACCATTAAACAGACAGGGTGCAGGAAAGGAGTTACTGCTCCTGGAGGCTTAGCTGGAACAGGAGTGACAAAACAGTTTTAGTATTTAATACTCAACTGTGGAGAATGAAATACTTAAATGAAACACCACCTGTTTTAGGCAAAACAACCAGAAGTGAGAGAAGTAAAATTTCTTACAAATAAGCAAGTGCAACTTGGAAAAACCCACAACCATTCATCCTAGAAAAAAGTGCTGGCCTTCAAATTCTGCCTTTATACCAACAACTCTTACTATTACAATGTTTGATTACTGCAAGTATCTCTCATCTTTCCTCCTGTACTCTGCAGCTCCTTCATTCCATTCATTATACATTTCCCACCTCATCCTACAGTTTTAAAATTTGGAATCTAAGTGAAACAGTTAAACCTTTCCTAATACCAGAAAGCAGCTCAATAGATGAGCCTACATTTTTGTAGTGAGGTAGTACAAAAGTTCATGCTTTTGTGAGAACTTTAAAGACAGCCAAAATAATCATAAAGAGATTAGGTGCAGATTTACTACCCAGCGTTTATTTTATGAAATTTGGATTGATGCAATTTATTTAAATTACTTTCAAATTTGGGGTTTTAGCACCAGTAGGTTTTAATACAAGACTGCAAGTCCTGTCTAAGTACAGTAGTTTTTCCAGATACTGTACAGTCTCTGTCAGTGCTATAAACTGTTTCATAATAAACTGGAACTACCACTGCCACTCTCTTTTTCAGATAATTCACAAATTAGTAACCAAGCAGCCTTATCCAGATTAGATTCCTGGTTTTCAAACCTGACTAAGGGCAAAGTGGACTTCACGATCTGATTAAACGGATTGGCAAAGATAAAAAGGTACAACCTTTATTCAACATGAGAAAGTTGAACTGTGGTTGAAAACCACACCACTAATAAATGGTGCTGACAGCAATACTGGGCACCAGCAGACTGCTCCTCACTGGGCCCCTGTGCCCTGTGCCCTTCTGGCATTTCCAACTTCCACTGATGGCACACAGAAACCAGAGAGAGGAAGAGCGTGTCTCATGGACTCAATTTCCTCTGCAAGTACATTTCAATTGTTTCAGTAAATTTCAAAGAGAAAAAAAAAACCCACCCCAAAACATAACAACCCAGAAGTTTACACTTCAAGGCTTATGATGGCAGAGAAAGAGACTTTCAGTCACTATTTCAAGGCTACATTTTGCCTACTTAGAGCAAGAAGTCAAACTGAAGTTGTAACTTCCAGGCCAAGAGAGCAGGCGGTGCAGATTTAATACCTGGCAATGGGAACTACTAACAAATGCAACAAAAGAAGAAACACTGACACTTTCTTTCATTCATCAAGTGTCTCTGTTTACAAAACAAGCCACCCTTTGTCTCCAGAGAAAAGGCAAACAGTGTAAAATTGCCAGTCATTTACCTCCAAGCATTTATTTTATAAACGATTGTGCAGAAGTGCACTGAAATGCAGGAAGTGGACAGCCACATCAGGAAGCCCAGAATGAGTGAAACTTTTTAATACAAACTTGGCTGGAAGTTATGCAGTGCAAAATATCCGTAAGACAGCCCATGAATGGATGCTCACTGAATCAATTTGTAAAGAAAATAACTGCAGTGAGGAGTCACAGCCAGGAAAATCCCTTTTCGTGTCTTGCATAAATTAATTTCTCTACCTCGGCTAATTTGTGCTGCATGCTTCGACTATGACCTTGGAAAAGTCTAGTACGGTGCTGTGACAATGACCTTCCCCGAGGCTTCCAGACAATACGAGCGAAACAAAAAAGCTGCACAGAACCATCAGAAAGGCGCCCAAGGCCATTTTCCCCCGACAAATGCCATCCTAAGCGCTTGCAATACACTCATGCTCTACCTTGCGCTCAGACACCACCTAGTTCCAGGCAGAAGCAGTGGTTACCTCCAGCTGGGAGGTGCTGGACAGCACAGGACTCCCTCCCAGCGTGCACGTGGCTCATTTTACCCGCAGGGATCCAGGCTACAGGAGGATGCTGCAGCCTCGCTGACCACACACACAGTTCTAGCTGAGAAAGTACCAAACACCGTGCTGCAGCTCATTTCTGTATCATTACCGATTCTCTTTAGATCCCTATCTCCGCACTCCTATCCCGTCTCTTTTCTCTAAAAGTCCTCCTTTTCCTTCCGCTTTTCCCAAGCATCATTTCAGCTCTTCCTGACCCTCTGGTTACAGAAATCCCCAAAATCTGGGGCATAAAGCTGTGCTGTCCTTTCATCCTTTCAGTAAGCACATGACTTCTTTCTCTTGCTCTACAGAGAAAGTCAGATTTCTCCTCCATTCCTCAAGTTCCTAAATTTAGGGCAGGATCTTTCCTTGATACAACACGCTATCTTACTGTTCAGAAAAGCGCTGTAGTGTCCAGCTATGCCACAGAACGGTTTGGGCTGGAACGGACCTTAAAGACAATCTCGTTCCAATTCCACTGCTATGGGCAGGGACACCTTCCATTAGACCAGGCTGCCGAAAAAAAACTCCTGTCTAAGTGCAGCGAGCGATTCTGGGCAAACCAACACACATTTTGGGTCAGGCTTTTCGCCTACTTCGCCCTCTAACGCAGTCACCTGATAGTCTGATAAATATAGCAGCGAGCCAGCCGCACTCACACCTCCCCGGCAGCGGCCCGGGGCTGCCCACGGGCAGCGCCCACCGGAGCGCGCCCAGCACCGCGCTCGGGCCCGGGGCCCCACAAAGGCGGCGGGGGCACCCCCGCCCTACCGCGTCTGGAAACTTCCGCCGGGCGCGGACCCGGCCAGCAAGGAGCGGCACCGGGGGCGAGGGCACGGCCCGGCCCCCGCTGTCCCCGGCCAGCCCGTCCCCGGGGGCGCCGCAGCGCACGGTACCTGTGCTGTCCGCCACGTTCCCCACGGAGGTCGCCATCGGGACGGGGGCCGGGAAGGCTGTGGCGGCGACGGCAGAAGGTGTGCTCGGGCCGGGCCGGGCCGAGCTGCCCGCGGTCGCGGCGCGCTGAGGCGGCGCTCCCGAAATGGCGGCGGCGGCGGTACCGAATGGCCGCGGCCGGAACTATCTCCGCGGAAAAGAGTCCGGGCGGCGCCGGGCGGCGCTGCCACACGGCGGGCGGAGGGACCTGCTGGAATCGGCGCGTTATCAGAACAAAGTTATCCTTCCGCGCGCAGCGCTGCGCCAAAGGCGGCGGGACTGCGCATGCGCCGCCTCCTCCCGGTACCTCCGCACGTGGCTCCGCGGAACCGCCGCTCACCGGGACAGCGGAGCCCGGACAGCGGAGCTCAGATAGCAGGACTGAGGGGCTCGGACACCGGAGCTCAGATAGCGGGACTGAGGAGCTCAAATAGCGGGACTGAGGGGCTCGGACACCGGAGCTCAGATAGCGGGACTGAGGAGCTCAAATAGCGGGACTGAGGGGCTCGGACACCGGAGCTCAGATAGCGGGACAGAAGAGCTCAAATAGCGGGACTGAGGGGCTCGGACACCGGAGCTCAGATAGCGGGACAGAAGAGCTCAAATAGCGGGACTGAGGGGCTCGGACACCGGAGCTCAGATAGCGGGACAGAAGAGCTCAGTCACGGGCCAGCGGAGCTCACTGGGACACCACAGCTCACCGAGACAGTGCAGCTCAGTCACAGGGACAGCAGAGCTCAGGCTCAGCGTGTACCCGCACAGAGGAACAGCAGCAAAGGCGGCTGTATTCCCATTCCTGCTTTATTTCCATGAGTGCTCTCAGCCAGGACTCCATACGGAACCCCGGGGTCTGCAGCAGCTTCCCCAGGGCACTGACAATTAGCAGTGTCCGCTGAACTCTGAGCCTTCCTAAAGGCTCACATTACCAAAGTCTGGTTTCTGGAGGTAGTTGCAACTTACAGAAAAAGTTGGGCAGCTGTTTTTGAAGTATTGGTAGTTGTTAGGCAGTTCCCAGAACCACTCAGGGGTCAGACACTGTATTTGTGGTCCCAGAGAAAAAACTCCCCTTTATGAAATGAAAATTGCCTTACAGTTGTACATCAACAGCAAGTATTTCATTCTGAGCAAGATTTTTTTCCTGACAGACATGCATGTATCCAACAGGTCAGTATTTCTGAGGAATTACTTTACATCAATGAAGACTGAAGAACAAACCATACAAACCTGTATCTGAATTCTGGAACCAGTACAGGCTACAACAAGCCAAGGCTTCAGCAGGACACGCTTGTCTAAAGCTTATTTTTCACCGTTTACTCATTCATATACCATGTTTTATAATCAATTAAAATATCTAAAAAAAAAAAAATCTTATCGACATAGCCCACACTACACTGAAACTGGGACAAGAGAAATTCAGGAGCCAAGAGTGGCTCAGAATGACCATCATCTCGGGGAAGGGACTTCATTCATCTGAGTCCAGGTCACTGTCTCCTGCAATGGAGTGAAAGTCCTCACTGTCCTCCTCATCCTCAGACAGATGGACCTGACTTAACACGCTTGGCCCCGAGCGCTGCTGCTCTTCCTCCTCCTCCTCTTCGGAGATCTCATAGCCTCCAATGCTGCTGAAACTCGTGTCTCTTGTGTTGGACTTTGGGTCTGGTTCCTCATAGCTGCCATAACTAGAAGAAAGAAGAAAATAATTTCAAACGAGCTACTGATACCAGCAATTCTGTATTTAACTGCTGTAAGAGTTGGCTTGAAGTCCTGTGAACACCAGGACTGTGCATTTCAATTCTGTTACTGGCCAGCTTTTAAAAACAGAAACTAAAGAAAAAACAGTTCTCCAGTGAAACAATTCCACTATCTTCACTCCACTCTGATACACTCCAGGCAGGAAAAACTGATTGCTCCAACTGATTGCACCTTCAGTGCAGATAGAAAGTGCAGGAGTGTTTTCAGTCCATTCCCATCCTCTCTAGAACTTCCTGATGACTCTTGTCAAGATCCTGGGCTGGAATGCCAGCCCAGCTACCTGTCAGCTCTGATGCCTGTGACTTATGAGGCAATGTCAATATTTGGACCAAGAAACTGAATTCCACAAGTAGAAGAAGAACAGACAATCAAATACTTATACTCTACAGCATGCCCAGAGAAGGGAGAGTAGATTGCTGTTCTCTCAAATGCAAAAAAAAAAATAAAGCTGATATTGTTGTATTTAATTTTCTAATAATTGAACACCTACCAAAATACAGGATGTGCATATTCCTATACTTCTGGACTTCAACTGAGCAGTTGAATTTCAAGTGAGGACATGCTTGTTCTTAGAGGGGGTAAAAATGTTTATCTGCTAAATCACTTCTTAACTTCAAAGTCATCTTGTAGTTTGAGATAGCTTATAAAAAACTTTATTTGTCCTGCCATCGAAAACCACTACATATGTGCAAGAAATCATCTAACTTAAAATTAAAAAATGGGTGGGTTTTTCTTCTAATTTAACTCATATTTTTATTAGTGAAAATCTAACAGCAACCCCAAATTTCTGTCAGTAAGAATAAATGGTATTATGGTTGCAACAATAAGAACAGTCACAAGATAACTTTACGAAAAATATGAGATATTCTTCAGGTTGTTATGATGAAAATTTCAAAAATCTTTAAGAGAAGGGATTTTACCAGCTGTAATTACCTGATATTGCTGTCCTCCATAACATGAGATGTCTCCCCACCATCTCCTTCATAGGACATCATGCTTTCTTCATTGTCCATGCCCATCCTTGTGTTCTCTTGAAGAACATGAGGCTGTTTGGGTCTCACTGCATTGGGCTCCACATCTGAGTCACTGCCACTCTCACTCAGCTGGATAGCTGTGTGATGAACCAAAGTTTGGTCAGGAACTGCCAGGTTTGTTCTGTCACTCACATACCCAGTGTCTGTGGTTCATGGCTGCAGTGCTGATTGTAAGGAATGTTTACAAAGCCCTGTCTCCACAACGCAGCAGAAAAGGTATCTGGGAGGTGACACCACCCACTGAGTGCCCAATTCTGATGTTATTCCAAAGCAATCTCACTACCACCATTACCCAAAAGGCCTTATGTCTTGTCTACTCTGGAAAATTCCCCCTTCTTCCCTCCTAATAATTTTCAGAAGTCACTGCTAGATACTACATGCTTTTCTGCATAAGTTTGTATTAAAACTTAGAAATAGTCTGAATAACCTCTGTACACCTCTTCCTGTTTGTGATAACATTGTTTTAACATTAACATTTTACATTTAACATTCATAACCCTGTTTCATATCAAATTAAATATCCATTTAACTACCCATTCGTTGCTCTGCATACCAAATCATACTTGCAGTGTTTTCAGAACTATTTGCAGTTTCACTTTATGAAATACAATTAACAAGAGCTTGTCTTAACTCTGCTTTCATGTGTGTCTATACTTACAGCATTCCCATTCCTATTTTGGTTTCAGTCCCATTTGTGTTCACCTAGTTGCCCCTTTGGTCTCTGCTCTCTACTGCATGTTTTTGTGATGGAAGCATGAGATCAGCTGGGTTCATCAACAATCAGAAAAGGACACTTACATGAGAAAGGATTATCTCCCTCTTCATCACTCCCATCATCATCATCCTCTCCATCAGACATAAGCAAGTCTTCATAGAGGACACTGGCCTGGGGCTGCTGGGCTGATCCTTCTTCTTCATCAGCAAGGTCACCATCTGCATCTTCAACCTCCTGGGTCACACAAAGAGGGATGCTGAAGATCCAGCAGCATGCTGCCACTTCTACCAGAGATTTCCCACTCTGTCCACTCTGAAGCATTCATTCCCTCATTTCCCAGTGCTAACTTTTCCAAACTGCATTTCAGAGCCTGTCTCAGGGCAGCAGGCACAACAGACAGCCCTGAAAGTCAGTACCTACACTGTGGCTGGGATTTCTGTAAATATACTCACTGGGGCTGGAGTCTTAGGCTTGCCATCATCATCCTCATCAAATCCTTCAATATCCACATCAGAGTCTTCCTCGCCCAGCCGGCCTCGCCCCTGGCGCATCTGGATGGGAACAAAAGAGCAGTGACACTGAGGGTGGCACTGCTGGACGTCACCCAGAACAGCAGTGACACTGAGGGTGGCACTGCTGGACGTCACCCAGAACAGCAGTGACACTGAGTTGGGCACTTCTGGACATCACCCAGAGCAGCAGTGACACTGAGGGTGGCACTGCTGGACATCACCCAGAGCAGCAGTGACACTGAGGGTGGCACTGCTGGACATCACCCAGAACAGCAGTGACACTGAGTTGGGCACTTCTGGACATCACCCAGAACAGCAGTGACACTGAGGGTGGCACTGCTGGACATCACCCAGAGTAGCAGTGACACTGAGGGTGGCACTGCTGGACATCACCTGGGGGTGTGAGGGACACCTGGGCCACAGAGGTGGGTGTGGAGGCACAGGAAGGGAAAGACAGAAAGGAAAATATTTGTGTATCACTCTCAGAGCAAGGATTCTTCTTCTCTTTATTGCAAGATGAGAGAGCACAGTCTCCACACACTTCTACCTGGTGTGCTCATCCTTGAATCTCCAGCCTCACAGACCAGAGTTCCTTGTTCAACTAGTTATTTCTGGAAAATAGCACTAAGTTGTGAAAAAAAATGCTTATTTTCATAATATATTTTAAAAGCATACAGCATTTCCCCCAAATCTTTTTCTGTCCCTCTCTTCCTGTTCTTTCCACAGTCCCCATGAGTCCAAGATAAAGAGGACATGCAGGATTCTGTCCCAAAGACTATAAATTACTACAGAAAGCTTGAAGACTTCCAAATCTAGAAGGCATTCACAAAGCTACAGATGGCCACAATACTACACAGAACTATTCATAACCAATCTCTGTTTGCCTGCATTGTTCAGAATAGCTCTCACCAGTCTTTCTGGTACCACCTTCAGTCTTATGGCTCCCCTCACCTTCTTCATCCTCCTGGTAATTTATTTTCATGCTCCTATTACTACACATCCTTCTGCTATTCCCTCTCCTTCAACATTTATTGTTTTGTTTAATACAGAATAAAGGCTAAGGAAAAATATTCTGTGGTTACTGTAACAAGTTCATTTCTAGTTATTTAATGCCTTTAACCTGTCTGCTTTTCCTTTTACAACTATAAGGTATCTACAGTGGCAACCATATGTTCCAAGCTCCTAATTGTCACTGGATGCAACCATAATAATCTAATTATGATCTTGTGAATGTGTAGAATATCCTTCACCATTTCCTTCTTCGGAATTAACAAGGGATTGCATATTAACCCTCTGTAGCATGAGTCACCAGGTTTCTACTTCCAGAAGCAGTGAAGTAAACAAATACCTGGCCTTAGGCAGATTATTTTGCAGCTTTTGATTCTCTATTCTTTGTTTTGCAGTGTCTCAATTCCCAGTGCTCTTTAATTTTTTTTTTTTTACTTTTGCCTCAGAGCAGTCAAAATTAAGAAAATATCATAACTTTTGGAAGGGATATCCTTCGCTGCTTGGAAAACTTGATCTTTGTTACCTGTTTCCTACAAAGTCATTGCCTCCTTTTGGTAATTTGCTCATGCAAGACAACTCCCCAACCAGATGAGAAAATGGAGGATTCTGACCTGAGCTCCTCGCTTCCCTGAGGTAGTGATGGGAGTGTCCATAGCAGACAAATTGCTTTCATCTTGATAGAATGAAGCACCATGGGATACACTGAGGGAAGTGCTGGTATCATACAAATCTGGTGGCTAAAGTATAGGTGGAAACAGGAGACAGAACATTCTCAGGCACTGAACTAAGACTGGAACATTATCTTGAGAGGCAAGACTGGGATTTCAGGACTAAATGCATCTTTCTGGCATGGTGTTCATATCATTACACACAGTTTAGTCAAAATGAGCTAATTATTCTTAAAGAAGAAATGGGGTAAATGCAATGGCTCAAAACCTCAGCTGTGAAGTTTGCCAAATAACAGATTTTAAAATAGAAGTCAGTACTTCTATACAGTGCTATTCTACGAAGGCCAAAATCACAAATGGGCTCCAAAAGGATTCAATAAATTTACAGAGAATTGACCTCTCTGCAGCTCATAAATACAATGGTCCAGGTCCAACACAAGTTTAAGGTGCCTGAAAAACCAATTCCCAGCAGCAGAGAGGGTTTGCTGTAAAAATTATCACTGCATGTTTGCATCCACCTACTTCTATTCCCTGCCACAGACAGGAGACTTGATTACATCAACCTTTGGTCTGACTCAGCATGGCCCTTTTCATTCACTTCCTTATAATGGGAATGCTGTTGCAGCCCCAAATGTTCCAATCAGAACTGGGAAAACTCTAGCACCTATGAAACAGCAAAGCTGCAGCTTCCAATCAATCCTATATAAATCTCAACTCCTAAAGGTGATGCAGGCAAGAAAAAGGGGATTTGGATAAAATGTTCCAAAAGCCAATCTGCAGTTTGCATGGAGACTGACCTCTGAAGAGTTAATGAGGAACTACATGTTAGGATTTTGATAAAGTTCCCTTACAATACACACTTCAGAGACAATACTGAAAGTCTTAAGAACAATAAAAATAATTCTTAAATTAGGGAAAACAGGCTTCCTAAGATTTAAACTGACATGTAGCACAGACAGCTCTCAACTGTATTTGCTTTTTATATCCTGGAGGCCAACCTCTGAAGACCCATATGGGGAGATAAATGTTGCCTGTCACAACTGCATTTAAAAAAGGGAACTAAAGCCAAGCAATTCCCCCAGACCTGCCATCTGTGGCAAGTTTGGGAGTGTGGGAGTGGGATTTCTGCCCAGAAGCAGAGGGAAAGGGTGGCCTTCAGGTGACAAGTTCAAGGCAGAAGCTCAGAGAGCTCTTTCCCCTTAGCAAGGACAGTTCCCTGCCCAGGCCTCCTTTCCTCTCTTCTGATCACCAGCTTGGAATAAAACAGACCAAGTAACATTGCTCTTGGGAAGGAAATCATCAGGTGAGAAAATGGCATTTTTGTCCTTCACTCTCTGATGCATTGGGGTCACCACTGATGCCATTTAATTCTTGAAATATGTCAACAAATCATTTCAATATCTCATCCCTAAAGACTCTCCTGCAGCCCAACACTTCCTATTGTCAGGAAAGTCTTTTCCCATGATACTCAGTCTCAGCATTCCCAACCAGTTGAATTTGATCATGATTTCTAGCAAATACTTTCTACCTTCCTAAAATGCTACATTTTGGGTATTTTTGTGGGGAGAGATGGACGGGAGGGCGTTAAATATTGCCCCAAACCCTCCTGTGTCCTGCTACCCTGGCTCAGCCATACAGTCTTTGTATAGTTCTTGCCTAAACAATTTTTAAACTCATTTTTTAGCTTAAAAATAATCTTTATAAGATCTTAAATTGTTCCTGAACTTCAGGCTCTTCTTTTCTGCTCTGACTTTGCTAAAATTAAATGCAACTTTCCAGATGTAATTACATCAGACTTGCAAAGAACTGAGAAATTATTGGCCTACAACTGGGCTGAACAACTGCAAATAAAGTTTTGATTTGTCTTCCTATACCCCAACATTTGCATTTTATCATTCAATTATCAAAACAGAGATCTTTCCCAAGGCCTATGAACTTTTTCAAATAAACAAAAGGCACATCTCAGACACTAGGATGACACCCCCCTGCTTTCCTAGGCAAATTCCAAAGTTAATTTTAGTTTTTATGAATTAAGTTGTCATTCCTGGTGGAAGTTTTTAACTGATGTTTTTAAAAACATCAAGCAACCCAAAATAAGAATTATTTTTTAAAAAGCTTAAGTAGCTTATAAATCTTTGCCAAACTATAAACACTGAAAAGAAACCCAGCATGAACTTGCTCTGTAACACATAGAAAATACCTGACACACACAATTGTCTTCCATAATATAATGATAAAGGTTAAAAAATGTTATTTTCCACTACAACTGCAACAAGAGATGCAGAGAATCCCAGCAATGAGGGTACAGTTGGAGTTTGCTGACCTTATTAGAGAGTTCCTTTACCCACAGCAATGAGCCTTTCCAACAATGCCACCACCAAACAGCTCCCTGGAATCCACTACATCCATCTTTTGTCCTCATGTTCTCCTTACCTGTCCACTGCTTGACTTCTGAGGGTTTCTAAATGTTACACTTGCACAGTCCTTGACCTTCCAACCCACACTCAGCTGTACCTGACTGTACACAGCTCATTGTAGACCAGTTTTACAACTTCCCTGGGAAATGTCTCTCTTTGTCTTAGGTACCTCACTCTCTGAAGCATCAGAACTGCTTCTAATATTTATTCTTAAAAAGCAGTATGTGTTAGCACACCATCCAACAACATACTCTACTAAACAACAAACTGCAGACAGATGGAGAACATGAAACAAAGAGGAAAATTGGGATCAAACACCCAGGAGACTGAAACTAAAAGGAAGTGAAAGCCTTTCTTGGTCACTTGCCTGTGGAGTGTAGGGACCAGGGGTCATAGGATCAAGACTCTCCAGATCTGCCTCCTCCAGTGCTGCTTCCTTAGCAGTAGAGATGTCTCTCTCAAGTTGAGTCAGGTGCTCATCATACTAAGAACAAAAAAGCTTGCTAAGGTTGCAGAGCAGAAAATTCAAATTGCAAATATTCCACTAAAGTTGTCCACATACCTCAGCTAAAGTCTGGTAACAGATGTTTACAATCTCCTGGGCTGTTTTTGTGTACTGGCTGTCTGACCCTGTAGCAAGAAACAAATCTCTTTATACATTCTGAGGTTTTTTCAATTCCAGCTGCCAAGACAGCAAGACAGGTTTTGGTTACACAGACCCCTAAATCCTAACTTCTTCTGAGTAAGCAGAGCTCACATTCAGCTAAAATAGCACAACCAGTTTGTTCCAGAATTAAAAGTGTGATTTAGAGGATTTAGAGGTACAACAGGAAGGTTGTACCCTGTCTGTCTCAAGGAAATTCCCAGAAACAAATCACTGGATCAGAGACGTGCACTGAGCAAGCAGAACATCCTCCCCAATGTAACTGCCCCATTCTGCACCAGATGGTAATAAAGCTCCATGTGACAGGAAAAACAGCACTGTTTAAGCATTTATTTTCTCAAGAAAGGAAAACAATCATCCGCTTTATCAATCACAGCCTCAGGCTTCAAAACACTTTGGCAGTACAGGTGCCCAGATGAATTAATGTAAGTACAAAAGGCAGCTGAAGCCTCATTTCCACCACCTACCATTGTACTTAATGCTGTTGGCAAGGATGAGGTTAACATCATCCAGGAAAGTCTCCCTGTTCTGGTATTTGTGTTTGGAGATATTCTGGAAGAGAATTGTCACCCAGTGAGTGATCAAGTCCAAACACCTCTCAAGAGACTGCTCAGCCCAAGCTGCTCACCTTGCGGATGGTCTCCAGATCCATCGGATTGGCAATCACCTTGTAGTAGTCAGGAACAAACTTCTTGTTAACTGGATGGTGGAATGGCCAAGACTGAAAAAAGAAGAAAAAAAAAAAAAAGGAAACAGACAGGTTTAGAAAGCTTCTGTGTAGAATTTTCTACAGTTTGAGATACAAATGTCATAAAACAAGTCTGCAGAATTGATTAACACTCCAAATGTATTTAAGGTGTTTATAACAAGACCTCTTGAATTCAATCATTTAGGTTCAGGAGGGACACAGAGAAAAGATCTACCAGCTGGATTTTTAACTAGGCCTGCTGATATCTATTTGACAGTAGGAACATATAATACAAATTGATAATTTTACAGAAGACTGTTCTATTTAATAGCACTGTTTTCTCCACAACCAGATCAGCATGTTTTGCACATCACA
The DNA here is from genome assembly GCF_027579445.1 of Ammospiza nelsoni. NCBI lineage: Eukaryota > Metazoa > Chordata > Aves > Passeriformes > Passerellidae > Ammospiza > Ammospiza nelsoni. The sequence continues at coordinate 15,439,839 of NC_080647.1, read as the reverse complement.
CACAGTCACTCAAGATACATACATCTGGAACTGCCATCATCTTTTGAGTCACAATGTTATCCAAAATGAAGGAAAAGGCCACTTGATCATCATCATCCAGGAGAGGATTAATTGCTTTTTCTAATCGAGCCAGCTTATCTTCCTTCTGCAAAAGAAGTAGGGAAAATCAGTGGCTGACCCTAAACTAATAACTGAACTATCATGATACTCTGTCCCACAGAGACTCCCATGCACTTTTTTATGAAAACACTTGAAACTAACAGGGGGTAATAGTGAAGATATAATAGATAAGGTAACTAGAATAAGAAACAAGCATTTTTTCAGAAAGGCTCCCATGGGAACTGTTTAAAATGGTAAAAATTCAAATACCTTCTGGGGTAGGAGGAAGAACTCCCTTAATTTTCTACTACTCTCCCTAAACCCCTATGTTTTGTCTATGCACATCTATTCTCAAAGTCTTCAACCACCCCTGATCATCCCTCCCCCTCCATTCTGACCATAGCACATTGACAGAACTTGCCTCTTTTAGCTTTTCATCACACAGGTCGAGCATGGACTGGGATATCTGTGTCAGTGAGTGCTTTGGCCCTGCAAACACACACAAAAAAAAATGGATCTTACTTATTAGGATAAATCAGGGATTTAACTGTCAAAATAATAAAGGAAGCAGCAAAGACACAAACTCAGTGCTGTTAGTGTCACCCTCAATGCTGCACAGTCTAGACAGACTCAGTGCAGCTGGGAGGTTTTTCTGTCAAATTAGTATATTTTGGACAAAGACATTTCTATCAGCAGTCAGAATAAAGCCAATGAATCAGCACTTTTCCCCAGCAGATACATGCTCTACCACAGAATATATGCTTTTATTTTAAACTAGCTTTCTTTCATTTTTAAAACTAGTTTCCTGACCTTCCCAAATAGGGAAAAAGTTTATTGCAACCGAGAATAAAATATATAAAATCATGACAGCAAACTCTACTCAAAGCTGCATGCTCCAAGGCACTGCCTTCAAAGGGTGTGAACTATTCCTATTAGCATTGAAAGATTCATTCAATAAAGCATAATAATGTAATCTAACTCAAAGCTGCATGCTCCAAGGCACTGCCTTTAATGGGTGTGAACTATTCCTATTTGGATTGAAAGATTCATTCAATAAAGCATAATAATGTAATCTACTGAAAACAATATTTTACTTCGCTATGAAGGAGGTAGGCAGGACTTGAAACATGCAGAAGTCTTCAGTCATTGAGTCATTCCAAGACACAAACCCATAACTGAACTTCAATTACCACATCACAGTCAGCATTTAGTTGTTGCTACATGCTACATTCACTTCTTTCTTATTAATTAATTAGTTTACTAACATTAATATAATCTTTCAGGTATATCTGGAAAAATATACGTTCACTATTGCCATCTGGAAGAGAATTTGCTCTGCTTTTATGTTGCTTTTGTTGACTCTAAAAGTTCCACAGCTCATCCACAGGATTTCCCTGTGTTTTTACCATTGTAAGTGGCACTGTTCTTCACAATGAGCTCCAGGTGCTCCCTGAACTCCTCCCGAGATGGGTACTGCCTCTTACGGACGTTTTCACGCAGGGTTTGTAAATCCATGGGCCGAGTAATGATCTTGTAATAATCTTTGACAACTTTTGGATTTACAGGAGTGTGGAAGGGGTATGTCTGAGGAGGAAAAGAAACAAATGGTTATTAGCACAGTTAATCTCAGTTTAACCTCCACAGTTAAACAGGCACTAATGTATAAAACCTTTACACAAACCGTTTCCTGCACCAGGGAAAACACAATAAAAAACAGTGTTTGCCATCAACCCCATGATGGCAAACACTTTCTTACATGCAATATTTTCTAATATCACTATAAGAAGGAAAATCTCACTGAGAATTTGTGGTATTTTCAATTGCAGCACAGAAGTTGAGAAACTGAACTTTTAAATTCTCATTTCAACTCAAATATTCCATTTAATCTTTTTATTTTGCAAGTTTCTGGCAAAGTCTGGTCAGAAAAGAGTGAAGGACAGATCTTCTCCAGTACCACATATACAAAAGCATTACACACTGCTACATTTCATTCATCTTGTGCTGGTTTTGTTGAAAAAAAATTTTAAAAATATCACATATGAGCTTTTAACATGTACCTACAAAACCAGCCAAATTCTGGTGTCTACAACACATACCCTACTTCAACCATATTGCTTGAGATGCAGGATTTATGTGTCCTAGCTCAAACTTACATTGGGAAGATCCCTGATGTCATTGATGATGCCCTCCAAGATGGATGAGAGTGTCACCATGGGATCTGTTCTCCGCCGGTGGATGGATTTATGGGGACGCTGAAAAATCAGAGGCAGAAAAATGAAGGCAGTCCCAAGATGCAAAACATTTACTCACAGAAATCCTAGACAATTTAGCTTATTAATTTTCTGGGCAGGCACGAGGAGGTTGCACAGGAGCAGTTAGGGCCTGGCCAGCTGGTACAAACAGAAATGGAGGTGCTGCAATCAGCTCAGCAACTCTTCACTCACGTTGAGATAATCACAGTGCACCGTTGTCCCTACGCGACGCTTCTTCTTCGGAGGAAGCTGCTGCTTGGGAAACTTCAGGACCAGGGATTTCCTGCGGACCTCATCAGCACTAGGCACAAACAAAAAAGCACAATACTTCCTCCAGCCCTCATGTAAATCAAGATCATTTGTCCCCCAGTATTGGTTTTGGTTCCATCCCCCATAATAACTAATGCTTAATGGAAATTCTGTACTAACAGTTTATGTAAATCCCTGTCACTTTATGTGATTAATACACATATGAGTATTCTGCATTAAGCTCTACATTGTTTATTCTTATTATCCCCACCAGTATCTCTGCTTTTTCCCTTACCTCTCAATCAGTTGTTTTCCCAGGACAATTTTCGTTCCTTCAACTTTGATGAGTTCTTCATTGTCATTGTGAATGACTGTTTTTTCCAGCTCTTCCTCCTGCTCTTCTGTCATTGCAACAGGATTAGAAGGTGGGGCATTTGTTTGGTAGTAAAGAGGGCAGAACTTATTAGTCCTCATGTGCCCAATTGCACCACATGCTCCACATTTTAGCTGCAAAAATAGAAGGTGATGGATCAGAATTTACAAATGGGCTTCCAGTTTTGAGGCAAGGCATCATTAAAATTCCCCCAGTGAGATCTTTAGTACATCACTAGAACACAAAATTTCTCCAGTAGCCAGAACCTGTATGGAATGCTTACTTTCAAGTCTGGACGCTCTTTCATTTTCTTGGGCTTCTTTTCTGGAGGGCCTTTGAGTTTCTCCTTCTCTTGGTTCCGCTTTAGCCTCCGTAGCTGCTCCTGGATCCTGCGCCGCTCCTTTCGCATCTCCTCACGGTGCTGCTCATCAAACAGAGCAAACTTCCGTCTGGGTGGGGGGAAAAACCACAGAAATTTTCCAGCCTAGCTCATGATTTGCCAGGTACTCTTCTGTCAGCTCAAAGTTTGTGACACTCTCCAAAGGGACAGCCATTAAACCTCTTTCTCTCCACAATTACTGCGCCGGGCTTCTACATTCAATTCTACATTTCTTCATGCTGTCAATGGAATAAAATAAGCCTGCAGGCAAAGTTAAGAGACAGGAGAAGGAGAGCAGGAAGGCCTTACATGAACTCCTCGTCCTTGGTGGTCCGTATGCGGCAGTAGGCGTCGATGACCGCGGGTTTCCGCACCGTCTCACACCGCACGTACTCCTTGCCCTCCTCGTCCCTGAACGTGCGGTAGATCTTCAGGCGCCGGCCCGTGGCAGAGGAATTCAGGCTGGTCACAGAGGCAGTGTCATCATCCTTATGAGAGTTTGCTGAGGCTGCTGAAGCTGTTGGCACAAGAAAATGCTTTATTTGCTTCTAATATTTTTCCACATTGTAGAAATACCATTGTTTAAATACAGCAGATAGTTTTGGCTTAAAAGCTTCCAAGACACCCACTCAGGAAAACCTAATAGCAGTCTTTCCTTGCTTGTTCATGTTCTCTTATGATGACATGAAATCCAGCTGAAACAAAGATACCTAATTATCCACATAGATTACAAAGCCAGAAAGAACAGCTACAGTCAACAAGGAGCCACAGGTACAACCTGCAATGCAATTGCATCTGGCCCTGCAGATGGATTAGTTACGGTGCTTTTCATCATAGGTATGGTTATTGAGGGTCAAGAATTATCCAGTTTTCCAAGGAGTGCTCCAACCAGTGTGTCAAGTAAGCACAGAATCTTTCCAGCACCATTCATAATTCAGGTTGAAAGGTTTTGTACAAAGTAACACTGGATATCTTTCATGAGGTAATAATCATCAAAAATCTTCCACATTTGCCTTATAAATTATTCCGGTAACTATTTATTAGTGATTTATTCCCAGTTTGAGAATAGGTGGCAACAATAACATTGACTCAGATGCAGAGCTCAGCTTTGCTCACACACATTCTACAAGTAACAATGGTCATGGGCACCTTCATGAAGTTCATTCACAGGCCAAATGTTTTACCAGCCAGTCAGGGACATGTCAAGTTCTCTGTTGGAATGCACTGAAAACAAGCACATCTCCAGGAGATCCAAATCTGGCAGCTGCCCAATTTACCTCCAAACATGCTGCCACAGCACACAGTGTAACAGACACTGCTATCAGCCTGCAGACTGTGTCTGCTTCACACACAGAGCTGTGTGTACACAGAAGATCCAACTACACAACCGTAAGATGATTGCAGGAACTATGTGTGAAGACATCTTGAGAAAAATACTGAAAAAAACCAGCTCCCCACTCAAAATAAAATAAAAAAAAGAAACTTCGGCAGGAAGCAGCAGTGACTATCTAAAGAAATACCAGAGTAAGTTTATAGTTCAAAATAAACAAAAGATATGACGCAAAGAATACACTTCACATGCACTTTCAGACACTAAGTGCTCAAGAGAAGGAAGAACCCCCAGAGAGGGAAAAGCCCCAGATAAGCATGTTTATACATTCTCCCTGTAAGGAATCCACACTCTTGAGTGGCCAGATCAGCACACTTTGCAGCCTGATATAAAGTCCTGCATCCCTTCCCAGGCATAATTCTGGTGGTTGCAGTTACTTACACAGCCCCTTTTTGTCTCTCCTGTCCTTTTTGCCCCTATCTTTGTCATTGTCTTCTCCCAGGAGCATCCTTTGCAATTCCTTCCGTTCCTGCTCTTCTCTCTCCCGAGAGAGCTGAGAACTAGTTTTCTTGTTCTGTAACATATTCTCAATATTCTTTCCCATCTCTTCAAAGTCACTGTCTTCAGCTGAACTGCTATCTGTGTCTGTTGACAGGATCTCAGTGGATTCCAGAACCCTGAAATAGGAAGCATCCTAAAAGTCAGTGAATGTGGCCCTCCCAAATTAAAAAAAAACCTCAGTCTGTTACTTTCCCAGAAATACAAAGGTAAAAATGATGCAAAGATTTGAGAATTAATGATACAAATCACTACTACAACGGGCATAACATATTTCCTTCTCAGTCCTCCTTTTAACCCCTGCTAAAAGAGCAACTGTTTCAAGACAATCTTTTCCAAATAGTTGATCTCTTCTTCATTAACAATACCTTATCCCCTCATCACTCAAGTCTCAGACCAGAACAAGGAGTAATCATGAATTTTGGCAGTTCTAAGAATAGGACATAGAATTGGTACCTGCTACCCAAGAGAGAGATGGCAAATTGTTCATAACAGGAAAGGGAAAGGGAAAGGGAAAGGGAAAGGGAAAGGGAAAGGGAAAGGGAAAGGGAAAGGGAAAGTCATGAACTACTGATGTGTGGAACTGCAGAACACCTCATGTTGTGACTCTGCAACACATTCTAACTTTCCAAAAGGTCTGTGACAACAAGGGTTTCTATTATTCTGAGGGTTTCTATTAACAGCCAAAGGCCTCTTTCTTAGTGTTGTATTGCATGAGCCAAACAAGTTGAATGAACACCTACACCACCACATATCAGTGAGCCCCAGACATGCACAGAGCTGGACTTTTGAGGTGGGGACAGGGTGGGGTCCAAGGCTGTGAACATCAGATAAGAACGCACTTATTTTGTAAGTCGAAGATGCGCTGACACTCTTCTTTGTATCTCTCCTGATGCTCTGCCACAGAGAACCGAGAGCCACGGGCAAATTTGCTCATGGGGCCCTCCCCTGAGCGTGCCTGCTCTGTGGACATGGTACGGACCACGTCGATCACCTCCCACCGGGACAGCTTCTTTATCTGCAAACAGGAAGGCAAGGAGTGGTTCTAGAGACACACAGCTGAGGCACCTGGCTGTGGATCTCAATCCTCTCCATGAGGTCAAAGTAGAAATTTATACATCCCTTCCACCATCAGCTGCTAAAGCCTTAGTGAAGCATGCAGCCTGCCCTGGGCTCACACTCACCTCCTCCTCAGGCACTCCAAATTTCCGCAGAAGCTGTTTGGCATTTTTGAGGGAAAGCCGGCGCAGATCTGCGTCTGTGCCAGTCACTGTCTTCTTCACTGGCTGAGGCTCTTTATCGTCCTGTTCAGAGGAATATTCAGCCCATTAATGTTAAAGGAGACTTTCCTAGGCTCATCTGGTATTTTCTCTTCCTGATGTCCCTTATTTAGTTCACTTCTCCCACATGACTTCCCAGCTATTGCTCCTTGGGAACTATACCTTCTGCTGGGTTGGTTTGTTTGGAATCTTGACATAAGAAAATCCTTCCCCACAACCAGTGGGATCTGCAACACCAGTCACTTCTAGGAGGCACTTGCCCTTCATGGCAGCAATGAAGGCTCGTGTGGTGTTCCAGGGAGCTGTGCGCACCTGTCAGCGAGAAAATAAACAATCACAACCCTGTTACAGTCCAAGCTTTTATTTTGCAATTCTCCCAGTCATACTGAGAACTTTTCATCTGACACAATGAGGGTGAATTTCTCCTCTTGATCCTTCAGCTGCCCTGATAACACTTCAATGAATAATTGAAATGCTAAGGAACTCACAAAAAGGCATTTAAGGTAAAAAAAAGCCTAATCCTGGAAAGGACCTGCAAGAACAATCACCAAAGACAGGTATGAGCTGCCAGCAGAAGTTCCCAAAAAAAGCTGTGTGAACATTGAAAGCACTGAATCAGACTTTAAATATGTCCTTTAAATACAAGGACCTCATTTTTCTCCTGCCATTTAAATTTATATACTGGTGTACACACTCATGCATCACTCTGATGATACCTCATCATCAATCTTCATTTGGAAATCCTCTTCATTCTCCTCTTCTGGAGCAAAGAAGGATTTCTCCCCATAACCTGCATCCTGCAGAGAAATGTTAGGGAAAAAATGAGAACCTGAAGTTTTAAAAAGGTTACTGCAGACAGATCTAGAAGTCATGAAGACTTGCCATGCTGAACAAGCAAACTTACACAGACAGTTGCCTGCAAGATTCACAGTGATCAAGAGTAGCAGAGATGTCAAACTGCCCAGTATTTTGACAAACTCCATATATAACAGTGCATTCAAATAAAAAAAAAATATTCAGTGTCTCTTACAGCCACCTGCTGGTCACTTTCAGCTGTAGAGCGCCAGGTATAAACATAAGCCCTTTCCTGTACTTTCCCTTTGGTGCTTTTGAGCTAATTCAATGTTGAGATAATAGGTGGTAAGAATACAATGTTTCTCTCTTTAAAACTTAATTCCCTTTTATGCAGCAGTAAACTTAGCAAGTGACACAACAGTCAGGGACCTACCTTGCCTACTTTATAGCAGAATTAGCTTGAGAGAGGAGGTGTTACCTAGGCTCACCCCTCCCAGGGTGCCAGGAATTTGCCTTAGATTTAGCAGGATTTACCTTGAGCCGCTGCTCGGCTGCAATCATGCTGTAATAGGCACAGCACTGCTCTGGGGACACCATGGCTCGGATCTCTTCCTCTGTTGGCAACCTGAAATCCGGCTTTAAAACCCACCAGTTTGAGTCCATTCCTGAAAAATGCACAGGTCAAACACTGAGTGGTTTCCCACATGCTGGATGCCATCACAGTCCCAGCTTGCATTTGCATGTATTTGCTTGCAAAACACAACACAACACAGCCACACAGAGAGGGAATGTGTTTGTATTGTGTCTTTAATGAGTAAAGGGTTATTAAAAATGCCCAAAGGGTTATTAAAAATGTCTAAACTTGTGACCAGTGTCTACTGTCACTATTCTAGTGACTACTAAATGTAGTCACTTCTCACCATCAAGCACACTTGTGTCAAAAGAAAGCGCACATTCTTAAAAACTGGAACAAACAGCACCCCTGTCAGATTACAGTTCTACAAGCTTTCAAGAATGGTTTATCAGGAGATGTTCTCTCTTTGTGCTGTGTTGGGAGCTCCAGGAGCAGCACAGGATGGCTGCCCACCCAAGAAAACCCCTCAGTACCTGTGCGTTTGAAATCGGCGCAGAGCTTCAGGCGCTTGCGGATGCTGCTCTCGGAGTGCGAGGGAAAAGCCTTCTTGATGTCCTCCATGCGGATCCTCCGTGGACGGTCCCTGCTCTTCCAGAAGAGCCTGTAGATAAAAACCTACAAAACAACACCCATTTGTCCAAAGAAACAATAAACCAGCTTGTACAGACAGTACACACGATGTTTCTGGTGTCTGCTCCAGATTTGCTACTTAAAAACAACTGTTTCTCATAAATTTACTCAGTGAAGTTTTCCAAGCTGTGTGTCTGCTTCAGGTTCAGCTGCTTTTGAGAATGAGACGTGGAAAAAGTATATGTCTTGAAAATTCATTTTATCACATTAGAAACAGTCATGCTTTAGTACAGCATGAATAACCAAAGGGCTAAAGAACTCAAAAAAAAGGTATTTAAGGTAAAAAATGTCTAATCCTGGAAAGGACCTGCAAGAACAATCACCAAGAACAGGTATGAGCTGCTCTGCAAATACCTTGAGTTATAATTTTGAATTTAATTGACAGTAAATTACTAGAAATTTCTCCAAAATCTGAATTGGGGGATAATTATTGAGTGTTCATAGATCATCCTAAAGCTCAACCACAACAAGACCTATGAAGCAACTATTTCTGTGCTGTTTGATAGCACAGTGATAAGCTTCCTTAACTGATTCTTAGTAAAACCCATAAGTGACATTTTACACAGCACAAGCACTTCAAAACCCAGTCTAATTTGTTCCGTTTGTACACTTACATATAATTTTGTGACCTTTTATTCTGGTAATAAAAAGCCTTTATCATTTACTTATAAGACAGGATGCCATTAAAACAGAAGAGACAGGCTATAAATCTTTGGTTAAATGAAAACCAAAATGGCCTGACTGGTTAACATCCAATTCTTACAGTGCTCTCATCTGACAAGAAAACAAACAAACAAAAAAAGAGAGTCACAGCAGGACAATGAGATCCTCAAATCAAGACTGTCCCAAGGTCCAAGCCTATGCCATTGGCTTGCCCCAAAGACCCCCCCAGATCCCCAAATAATCTCCTATCACAAACCTGCAGGAAGTCTCTGATATGTGTGTTAGCTCGCTTAGAGTTGGGCCCAGGTACTTCATAGAGTGGGCACTCCTGCCCAACTACAAAAATATCCACCAGTTCTCGAATGTAGTAACCTTGGCGTGTCCTGATGATCAGGAAATCTGTTTCAGGCATCTTATGTAAATAGATGGGGGCCCTGAAAAGATTGTTTTCAAATGCCTGTTAAGAGAAACAAATCAAAGTTCAGAAGTTTTGATCAAATCTTCTGTGATACAATCTACAAAAAAGATCTTAAAGACCAAAACAACACCCCAAGGTTCATTGCAATGGTACGCCATTATTTATATCACAGTATATGTAGATGTGCAGGGACTAGTCAAGGCTGAAGAACAAAAGCTTAAGAAACACTAGAACAAATGCAGAGATTGAAGGGCTCTTTGGACATTTGGAGGTACTTCAGGTCCTTTAAGGAGGCACTTTCAATAAAAGGCAGAAAGAACACATCTGCAAAAGGGTACAATAACCATAGAAACCAGCCAAACACACAATTAGCATTGTTAGTTCTGTGATAACTCTCTAATGTGAACCTTCACCTTACCTTTATCCTGTGGTACAGAATGGAAGAATTATTGCTGCAGCAAGAGCAACTAGCATTAACTGAAATCCATTTATATTTACATTAATGGATTATTAGCCAGGTGGTCCTTGTAACATTCTTAATTCCTCTCCCCATCTCAAATGTATGTATTTTAACAGCAGAGAGAGGCTCATAAAAGCACAAGTCTGTACACCTGACTAGTAAGTGGCATCCAAAAACTAGAAGTGTAATTCTCAGAAGGTACACATAAAATCCTGGACTGTGAGAAATCCATGTTTCTATCCCCTCCAACACCTATTTATTGAGCTTCTCAGCATTCAAGCAGCTTTGGTTTTGCCCTCAGTCCTCTCTAACACTATTTCTAATACCATTACTAAGCAAAACAGCAAAGATTCACTTCCTGCAATTCTTGTAACTCTTACAATAACTTTAAAAAGCACGCAACAGAGATTAAAAAAAAAAAAAGCTAGGAATAGAATTACTAATAGTAATTACTATTACTAGTAAGCAAAGAGATATAAACTGGAATTCAAAAGGAAGTTGGTGGGTTTTTTGGAAGCTGAGCATTATTTGTGATTGAATAAATAGGGCTTGTAAAAGTTACTCTGCCTATTATGCCATGTCCAACTTATCAGTCTTTTAAATGTAAAAACCTCATTTCTCACCTGCAGTAATTGGCCTGGATGCAGAGAACCCAGGAAGGGAGAAGTGTGACAATAAACAGTCTCTCCATATTTACAGTCTGGAGCTCCTGGATCTTTGCCAGGTTTCTGGAAGGTGCAATGGAAGCGCTGTTAGCTCTCAGTGAGAGGCAGAGGGAAATCACTATCCAAGAGCAGAATCTGATACTCACCCTCTTGTAGTAATTTTTAATCTTTGTTGCCATGCCAACCTGCATCATCAGAGGGGCGTTCTCCTCACTGTACTCAGCCAGGATGAGATCTCCATCCTTGCCAGTGAGGTCCTGGGGTGTGCGCATGAAGAACATCTCCCCCCCGCCGGAGGCCTGGCGCTCCTGCTCCCGCATCTGCGCCGGGGACAGGGGACAGTGTCACCAGAACAGCTCACCCAGCTGCCCAGGGGCCACACAGACAGGAACAACTGGACCTTGGCTTTCTTCTTGATGTGCTTCAGCAGAGGCTGCACAGCGTGGGGCCCGGGCTGGGACAAGGCACCAAAGGAGTATTTCTTCAGGGGAGGCCGATGGAACTGCCGCAGCTTCATGGGACCCATGTGGGTGGGGAAGAATGGCTGGCGCAGCTCCACTGCTGGGATGGAGTGCTGGTACAGAACAAAGCTGTGCTAAGAGACATGCACCACCTCAAAAGTAAAACCATCATCTTATCCTGTTAAACCTTAAATAAGAGAGCCCAGGGATATTTTTAGGTTTCCTAGCAGAAGTACAAGTGCATTGAAATTCACTTGTCATCATAAATGTTGACTTTTGACAGAAAAGTCCTTACTTCCATATAAAGATCTTTCCTTTGCATACAGGGATGACTTCAATTTTACCATTTCAAATGGTACCCAATGGTGGGATCTTTTTACTAATCAGGAATTACATATATAACCATTATTTGGTGGGGAGAAATTCATTTGGAATAACATACAGTTTTCCCATTACAGAAGATGCTGGAGTTAGATGAGGTTTTACAAGTCACTGAATTCCACAAAGAAAGAAGAAAAAAACTATCATCTCCTCACCTAGGCCTAGTGAGCAGTAATTCATATTCACCAGTAACTAAATTAATTTTATAATATTCAGACTAAGACACACAGTAGCAGCAGAAGTACAAACTGCACCTCCTTCTCCCCTCCCACTATTGGTTTACAAAGAATACTACATAACAAGACACCAAACAAAAGCATGGTGAGTAGGACACAGGAAGATCAAGCAACTAAACCTCAGTTTGATAGGGCAATCAATAAAAATTAGTTCAAACTCCTAATTTTAATTGAGCATTAAAAATATCTTTCATGAACACTTAACTGACCTGTTGTAATCTAAATTCTGTTTTTCTAAAATCTTCAGTCCTACCCTCAGCTAGAAACCTCCTACCAAGGCACTCAAGCTCTCTCACTCACAGTGAAGACTATTGTGACTACCTGGATGATGTTTCCTCCAAAGGTTCCTCGAAGTCCCTGCTGTTTGGGGTAGTAAAACTCATCATTGGAGAGGTTCCAGGGATCCTTCACCTCTGGCTGAGACATGTTCTAATTCAATTTTAAACACAGAAAGATGTCAAAAAAACCAACAAATCTCACTCCCTCCTCATCATTCCTAACCCTGGAGATGATGCTAAAGATTATGCTGACCTGCTGTGGTTCTTCCTTGATGACACCTGTTTTTCCCAACAGGATCCGACTCTTCTTTAGAGAAGATTCTTTCTTGTTCTCCTTGGATGGAGAGTTCAAAGTCATCTCTTCCTTTTCATCAGGAATTTCTAAAAGCACAAGTTTACATCCCTACCTTCCCTCTTCAAACCAACATGCATGCAAGTCAAATTAAGACAGTCACTCCTAAAACACATCAAGAGCCAGATTAATCACATTGAATTTAACTTTCAAGGCATTCATTTTTGCTTTCCTGTCAGTGCATTTAACTTGGAAGTTGAATGTGTACACCACACCAATAAAGGTTATTAGCATCGCCATGTTCTGCTTAGGCCTTTGACTTGCAAATTAACTTCAAAATCCAGAACAAAGGAAGGCTGTAAGTATTGCCCCAGTCCATTTATTTCCACTACAGTGTGATAATAAACCCTTGCTTCCATTTCCCTTTGTCTTTTCCCACTCAAGTCAAATTTCTGGATGTCATAAACGTACCTAGAATTATGTTTTCATCATTTGGATCAAGTGTTAAGACAGGGGGATCCAAGTAGGTTTCCATTGCCTGATCATCCCAGATGATATTGTCTTCCCAACGGCCATACACCAACTCTTCATTGTCAATTGGGAAAATGGAGTACCAGGGCTTGTCTTCATCCAGGGAAACTGCAACAAGCATAAAGTAGAACCCTTGAGAATTTTATACACAGAAAACTGTTTCAGCCTTGGCAGAAAACTATTTCAGATCTCATTCCCACATCTTACTCCCTCTACCTTCCCCATCTTTCAGGCTTCCTGAGGGAAGACCTCTGAAAGGCAAAAGAAAACTGATCTTGAAAGCAAAGAGGAAGTAGAGCCCCAAGTTTGAGCTTTACCAACGTGGGGGAAATGGATTTGTAAGGCATTATTAAAACTTGATAGAAAGTTCACACAGACTTGCACATCTGATGGAACGGCATTGAGTTTTACATCTCTTGTGTCTCACTATTCATTGAGACTGATAATGGAATAAAATCTTTTAAAACATCTCTCAGTTACCCCATCTCTGTAAAAACTAAGAAAACCAACACCAATGCTCAGAGACATTGGTCTATTGAAACACAGCCTCCAAAAAGTTTTAGAGCAAACAAGTAGCCCTTCTGCCACAGAAATATGTGTCACATGTACCTATTCATGGGCCATTACCTTGCTGTTCAGGGGCCTTTTCCTTGCACTTTGCTATGCCCAGGACTCCTGCCACATTGGGTTTCTGTGCTAGAGGAATTGGTGAGTTGAGCAAAGAGCCACTGCGGTTCAAACCTAGAGAAAAGGAAATCAAAAGCAAGGTCAGCTTGAGTGGGAGGGTCAGGGGCACTGCAGTGCCTCAAACCAGGACTGGGGGATTGCATGGAGAGTGACTCTCAGCCTGATGGACCTACTGCTCATATCACATATGTGTAATTAGAACTGGGAAAACTTAAAAAAACACATTTCACACAGAGCTGACTGCTGGAATCTGTAGCCTCTTCAAAGAACCTCCAATTCACACACCCAACACCTCAGTGTCTTGTACTCACAGCTAAACACTAAAGAATTGACACTGGTACCCAATAAAGATCTGACATCCCCATTAGTCTTTCCTTGTAAAAGCAGGATAAGATATAACAAACATTCATTCTATGTGAACAATTTCAATTTAAAATGCATCCATGTCTAAAAGAAGACTAAGGCTTGTAAGAATTGCTACTTCCTATCTAGAAAAAACAGTATACAATTTTTAATTGAGGAGAAACTTCCGAAGACTTTTACATAATTCTTCCAATTAAAAACAAAAGTAAACAAAATTCCACTAGCCTATAGAAAGAGGAGATTCTAAGGGCAGCTTTGCTTGATATTAATGTAGATGGATCCAGCATCTGGTATTCCACATGGGAAGAAGAACGACAGAGCTGGGATAGGGTTTTTTTTAACAGAAGTGACCTACTCTGGTTTTGGAAAGAAACCAAGTCTCAGAATTCTCAGGGGAGCTGTGATTTTTCCAAAAAGCACTCCCTCACAGGGGGAATTATGTTCTACATTTGAGACATGCAACTGTATATGTATAATTTTACTAAGTGCTGCAGTTGAGCATGTAATGAGCCAGCTCACTACAGCAAGTAAAGCTGCTGTCAGAGCCCTGATCACCTTGCTGGGCATTGTAGGCAGTGGCATTTCTGGTCATGCTGGATGGCAGCCAGCCCGCCAAGCTCGCACGCTGCGTCTTAGTCCCTTTGTGCTTGACATCCTCCCCGTTCCAGATGACATCATCCTCCCACTGGAGCTGTGTCACCATGAGGAAGTGCTCATCAGCTAGCAGATCATCCTTCTCCTTCGACGATTCTGCATCCTGGAAGGCAGTAATAAGAACTTGGAAGACGTGGAAGTCACATTGGAAGATGTGACTTGAAAGATGTCATTGCAAACGAACAGAGGAAAATTCAACATCTCATTCTGCACAGTGCACAACAATCCACCAGCCCATCACCGGATTCTCATTGTGCACCAATCCCCACATCCATCCCCACACTTTGCCCCACTCACCCCCTCCTCTGTGTTTCCTTTGGCCTCCTCCTCGTTCTTCTCCTTCAGCTTGAAGCCGTAATCGAAGCCACTGCCATCTTCAGGGACGCCCAGCATGTCGTACCAGAGCTGGGCAGGGCCATAGCGCCACTCGGCCACCTTGGGCTTGGTGTCTGTCACCTTGTCTGTGTCACCAGTTGACTGGGAGAATTTTGACTCCACAGGTGCCATCATGGTAATCTGAAGCACAGCGAAGAGGGAATGGTTACACTGGTGGTTTATCTAAGTGTCAGTAAGAGTCTCTTCCTCCCAAGTTTCCCAGCTTACTCCCATAGAAGAAAAGCATTTCTAAGAAGTTCTTTTCCATACTTACTAGCTGCCTCAAGAATGTTCTGCAATTAGACTTCCAAGAACACAGAGATTTCTTCATTGATACAAAGAGGGTAAGCTCTCCTATTGATCCTGTACCACAGATGCAGCCTTCTCAGTAAGAGGTAATCACCTGAAGTCACTGACTAGTATTTGGAGAAGAGCTGTTGCCCAGCTGGAATACAAGCCAAGTCTGTTCTCCACTTTTCTTTTGAGGGAAAAGCTCCTTCCTCTAAAAGTCACTGTCCAATCTACTACTACCCCCAGCACTAGCTGGTGACCCTCTCTAAGTCTCAGATATCCCACCTCATCATCTGAAAGGCACTGCTCAGGAGGGGGAGGAGCAGCAAACTCATACTCCCAAGGAGATTTTCCTTCCACTCCACTCTCAACCACAACTTCACCCTCCTGTATCTGCACTTCCTGCGCCAGCTCCCGGTGCTTCTTCTTGCGCTTCCTCCGGGCGCTTCGCCAGACCGACGGCACATTCTTCCCAGGGCCGAAGAGACGCAGGAAACGCAGCACCTGGAACGGGAGAAAACAGGAGGATCAGATTAAAACAGGCACTGTGGAATGCTTGCCCTCACCTGAAGAACACTAATGCAAGAGAGCACTCTGAAATTCAGAAGCTTGGCCTGTGGTACAACCCCAGCTCCCAATGCAATCAACAACCTCTTGGTTATACTCGAAAAAGAAGTTTCTGATCCTTCTGTTTGATGTATCCTTCCTTTTCAAAAGGATATATTCTTAATTTCAGACACAGAGAAAGTCAGAGGGAAGAAAGACTGCCTTTACATATTGGACATGTGGTTAGACACCACCTGGAAGCAATTGATTTTCATTCTGAACAAGCCACAATCTTCAGAAAGACAGATGGAGGTTGATGAAGAGTTGATAAAATTATCAGCAAAAGAGACAAGCTAAAAGAGAGTTATATAGAGATTTCTTAAGCAAACAGATAGATAATATGGCCCAGAAATAATACACTTATTTTTATTTCCATTATAATGTGGTTCCCCTACACTGCACACCTCCATAACCTGCACTCATGGTAATGATACATTTTCTCTCCTGTTCCTTCTATGGGTATGATTGCTGGTTTCTAAACACTTAAATTTATTATTTTCTTCTAAGAACTCTCTTAAAGAGGTAAAAAAAAATATTTCTAAGTTAACTGACATATTTAGGAAGCAAGAATAGGAACCAAAGATTTGCAGATACACCCTATTAATGTCCTCTGTTAATCTATTACACTGATCCCCAAAGGAAATGTTTATATGACCACTCTGTCCACCTCTGCCTATCCATGTAAACCCTCTTTCCAAAACTCCCACAGATTATTTACAAACCCTTTATCCAGTTTCAATGACCTGTCATGAAGAGCAAAGGTCTCAGACATAGTTAAACTGCTAACAGGTTAAATGGACACAAAAGTCTGCTTCTGCACATGCTATTTTAGGAGGTTTCATCCAAAAATACAATGTTACATTAACATGCACAGCAACCCATCCTCATAGCAAAATCTACAGGGCTTCAGGCTTTGCCAGCTCTATTGCTCATTAATTAATCATGGCAAGTGCTCAGCATTAATTGCTTGCAATGATTTCTGCACCCACTGGGCACACCCAACACTGAGCCAGTTTCTGATATTAGATGCTGAGCATCAAAGGAATGAACACACTGATACACAGGAAATACCAAGTTTGCAAAAGCCTAGAAAACACTGAGAAGGGAAACTTCTGTGCTAGAGCCTTACCTAGATTACCAATAGACACTGTTCAGCTAAATCATTAAAACATGACATAAATTATGCAAATTATTCATCTCCTTACACAAACTCTCTGAGGCACACATAAAACCAAGTTACCCTTATCCACAACTATCTGTTTGGCAACTCTAAGCCCATCTTCATTGTCCTTCTCCTCCTACCTTTTCCTCTCTTCTTGACAGCTTTAAAACTTCCAAAATAATTACTCAAATACATAAACTGCATTTTCTATTTGGGAGCATTTAGGAAAGAATTGTAATGAATTCACTTTGTGCAAAACTCAACCATTCTTTGAACCAACTTGCTTTGATGTGGTTTCTGATTTATGCTCAGAGCAATTACAGGAGAGAATTAAGTAAAGATACAGATCACAAATTGTTACAGAAAAAGCACACCAAGTTCAGGACAGCACAAAAGGAGGAGCAAGTATTTACCAGAAAAGCCAGGAAGCAGACAGATTAGCACTGATTTTTAATCATCTGGCAAAAGTATCAAATCAACACACCTTTGCTATGGTCAGCAAAACATTCACACCCTGATTTATAGGATGCTTTTTAAGAGATTCCTGCAAATGGCAGGAAAATTATTAGATAAAATCAATCTCGAAACAGAAGCTAAAGAAAGTATTGAGTGAGCAAGAACATCTATGTGATTACTGAGCAGATACCCCTGAACACTGTACAATGCATATTCAGAGGGCTTACATGACACACATCTCCTCCACAAAACTCTTACAATACCTTGCCTGGTCGAAATTCTGGGAAGAGCTCTGTAACACTTGGCAACTGTTTGGAAGCATCTCGCTGCATGATTCCTGCAAGAGGAAGTGTGAGTTTGCCTTCCTTGGATTCTGCCTGCCTGGCTTCTTGAGGTCCCATCTCTGACTCAGAATCAGAGCTGCTGCTGAAATCCACCTTGTCGGAGGCAGCAGAGGAAGGAGCAATGATGGAGGACAAAATGATACCGTCTCCATCTTCACATACTACAATAGAACAAGCACCTCATAACCAAACAGGTCCCCTCCCTCTCCCCTAGCATAACGCCATAGTGCCACATTTACTGTTTGTATGAAGTTATGCAAAAATTAAGCCTGTGCAGGCAGTTTAAGTACCATTCTGGTTTAACCTTTCATTTTATCCTAAGCGTTCCAGGTGAATTCCCCAGTCACAACTGAGAGGATGAGATAAAAAAAACAGTTTCATTGTCAATACAGGTATTTTAACAGTCACTGGAAATAAAATACTTCCCCCTAGGCTTCAGGCAACCCTGCAACACCACAAATACTCACCTTCAGATGCAGCCTGCAGACTGAGTTTGGGTGACGCGTGGTGCCGCAGAACTGCTACACAGAAGCTCTCACTTTCTTCAGACACTCACATTGCCAGAGAGAAGAAGAAAGTCCTCACTCACCAGTGGCAGCTGCATCCTTTTCATCTTCTTTTTTTCCAGGTACTGGAGGGGGTGGTGGTGGTGGCATCAGCTTGGAATCAATGTCCTCACAGTCAGCATCATAATCATCCTCATCTTCATCTAACCATGCAGGAGACAAGACCAAGTGTTAAGCAGATAATAAAACAAAACCAGGCACCCTTTCCATTTATTCTGTCTCAAACCTGATGGCATAGACACCATTCTTATCTTGTAACTAGATGAAAACTCTTACCAGTTCAGCTTCCTGCACAAACTCACTTGCAAGATGTAAATTTAAAAAATACCAGGAAGGAAGGACAAAGAGAAACTGACAGAAAGATGACTGAAGCACTTAAAATTTATGTGTGTTCATATATTCTATCATCACATCCTTTCATTCACTCTTTGTAGAACAAATAAAGAAAATGTGGGTTAAAAAGTCCAAGTCATCTTCATTTCTCCCTAACCACAGAAAGTCAGCAGAAAGGTTAATTGTAAGACACCTTTAAAGAATATGCCAGGATGTAGCATTTATACCAGCAGCTACTGAAATGGAAAAGCTGCTTGGTTTTGAAAGCATATTCTGGGCCAGAATACAGACAGAGATATCTGGGACCAACAAAAGAACCAAGGTACCTTCTGCAGAGTCTTAAAAAAAAATCAAGAGTAAAACAGGAGATACTAAGATTGAAGTGACTCCAATAAGGAACTGATTCCTTAAAAGAGGAAGACAGCAAGCAATGGCTTCATCCAGTGAAGAGAGTTTCACAAAGCAGTTACTGGGCTTGTGAAGCAAGGAGTGAGAAAGCACAATGCCCCAAAAGAGCTCCTGCAGGCAGAGCTGCAGTGCTGGGCCCCTTTACCTGGCCTTCGAGCTGGCTGCAGGCTGCCCATTGCCTGCTTGTACCGACGGCTCTCATCCTCTGCCACTTCAGTGATGTCTGAGTAATCAACAGCATCCTCTGTGCTCTTAACCCAGCCTAGGAGAAACACAAAACTTTACCCTAAGTTATATTAGTCACATCAGATTTCACTAGGTACTTATGAATCCTTTGCTATGCTTCCTTTATTTAAAAAAACAAAACTACCTGATTAGCATCATCCACCAGATTACTGTTCCCCTCATTTTAATCAAAAGCTCTCATGGCTCTGAATTTCCCCTAAAAGACTGGTAAGCAACCAAATTTAGCACAAGAAGCACTTAGAACTTACTCATGAAAACTGTTCAACAAGTTCAGAAAGAGATATTATACTGTGTGCTAAGTAGGCCTCGTTAATACAAACACAGATTAAACTCATTTATGAAGGGGGAAAGACAAGTAAAAGAAAAAGTACTTGTAAAAAATTAAAGGAAAAAGGTGCAGAACTGATCAAGAGCTACCGTGGGATTCTGTTTGGCAAAGTGGAGAAGGGAAAGCCTTTGACAGAGAGGCTCTGGCCAGAGACCACCACGATATTCCCTGCAGACCCGGGTGCATTTTGCTCTCTCCGGTAAGAGCTGTGCCCTTGCAGCCCCTCCGCTCCCCAAGCGCAGCCCCCCAGCGCCAAACCTTCCTCGTCCAGGTGCGCTCCCTCGCTCTCGGCGCTCTCCTCCTCGCTGGCGGTGATCTCGGTGATGAGGTTGCCCAGCCCCAGCACGCCCAGCCCGGCCAGGTGCTTCTTGGATTCCTGGGGAGACCAGAGCTGGGAGGCTCCGAGCGCCGGGCCGGGCCGAGCCCCGCGGGAGCCTGCGGGGTCCTGCCCCAAAGCCCGCCCCGAGCATCCCCCGGGACACCCCGGGTTATCCTGGGACACCCCGAGCACCTCCATACATCCCGGGTTATCCTGGGACACTCCGGCTGACCACAGGACACTCCGAGCACCTCCACACACCCCGGGTTATGCTGGGACACTCCGAGCACCTCCACACACCCCGGGTTATCCTGGGACACCCCGAGCACCTCCATACACCCCGGGTTATCCTGGGACACTCCGAGCACCTCCACACATCCCGGGTTATGCTGGGACACTCCGAGCACCTCCACACATCCCGGGTTATCCTGGGACACTCCGAGCACCTCCACACATCCCGGGTTATCCTGGGACACTCCGAGCACCTCCACACATCCCGGGTTATGCTGGGACACTCCGAGCACCTCCACACATCCCGGGTTATGCTGGGACACCCCGTGCACCTCCATACATCCCGGTTCACCGCAGCAGAGCCCGGCATATCCCGGCACAAACCGGGTCACCCTCTCTTCACCCCGGGATAGCCCACAGGTCCCTCCCAGCACCCCGGCTCACCCATCCCTCCGCCCGCCGTGCCCTCCCGGAGCGACACGGCCCTACCTTGTCGAGGACGCTGTCCCCTTCCAGCTGCCCCGCCTCATTGATGTTGCCGAAGAGGAAGCCGGCCAGGGAGAAGGGCTCGGCGCGGCCGCCGTCCGCCTCCTCCTCGCTCTCCGAGTCCGACATCGCTGCCGCGCCACCGAGAGCGAGCGGAAGCGGCGGCGGGAGCGGCCCCGGGAGCGGCGCCCGCCCACAGCGCCCCCGCGCGGCCCCGCCCCGCGGCGCACAAGGAAGCGCAGACGCTCCGGCCTTGCCAAAAATTCCTTTTATTGCCTCAAAGAACCGGGCCTGGCTTTCCACAGGAAAGAGCTGCCTTCAGCACAGGGGCGGTACAAACAGCAGGGCGAGTTAATGCGACAGCCAGAGAGGTGAGGAAAGGTTTATTACAATGTCATTATGCATAATTTATAAAATAAAAAAGGAGGAAAAAAAAATCCTTTAAAACTGTTAGATGTAATACAAATTATTTTATAGCATAAAATCAAGTTGCCAGTGTATGTATCAGTACCACGCTTCAGAGTCTTGGGCTCCCATGCTGATGGGTGGTCCTTGCTGCCCACTCTGGGGTTGGGACCCCTCTGAGCTCCATCCACTTCTTGGGTCAGCCCAAGCAGCACCAAGGTTTCTACAGAGTGAGGTTTAGCACCCGGAGACAAAGCACAGGGAGGTTCTTCTGCTTTAAATTTCATAGAAATAGCTACAGCTGTAAACTGAAGAAAGCACTTCCAAATCTAAGCACAGCTCATGGATATCCTTTGGACACACAATTCCTGAACTGCTCCGCTTCAGCTGTATTTAAAAAAAAAACAAACCCAAGCAGTTCAGAAATCATTTACAAAGCAAAGGTTAAAATCTGTGTCTTCACAGTGAGTCTCTTCTGTGAATTAAGACATACACATTGCATCTCTATTCAGAAACAAACCAAAGGACCTTGAACCGATCAGGAAACCGACACTGAGTTTTCTGACCTCCCAAAACAAGAAAAAATCCAGCCATGGGATTATCTGAAGTCTGTATTTTTCAACTGCCCACAGAAGAAAAATAAAGCATGGAAGAAACAGAGCTGATTGTAAACTGAAGCACTGGATTACTTACAAAAAAAAGGACCAAGGATTCCAGGGGAGGAAAAAAAGGAAAAAGGATCAAGAAGGGAGAATGCCCACTGAAAGGAAAAGCTCTCTGGATTTGTCCTGAACCTCACCCTCATGGAAAGCAGAGGCTGGAGGAAACCAGCTGCCAGCCAGGACTTTTATTCCCATCAGAGGGTGACAGAAATACAAAGCATTTAAATAACCAGGTTCTCCAAAGTGAGTAAAAAGTCTTTGATGGTTCAAAGTTCCCTCTGCTCATTTTTATCACTACCATGTTATTCTCCTCAGCACTGTTGTGCAATCCATTTGCTAAGTAATCTAAGTGGGGATAAGGTGTTCTGGTATAATGTAATCAACAGTGTAACCAAATCAAATAAATTGATTAAGTAGTTGAATTTTATCTCGCTACACTCTCTTCCAGTTCACTCCAGGATGGCTGCTTGAGCCTACAGAAATGGAGGGGTTGTGCAATAATACTTGCTCACAAGATTTCATCTCCACAAAATGCATGTAATTCAGTTAGGAATAACCACAAAAAGGCACAGGATTAAAAGATTTCATTATGTAAAAAAAGTAAAAAATTTTAAAAACAGTAGTAGCTTCAGTACAAAACTGCAAATACATGTAGCCAAAAAAAAAAAAAAAAAAAAAAAAAAAAGGAGACTTTTAATTTCAGGCACCTCTTAAGACTAGTTCAAACGTATCACAGACTTTTAAAAGTACATTTCTGAATAAAGCAAAGGTTATGGGCTTGCACCGGGGTCACTAGACAGTTGATTTAGGTCTGACCAGCATTAAAACAAACCACGTGCACTGGCTTAAATAAATACATTTTAAACATGATAAAGTCTATTTACTCAGTTACTGAAATTTACCTACAGAAAATAATCTTGAATTACAAGGCACAGAGTTAATTGCTGCCTGCAAGCCCAGCCCACACTACAGGCCTACAGCTAAAGCAAAGGCAGAAGGTGGTGAGTAGAGGTTATCTCAGTGAATTCTCTACACCCTCACAGCCTTCAGGGCAGGAACCACATCTGGAACAGCACTTCCTCTGCAAGTGCAAGGGACACAAAGCACTCCAGGCAATGGCACTTGGTGAAGAAAAATGTGCAGAGTGTGTAGGCTTCTGCAAACATCCTGCAGAAAGGGTGTTTTGGTACTGCCTGTGCTCAGTTTGGAACTCTGTGTTGGTTCACTGACCACAGGCACCAGTATTTGGATTAACTGCAGTTTGTATTCTGTGGGTTGCAATTGGCTAAAGCAGCACCAAAATGAGCATGTGTCAGATTAAAAAAACTGCAGTTAGCATCAGCATCAGTTACACCAGCTGAAGAAAGGCACATCCTCTTCAAATAGTGGAATAGAGCACAAATACCAACATTTCTATCCAAACAGTGGAATTAGGGCACAAATACCATAATTTCTATCCAAATAGTGGAATTAGAGCCCAAATACCATCATTTCTATCCAAATAGTGGAATTAAGGCACAAATACCAACATTTCCATCCACCTGGTATTTTTGCCAGCATCAGATAAAGCAAGGTCAAATTAACACAAGATCCCTAATACCCTTGTTGATGTATTTTCTGTTATCCTGCTAAAATGAGGCACATTTTTTTTCCTGACCAGGGTATACACCAGTGCAGTTTCGCATGTGTGGGAATCACAAGAAAAAAGCAAGTTCTGAATGACCAATTGAGGCTGCAGCCAGACAAAGACAGCACTGTCAACTTCAGACAACAAAGCCCAGTCCAGCACCAGTGGTTTCACACAAAGTATCTTTGAAGCATGCTGCTTTCATACCACGGAGCTGGAAGGTTGAGTCTAAGGAAGGGCTCTGCGCTCACTCCTCAGCTGGTCCCGGAACCACACATAAAGAACAGTGCACATCCTGAAAATAAAAGCCAGCTGCCACTTACTAGAGCTGCTAAAGAAGGTTAAAAAGTATGTAAATAGAAGTTCAGTTAAAAAGAGTTCGTAAGAACTGAGCATCCAGGAGAGGAAAAAACCCACCCAGGTAATCCTATCCAGTGACTGGCTAACCATTACAGACTGAACTGAAAACAGGAAGAAGCAGGGGTTCCTGTAAACAGAACCTCTTAATTTTCTGTCAGCCTTCTCACAGAAAAACAACTAAGGAATTTGCCATAAAAATCTGAGATGGTGGCCCCGAGAATGTTAGGAATTGAAGCAATTCATTCCTCAAAAGCAAACAGGCTGCTGTCAAGTCTCTGGGATTCATCAAAGGGATTACACTGAAAATCTCATTTTGAGAAGTGTCATCCCAAATACCTCAGTCAGCCTGAGAAGGCAATTGTTAGAACTTTATTCTCAGGGTGCAAAGTCTCTTTGGACAGTGAAATAAAATCTCAGTTTAGAAGATTACGGAAGACTTGAATCTAAACTACTCTTCCACTTCGCCACCTCAAAACTATGAAAATCACTCATTTGAGTGAGTCATCATTATTCTAAGTTCCTTACATAAGGAGAAATCAGCTCCTGCTTCTATTAATAAATCATTGCAGGTATTCCCTTGGTCTTGCTCATTGTATTAACCATGCCTAATGCTAACTCTTCATACAATCAATCACAGTTCACTACAAGGTGAATCTCAGTTCAGGCATTTTTGCAAGTAAACAAATTGTTTTCAAGCTTTAAATTAACAAGACAACTGGACAGCCAGACTTCTGTTTGTATAACAAATTCAATCAGTGAATAAAGGATGGGAAAAGCAGCAGCTACACTTAAAGCAAAGTTATCAGGATTTGTGCTTTTCTGCAAATCTAGTAACTGATGGCTATCTAGTAAAGAAGTGGCTTCAAAGAGGTCTCCTCTTTTATTTTCCTCCACTAAAATAATCAAGTGATCCCTGGAGAAGCTGGAGACTGGAACTTTAGAAATAGAGTAGGTATTTGACCTCTCAGTTGGAAAAAAAACCAATCTGTTCCGTTTCAGTTTCCCTGAAGCAGTAAGACTGCAAGAAGATTCATTGTATAAACCATTTCTGCTTAGAGCTGTTAGTGCAAGATGCAAATCTTCAATTTAACTTGTTAAAAAGCCCTCCAAGATTCTAGTCAACTCCCAACATCCATCACCCAAGGCAACTACAATAGGACACATTTCCTTGTGTTCTTCTTTGTCACAGGATACAGAACTGCACGGACAGCTTCAGCAAACACCTCCCGAACACCCTCCTGATTCAACGCCGAGCACTCCAAATATTTGACTGCTCCAATTTGTTTGGCCAGAGAAGTCCCCTGCTGCGGGGTGGTGGGAGCCAAGCTCTGCTCTTTCAACTTTTTAACCGTTTCCAGGTCACTCCTCAAGTCTCTCTTGGTGCCCACCAGGAGGATGGGGACGTTGGGGCAGTGGTGAGAAACCTCAGGGTGCCATTTGTGCCTGACGTTGGCGTAGGACGAGGGGCTGCCGATGGAGAAGCAGATGATGAAGACGTTGGTCTGGGGGTAGGAGAGCGTGCGCAGGCGGTCGTACTCCTCCTGGCCCGCAGTGTCCCAGAGGTTCAGGCTGACTGTCCGGCCGTCCACGGTCATCTGGGCACTGTAGTTGTCAAACACAGTGGGGATGTACTCCTCTGGGAAGGCGTTGGTGGTGTAGCTGATGAGCAGACAAGTTTTTCCCACCGCGCCATCTCCGACCACCACGCACTTTATAGTCTGCATCCTTCACCCAGAAACAGAGTCCTGCTCAAAGCAAGAAGAGGGCAGTTAGGCAAAGCACACTCAGTGGTGGGCACTGTAAAGATAAGCTTTAGCAAGTGTTTTTAATATAGCTGAGGATTTTCTTATCACATTCAGTGTCTCAAGCCACTCTGAAGAGCTCGGGGCTACAAAGACAATAGTGAAATGGAGATGCAATGAGTGGAGAGCTAAGTGACAATTGGCTGCATTCCAACCATGTAAGTACAAATTAGCCAAATTCCCACAGTCTTGCCTTACTGCCAGACTGTTTCCCACAGGCAAAAGGACAAGTCCTAAGAGGCACCTGCAAGTGGAAAGGGATTGTGACCCAGTAACAAGATACTCTGTCGTTTGTAGGTTCACACATCCACCTCTGTACAAACACACACACCAACACTCACACTTGCCTACACAGGCTGCTATCTAAACAGTTTACCACAAAGAAAGGTCCAAAAGTTAGAAATAAAATCAAGATATTAATTTCTGGGCTGCACTGCTACTGTTTACAATAATAATTCACTACACTCAGATCAATCGGTCCTGAATAAACTACATTATTTACAGGACACCAGATAAAAGGTTCAGAAAGCAGCACACTCAAGAAAAGCTGTTCTTTGAAATCTAACTAGCCATAGTAACCCAGATTAGAATCCATAAAGAATTTTTCTAAAGAAGCCAAGAACAGATTACACTCACTAATCACTGACAGAACAAGCAGGATTTAATAGGCTTGAGTTATTTGGTGTCCTCTAAATAATGAGCATGAGAAAAATACATGTCCTAAAAGATCAGCAGTCAAACAGCTTTCCTGGGGAGTTGTTATTCAGGAGATATTTGACACTTTGAGGTTTTCCATATCCCTTTACTGATATGTGAAAGGTAGGTTTGACAATCAAACTAATACAGTCTAAAACACAATTAATTTTAAACTTTCATCACATGAACAGCAAGAAGTTTGAAAATAGCAGGGAACTAACTACAAGCAGTCATTTGTTGTACATTTCTTGAGTGCTGGAGCTTCCACTGCTAGCCTGAACAAGAAGGAACTTGCATCTGCCTTCTCACCCAAATGCCTTTGAGGTACTATCAGTAATCCTCAGCTTGCAAACAGCAGAAAATACCCTGCTTCAAACAGAAGAGAATGGTGGGAAGAACTTTTTAGCCGGGCCTGTTTTGATAGAACATGGGGCAGTGGCTTTAAACTAGGAAAAGATTGATTTAGATTAGATATAAGGCAGAAGTTATTTACAGAGAGAGGGGTGAAACACTGGCACAGATTGCCCAGAGAAGCTGTGGCTGCCCCATCCCTGGAAAGGCCAGGCTGGATGGGGCCCTGGGCAAGCTGATCTCACTGAAGGTGTCCCTGCTCACTGCAGGGTGGTTGAACCAGATGACTTTCAACGGTTCCTTCCCACCTAAACTATTTTGATTCCATATTCCAGAAAGTTCTCAGCTCCAACACCATCAGAGCAGCAAAGGCAATGCAGAACATAAGACCATCCAAACAAATCAACAATTCATTCCCATTTAAGCCTCAGCTTTGTCCTTTTAGACAAAACCTTTACCTGCATCCACATTCTCACTGGGAGCACATGATTCTTCTGAACTAAGTGAAAATGGGCTACCTGCACAAAGCTGCAACTGGAGTGACACTGACTGGTCACTACAGCACACAGTGCTGAGGAAGCATCAGTGTACCTGCACAGACACTGTGGAAACCACACATGGTGGGAGGGAACCTGCACCTTGTGCTGCTACTGCTGCACACAGGGCAGGCTTTAAAGCATTCCTGCACTTGCATCAAACCCCTGAAGTAGCAGAACGTGCTGTGCCAGAAACGAGTGCTGACCAACACCACTGCTTCCAGAGCAAAGGTTTTTCCCCAAATGAACTATCTGTGCAACAGACAATTCATTTTGACCAGTCACTAACAAGTGACATCACGGAGATGGCAGAGCTAAGCCAGCAACAAAAACCAGATGATGCACAAAGCCTTTTATATGCCCAACCCCTGGTTTCCCAAATAAACAAATTACAAATACTTGTAAACAGATCTCCCTTGAAAACCCAAACAGGGACTCACATCTCTTAAATCTCTGTGCACTGGTGTCCAGAGCTCTGCACAGAGTGACAGGGTATCCCCAAACTGCACCCCAAAGCCTGCCCATGGCTGGAGGGACATCACAGCAGCACCCTCAGACAGCACAGCTTCCCAGATGGAAAAACTCCAAAGCCACCAGCAGCAGCTAACACAATCTGATTCAAAATGTCTAATGAAACTGTGTTACTCAAAGATTACTTTGTTGGTGTTTTATTTAAGGCTATTACAGATTTCAACTTGGAAATCAGTAATAAAGTAACAAAAAAAAAAAAAAGCCTGAAACATGAATGCTCTTTTCAGGGCACTAATACCTTGAATTACCCCACTAAAACTCGGATTTTAGAAGAGCAGCGTTTGCAAGGGGAAATAACTCCAGGCAAACCTGCCAAGGCATTGGGCAAAGCATTAACTACACAAACACAGCTAAAGAGCTTGTAGGCTTTCAAGTATGATTCTCTGAAGGGCCCCTTTAAAGGAGGTTGCCTGAGCTGAAAGGAATCGTGTGTGGCATTTGCAATACAGAAAAACAAACACACACCAGGATGCACGTTCCTTGTATTGAAACACAAAATTTAGATTAATTAATCAAAAAGTAAAGAGTAGAATAAAGCTACTTGACTGTAGAAAATTATGTTGTGAGCAAGGGTAGTTTGGTTAAAGATTTATATATGGAAGACAAAGAGTTTTTTAATTTAAGTCACAACCAAGCAAACTAATATTCCTTCCATCAGGTCTTTTCTATTAAATCCATGTACTTAATAATGTACTTAATAACTCATAATGTATGAAATCTCTATTATTTTTTAGTAAACAATTTGGCTACAATAAAACTCTCATAAGATAGTAAAGAAAGCCTGGGTTCAAATTTGCATGGAAAATCCCTATTTCTTAAGCATCCTTGAAGCTGGCACTGCATGCTATCTAAATATAAATATACATTGAAAAAAAAATTCCCATACTCCAAAAACAAAATTACCAACAAAAATTACCAAGAGTAGGAAAATTGGTTTAGGGTTTGTTTGGGATTTTTTTGGTGACCTACTAAAGAATTTTTGGGGAAATTTTAGAGAGAAAAACTACACATATGACAAGTAACAAGAAAATGAAAGAAAGAAAAATACAGATTAACATGTCAATAGATAAAAAACCCCAATTTAGAAACAGAAAGCTGGTCACAAGCTTCAAAGCCAAGTTGAAAGGTTATGCAGCTAAAGAAACAAGTGAACAGAAAATCCAAAGTAGTGAGAGGTAATCTGGGTTCCTTAGTCCTTGCAGGGAAAGGACTTTTATTGCAGCTGAGGTTCTAGCAGTTACAGCAGAATAGGAATAATTTTCAAATTAAGTAATCATTTTTTTAAAAAGCAATTAAAAAAAAAAAAAAAGAAAAAAAAAGAAAAAAAAAACACACCAAATCATCCCACTCAGAAATGTTGTGCAAAAATACTTAGAGTTATTTCTATCTTGTCCATCAATGGCTTTGAATTTGAAAACTGGCATTCCCTGTTTGGGTTAGTTCCCTCCTCAGAAGATGCTGCAAAGTCTGACTTCACTGCCTGCACACCTGGCACTTCCTCTGGAATGTGCAAGATTTCAACATGTCAAGACATCACCTGAAGAGCTGCTCCTGTTCTGACCTAATTAAGCATTTTCTGGTATCATTAACATGGACAGTTTGCTCTCCAGATGAACATTTGCTGGGGAAATTCACTGCTTGGAACACAGACACACAATAACTCCACATTGCATCAGATTTTTTTTGTGGTAGAGAAACAACTTCTAGATCTTCCCTCAACACTCCTGAGGGGAAGTTCCCGTCTGCTGAGAGAAGGGAGAATACAGTGACAGAAAACAGAGAGAAAACAGGAACCTGATTCCTTTTGTAGTTTTCTAGATTTATGTTTTTTATACTTCCTACACTTTTAAAACCCTTTTGCAGAACTTCTTAGCAGGACACGCCTCTGCTAACATCAGATGCTCTTTGTGAGGTGGATTTTAGCTCTGATATTGCTCTCTGATAAACTCACTCTCACTGAGTTTGTCTGCTCTTCCTTCCTTCTCATACCGTTTAGATAGGGCCCCATTTTGGCCAAACCTGAGCAGAAAACTCTCGAATTCAGCTGAAATCTGCTGTACTGAGCTGTGTCATTCTGCTCAGCCATCACTTTCATCAGGCCCTCGCTGTTTTGGAGAACCAGATCCTGCTTTACCAGGGGCAGGCAGAAATTAAGAAATTGAAACAACTTAATTGCTCATCTTCCAGTAACAAAAACTAGATCAGAGACAACTCACTCTGTCTGCCTGAAACATGAAGTCAGGCAGGAACTTTCAACAAAGAACTGGGTGGATAGGGCAGTTCTAAATATATCACACCATCCTCACCCATGCAAAGGAGTTAATTCACATGTGCAGCTTACCCACCAGCCCCAGCAGGGAAGAGAAAGGGGCTCTCAGCAATTTAATCAAGACTCTGTTACTATCCCACAACAGCTCAGCTTACTTGCCATTGTTTTAGGCAAGTGCCAAAGGGGTGGAGAGGTGCCAGGCTTTCAGAATGTGCGCCAAGAAAGAGCAGAAAAAGTTAAATAGGAGACCTCATCCCTCATATCCTTCAGCAGTGAGTGACCTACTTGGACTTCTCAGTGCCTCTCAAAGTTTTCACACAACTTTATGTCCTACCATTCACCTGCAAGAGAAATAAAACTGCAACAGTCTGGGTGGCTGTGAAAGGGGGAAAAACCCACAGGGGAAGGCAGATTTCAGCAGCACAGCAGGAACTGTGCATTTCAGCACCCAGGCTCCATGTGAACAACAGAACCGAGGGAGCTTGCTCTCTTCCAAGCTCTTTGCCTATAAATTCAGCTCCCAAGCACACAACAGGAGTGCAATTCTTGCTGGCTGCTCCTTCAGTGCCAATGCTAGAAAGCCCTTCATGCCTTTTGACACAAAAAGTTGTTTCTAGGAAATAAAAGAACTCCCTCAAAACATTTCAAATAATATTTTTAAAACCTCTACCTCTGTCAAACAAGGCTGAAATTGGTTTATTGATTAAAAGATTTTTTTTTTCAGGGATGAAACACACAAAAGCAATATTTCTTAGGAAATTACAGTGAAAATGAAGTCTTCTGCATGAGGTATTTGGGCAACTCACCTACACAAGCATCCTACTACAGGCACTTATACCCCAAACTTTACAGCAGAGCAATGATATTAGTACCAAACATCAAACACCTTCAATTCCATGAATCCAAGATCCTGAACGGATCATTAATATTTCCAAAGGGCATTAGCTCAGGGAGGAGATGCACAGCTGATGCAGTAAGACTGTGACAAGGTGCAGCTGCACAGCCCACAGGAACTCAAAGCCAAGACTCCAGCAGGTATCTGGATCCCCAGTGAATGAACATGACTGCCATAATCAAAAGCTGCAGAGTATTAAACTTGGATTTCCCTCCTGCAAGCACGTGCAGAGTCATGGATTAATCAAGGCAGGGATCCTTCAGAGTTTATGTGAACACAAGTGTCCCTTTGATGGTGAGCAAAGGTGTAAGAACAGGAGCCAGGGCTGCAGGCTGCTGTGCCCACACTCACTAACTCACTCCTAGGTAATGCAAGCAACTTGGTCCTGGGGGTTCACAGTCAGCTCATGAAAAGTTAATAACCATGTCCTTCCCACCTTCCATAGATTCTGACAAGGTTTTAGTCACTACTGTTGGCTAAAAGAAACAAACAGTACCTCAGACATAAAGTTCTGTGGAGAGGCGTTTTAGGCTCGTTGCAGGATGAATGATAAATTCAGTTTAAGCATTCTGGATTCCTGTTTGAGGGGAAAAAGAAAAATAAAAAACTGTTAGTGTGACTTCCTATCATCTTTTGTCACCTGGCATTTGCTGGCAGTCTCAGTTGTAACAAAGCCACTGTTGTGCATGAAGGGCAATGTTACACCAGGAAAATCTAAGCTGCTTTCTGTGAGAAAAACAGCCCCTCCACACTTTCCATTGGACTGCACCTCTCTGAGTCCTCCTCTTCCACCCCCAAATTTCACTGGGGAGATGGAGAGGGCAAGGGAGGGAGATTTAATAACAAATAAAAACACAAACAAGAATAAACAAAGAATAAAACCAAACAAAACCCAACCAAAAACAAAACTGAAACAAAATCAAGCAAAAAACAGAAAAACCCAAAACACAGAAACCAAAACAAACAAACAAACACAACCCCCAAACAAAAACAAACAAAAATGTACTTGCTCAATCAATACCAATTTTTTCAAAGAGTTTTGGTATGACTAAGACAGGAGTTAATGCATGCACTCATGTATTTTATCATGGCTTGTGCACTACAATACTGCAACCATTGCCAAGTCTCATTTGCATCAAGCATTGCAATTCTAAAATGTGAGCAAAAGTTACCAGAGTCAAGGAGCCTCTCAGAAGTTCATCAGATTTACACAAACTGGCATGTAAAATAAAAAAAAACATTCCCTGTAGAGGTACAAATCTTCACGTGGCACCAGATTGTGTGAAAATACTTTGGACCCCAGAAGAATCACAGCCTCATCACATAAACAAATCAAACCACACGTTCAGCTTCCTCCTACTAACTGCAAACCGCATATTTTGTTGTTTTTCCAGGGTCTCTGTAAAGTTCCTTCCATGAATAATATTTAAAAGTTTTTTTAGATGGAAATAATAATCTAAAATGTATCTCATGATCTTGAATTCCTTGTAGGAAAACCGCTGTGCTGGTGAACAGTGGCAAACTGGCTCCAAAGTATGCCTTCCAGTGATGTATTTAACATCTTACATGGAAGAGAACGTGAGCTTTTTAAAAATCAAAAAATGAGCTTGGGGCAAAGAGCAAACGATGCTGCCACAAGAAGCACTGCACCCCAGCCCAGGACACACATTGCAAGCATAAGGTACACATAAAAACTCTTAAATTAAAGCATTTTTTATAATTCAGCGTAATTATGGTGGGAATTGCAAGCATCTATAAAGAATAAACAGATACTGATTACTCACTGCTTCCTGAAAAAAAAGAAAACAAAAAAAAAACCCCAAAACCAAACAAAACCAGAAAACAACACAGGGGAAAAAAACAGAAAGAGAGAAGTTCAGAACAAATAAAAAGCAGCATTGCTTCTCGAGGTTTGAGGTTAAGCAGGAACTCAGCGCAGGTTGCTATAAAACTGAAAGTTCCCAGCGCGCAGAAGAGAACCACTGAGCGACGAAGGGCAGCTCCTGGCAGCTGCTAAATGAGACCATACCTGGCACCCCTGAGTGTTTTAGGTCACCACCTTGCACTGCTTTTCCTGAGACAGCACTCTGCCAGCTGCTGGAGAAAAAATCCAACCTTCCTATCCTTACCTATCCTCACTCCCAGCAGCGAGGCAAGGCACCTTCCCAAAGGCTGCCTCATCTCGTGCCAACGTTTTATGACACTCGCTGGGAGCAGAGGTCGCCTTAAATTTGTCGCGGTGCTCCTGATCGGGATTAGCATCGCGCTGGCATCGAACAGCCCAGCCCAGCCCAGCCCAGCCCGGGCACACCGCGGCACCGGGGCAAGCGCGACCTGCCCTGCCCTGCCCTGCCCCGCACTCCCGGAGCAGATAAAGGCTCGTTCCAAGCCCTTCCCCAGCACCCCCGGGCCCCCGGCCGCCACACGCAGCTCCGCCCGCACCGCCCAGCGCGAAGCCGGGCGCGCATCCCTTCCCGAAGCCCTCGGGGCACGCAGGAGCCGGCCCGCCACGCTGCTGCGGCGGAGCAGCCCCGGTACCGCCGGGCTACCTGCCCTGCTCTGCCCTGCCCCGGAGCCGGCCGCGTTCCGCCGGGACAGGTGCGCCCACAGCGTGCCCCGGTTCGGGAGCGGCGGGGCCGGCCGGGCGGAGGCCGCGGGCCGCGCCCCGCTGTCAGCGCGGCCGGGCACGGAGGATGTTCCGGCACGGCCGGGCGGGAACACACGCGGCCACGCGCGGGGCCCGCCGCTCCCCCGCCGGGCCCGCCGCTCCCCCGCCCTTCCCGCGGGCTCTCCGGGCCCCGCCGCTCCTCTCCGCCCGCCCCCGCGCCCCGGCGGTGCCGCCGCCGCCGCCCCGCGCTCACCTCCGGCGCGGCCCCGCGGCCCCGCTGCTCCCCGCGGACCCCGACCCGGCCGCGCCCCGCGCCCGCCGCCGCGCGCACGCGCCCTCCGCGCCGCCGCTGCCCCGGGAGCCGCCAGGGGGCGCGCGCGGCCGGGGCGGGCGGAGCGCGGGGAGCGGCGGCCCCGGAGAGCGGAACGGAGCGGAACGGAACGGAATGGAGCATCCCCCCGGGCCCGGCCCGGGGCTACGGCCTCGCTGGAGTGCTCCGGTACAGCCCCGCCATCCGCCCCCCTGTGATCCTGCGGATGCTAAATTCGTTATTTTGTATTTATGCCTTGTCCAAATATATATTATATTATATTATATTATATTATATTATATTATATTATATTATATTATATTATATTATATTATATTATATTATATTATATTATATTATATTATATTATATTATATTATATTATATTATATTATATTATATTATATTATATTATATATTATCTCTGACTTTGGATGATTTCTCAGTAGATTCACTTCAAACCTCATACGCAGAAATACGCACAGCCACAAATACGTAACATGTATCCTTAATAAGGACAATATATCCTTAATAAAGATAATGCTAGCAAAAGGAAAGAATGGCAAAAGTGAGTGTTTGCTTTTGCTTTCTCTACACTGTGCAATTTAGTGGCGCTGTGGCAGAAGATTGCTGGGTTTTTCACAAGGGTGGATGCTCCGGTTCCCGGCGTGCGCCGCCCCCGTTCCCGTTCCCGTTCCCGTGCCGCGTTACCCCGCGCAGCCCCCGCGGGCATCCCCCGCCTCCGCCCGGCCCGCGGCGCCTTCCGCATCCCGCCGCTGCCCCGGGCGGTCTCACGCCTCTCAGGGCTCTGCACGAACGCCACGGCTCCGCTTTGGCTGCCGGCGGCGGTGACACTCCCGTGCCCGCGGTCACCGTGTCCCCACCAAGCCGCGGGGCCCGGGCGGGGGACAGGGCAAGAGCTCACACTCAGCTCAGCCCGGGGCTCAGCGCCCCAGGAGCCGCAGGGAAGGCTGTGTCCGCCCCAGAAACGCCAAGCTCAGGGAGGGTGCTGGGATCTGGACACCCCCAGGGACACCGAAGGTGACTCCTCCTGTTGCCCTGCCCCAGTCAGGCACAGAAGAGGAAGTGACACAAGGCAGGGTTTGGCCCGCGGATGTTTCTTATGCGCCCGTCACGGATTTCAGAGGACAACCTTTGCTCTGGGTGTTTATTAATTGTCCCCTCCGAGCCGGGGAGAGGCCACGCTGCACCTGCACACAGCTCTGGGCCAGGACTGCTCTGCTGGAGCTGGTGCCAAGGTGCCCAGCAGCTCAGGGGGCCCAGGAGAGCTGGACAGGGACTTGGGACAAGGGATGGAGGCACAGGACCCAGGGAATGGCTGAAGCACTCGACCATCAGTTACTCGGTGTTATCAGATCTGGTGTTCCCATCTCCAACTCTTCTTCATCCTCCTCCTCGGACCAGCTCAAGCTGTCATCAGAGTCCTCATCCTGTACAGCCCTGGACTCCTCTGTGCTTGCAGCTTCCTTCTCTGGCTCACCACAGGACTGCAGCTTGCTCTGGGGGAGCTCCAGCCTGGCCCAGGAGCCTGGGCTGGCTTTGCAGAGCGTGATCTCCACCTTGGCTGGGACCATGCTCACAAAGCTCCTCTCCACATCAATGGTCTAGGGAGGTGAAAAGGCACAGTGAGCCGAGCAGATAAATGGACTATGGTAAATTTCACCTATGATCCTGCTTCTAATGTGGCCACTGTTCACGTTATCCAACCCATCATTGCACTAGGATTAAATAATGAAAAAACAGTGCTCTACCCTTCAAAAGGGGCGTGGGCACGAAGGGTGAATGAAAGATGGCAAGCAGTAAACTTAGAATCCTGCATTACTAGAGAACAGCTGGGATTCATTTGTGAAAGCCATACTGCTAATGCCCAGTGTGTCTAGACACTGAACTTCGAAATTCATCCAAATTTGCCACTTCGAAATTCATCCATTCACTGACCAGAAAACTGTGCTCCTATATACTGGAAAAGGTTGTGTGTGCCTGAGAACTGCTTGTGCTGCTGTAAAAATTGATTACAACGATGTTATTTTGTCTAGTAGAAACCGCTCTAATTTTTGTATTTGTAATTTTGTTAAGATTATCAGGTGTGATCTTTCATACTCAGCCCCAGTGACATCCCACCAGTAGATTCAAACCAATTACACAGTAAGTCACAGACTATCACCTACTCGGCCCTGCCAGAGGAGAAATCTCCGCCTGTGCCAGGAGAAGCTGAGCTGCACTGAGCTGAGCTGAGTTTCACATTGCAGGGTCTCAGCAGCACCACAGCGCTGGTTCGGAGCTCAGGAGAGCTCAGCTTGCCTCAGCTGCACTCGCAGCCTCTCCCCAGCAGGAGCTGTGCTGAGACACAGCCATGCCCACACCTGTCAGCCCTCCGCCGCCTGCAGGCACAGCCAGCGCCAGAAATACCGACCAGAAACGCACATGCAAATTCCTGAGCTCGCTGCTGCTCGCCCCAGCCAGCCAGCAGTTGAAAAATCACTCTCATAGCTCAGACCTGAAACTCATAGCAGGATCAGGGACCTGCCGGGCCAAAGAGCATTTGGGGCAGCCTGGGAGCAAACCCAGAACACCTTTGGGGATGGTAGGGACCTCCAGCTCTGACCCTGGATAAATCAGTGCAGCCACCTCAGCCTCCTCACAGCCCCTAAGGCATTTCCCAGCAGAGGTGGCCATAAATGCCTGTATCTGGGCAACCCAGCCCGGGATGAAAAGCTCAGGCTGCCTCCCAGAGCTGCAGCCCAGCCTCATGCAGGCTGCTGGAACAGGGAAATCAAAGCAAACAGGATCTTACCCCCCAGAGCTCCAGTTCTGCCTGGAAAATCTTATTCCCTTCAAAGATGACGTGAGCCTCGAGCTGAAAGATCAACAGAAAATTATCTGAGAGGGCAGCACAGCACTGCCAGAGCTCTTCCCCAGACAGTGCAGCTGCCTTTCAGCACCATACTGCATCCACACCCTGGCTCCAGTGTAATGGTCTGGTGATGCCCTCAGCACCTGGCAACATTCCACCCCTTTCAGAGCGTGACAGGTTCACCTCTGCCACAGGTCAAGGCACCCAAAGCCAGCAAATCCACCCCCTGACGCTGAAAGCCAGAGCTGCTGGGCAGATGCAGCAGTGGGGCCGCCAGGCTCTCAGCTCAGGGATGGCGGGTTGGCAGTGCCAACAGGCCAAACAGGTGTCTGGCTGGACACCAAAGAGCACCAGGTGGCTCCTGCAAACCCAGGTGGGCGTGCAGAGCCCACCCCACTCACCACGGTGCGGTTCGCCTTGACGCTGCTGAGGGCAGGCAGGGGGTTCTTGGCGTACACTGTCACCACCACCTGGCTGCCGGTCTGGTGCCAGTCCTGCCGGCACAGCACCGCCTTCTTGTCCTGCCCAGGAGGAGAGCAGCCCGTCAGGGCAGGCACGGCTCAGGCACTGCCCCAGCAGAGGGCACGGCTGAGCCTCGGGATGCTCCCTGCACGTCTTTGTGCTGGTAGGTCAGGAGAACAAACCCCGCCTCTTGTGCAGGTTTTTGAGGGGAGATGGTTTGTGCAAAGGTGGGCAGTCCCTGCCATGCTGTCCATCCCATGTAACATGGGACAACTGTGCTGTGCTCGGGGTTCCTTCAGGGCACTCTGAGATCAGAGACACCTCTCCTAGTTCCAGAGTCACTCTGCTGTGCCCAAGCCCCTAAGTGCTGTGCACAGCCAGGAATCTCAGCCTGGAGGGCAGTGCAGGGCTGTTATTGATCATGCACCATGCTGCATTTGGGAGTCAGGTGAGCCCCAGATGAAACCCCCACGTTTCACCTTTGTCCACCTTGTCAGCACCATGGGCACTGACAGGCCTGTGTCCCCACCAGCTCATTTCTGAGCAGCACAGGGAGGCAGACCCCTGCAGCCCTCCACACTGCCAGCCACAGAAATGCTCCATGAGAGCCCTGGCCCCAGATCCTGGCCCTCAGGTGACAATTAGCACCAAACACCTGAATCACAGCATCACAGTTCCCTCTCTGCAGCCTCCTTTACATTCAGGGTATGTTTTCTGCTCCAGGACAAAGAGGAGATTGGGCTCAGAGAGGGTTGCTGGGAGCAGTGCTGACTCAGAGGAACACAGTGCACTTTCTGGGTTATCCTGGGCTGCTTTGGTAGAACTTTCCCAGCTCAAGCTTGTTTCCAGTCAAGAACTTTCCTGGGGAAACTTACAGACACAGTATTGGGAATTGTGATCTGGTCCCCACTGCCTGCCACAACACCATGTTGGGGTGTGGATGAGATCCCTCCTGAGAGGCAGCTGCAGAGGGAAAGCTTCATTAAAGCCAAATTCAGTTACCTGCAATCATCTGCCAATACCTTTGGGGTTTTTTTAGGACTTTTCCTGTGCTCAGCCACCTGTCTCAGTGTGGCAGCCTGCAATGCTGGCTATGCTGTGTCCAGGGCCAGGTCCTGCCTTGCTCAGATTTATACTGCACATCTGCCCATTGGGGGTGAGAGCTGACACATCTTGTGAAGGCAGAGCAGCACCTCAAAGGGCAGATGGGTGAAGATTGGCCACTCAAACCTGTGCACTCATCTGCCAGCAATTACAGATATTATGACAATAAAATGCAGAAACCTGTGTGAATACAGAGCATGGAAGGAGCACCCTCAAATGCCAATAATGCCAATGGCTCACACGAGTTGCCTGTGCTGAGAGCCCCTCACCTTCTTTTCTGTCCAGCAGTGACGCCCACGGCTGCAGCCTGGCTGCTCCATGAAGGCACTGAAATCTGTGGTTTTGATTCCACAGCAGCTCCAGTACTTCATCCTGAGGAGAGCAGGGTGGCCTGAGTGGGGTCAGGAGCAGGAGAGAGACCACAGCAGGGTGGGGAGGAGGCAGAGAGGCTCACAAGCAGGAGCTGCCCCTGTCCCCTTGCAGGCTGTCACCCACAGTGGCAGTGCCCGTGCTGCTGGGGCCACCTCCTTGCCATGGAAGTGTCAGTTTGCTCTGGGAAAAGGTTTTCTCTTACCCCTCGTGGAAGACAGGAACGCCAGGATGAAACGTACAAACCTCTGTGTTACTCTCTGGGCCCTGGTAGATCTGTGGAGAAAGAAGCAGAGGAAAGTTCTGTCTGTGTCAGTGGCACAGGATGATGGGGCACAGGTCTCCACTGAATGCCCAGCATCACCCTTTTGCCAGGCTCTGTGAGGATTCCCTCTGGGACCATGCCCAGCCAGCTGCCCAGCACCCATCCCTGCTCCCTGATGGCACAGGGAAGCCACCCCGACCTTGCCAGGATCCCAATGTCACCCCTGCCACCCTGCCAGCAGCCCTTCTGCACCCTTCTCCCACACACAGCCTGCTACCAGCCTAGGGCCTGGCAACACAAGCACAGTGGGCGCATTTAGGCATCACACAAACTCACTCTGAGGTGCAGGGGGTGATTTGTCATTG
Organism: Ammospiza nelsoni; assembly: GCF_027579445.1. NCBI lineage: Eukaryota > Metazoa > Chordata > Aves > Passeriformes > Passerellidae > Ammospiza > Ammospiza nelsoni. The sequence continues at coordinate 15,400,528 of NC_080647.1, read as the reverse complement.
CTGTCCTCTCCTCTCCTTTCCAGAGGCTATGCCAGCCTTATGGCCCCATCTGCCCCCTGCCTTTTGCTCCCCACTCCCTCACTGCAGCTTTCCAAGCATCCCATCCCCGACACAGCTGCACCCTCCCACTCATCCTGAGGCAGGCAGTGCTCCACAAGGCAGCCTCGGGTGAGAGCGAAATTGGGCTGCGCTGCATCAGTTCAAGGCAGGTGGGAATTGCTCCATGTGCATTTTGCCTACATGCCCAACCCTGAATATGTGCTGTATTTCACTGCAGCAGCCAGCAGCACTGAAATATAAATCCACCACCAATGTGGAAGCCTCTTGCAGGAAAGTGGGTGGGAGGTGACAGAGGTGGCTGCTGCCAGGGTGGGATGAGAATATGGAGCAGGTGGGCACTGCCACCTTCCACCTGCCTGGTACCTGCCCTGAACCTGGGCCTGTGATGCTCCTGGAGCAAGGCATGGGAGGGTAAGGACACAGGAGGGTGAAGGCACAGGAGGGTAAGGGCACAGGAGGGTGAAGGCACAGGAGGGTGAAAGCACAGGAGGGTAAAGGCACAGGAGGGTAAAGGCACAGGAGGGTGAAGGCACAGAGGGGGTGAAGGCACAGGAGGGTAAGGGCACAGGAGGGTAAGGGCACAGGAGGGTGAAGGCACAGGAGGGTGAAGGCACAGGAGGGTGAAGGCACAGGAGGGTGAAGCTGGGTCCCTGCAGGTACTCACCACCTTGCAGGCTGCATTCTTGCACATGGTGCCAGCTCTCACCTGGGCAGCCTCCTCACCTGTGAGACCAACACAACCTCACCCAGGACACACACACTGCCCATGCCTGCCCCAAATCCTCACCCAACCCTCTGCCAGCTCCCCAGCTGAGCACAGACCATCCCAATGCGCCTCCAAGATGCACTTTTGTAGTTTTGCAGTTTTGCAGGTAGCTGAACATGCAGCACTCACTGACTGCCCTGAGCCTGCCATGTAAACCCCCTGCTGAATTTGCCATGTGCACCCCCAATGCCATCCATCAGCTTGTCCTTACCTGTACGAGAGCTCTCGAGTGTCCTGTCCTCAGAGGACACGTTCAGTTTCTCCAGTGCCTGCTCCAGAGACCTGGATACTTTAACTGGCAGCAGTTGTCTTGGCTCATCAGAGCTGGGAAACAGCAGCAGCAAAGGCCAAGTGGGTTTTTCTGTGATTTAAGTGTCACTGCCTCTCCTGAGAGAGCAGCAGGGCAGGGCACACACAGAAGTGACACAGCAGGGCAGGACTTGGCTGAGCCTTTCTCACCTTGGTCTTTCCCGCAGCATCTTCTCAGCTGATTTTGGTCCTTGGACAATGATCTCCTTCACTGGCTTGGCCTTTGGTTCATCTGAGCTCTTCTCTTGGCTGGAGGGCTCAGGGGGCTTCTCCTTGCTGTGAAACCCCTTTGTGCATCCCTGAGCAGCAGAGACAAGCCCCGTGACCGCTTTGTCCTCCTCAGCCTGGTGGCTGTCCCCAAACCCTGTGAGTTTCTGTGATGAGGTGGCAGAGGTGGGCTCTGACCTTGCTTGGAAGGTCCTTGGAAGCAGATGCAAATCCCTGGCTGGCAGGGGACAAGGGACATCCCTGACACAGGACAGGGTGGGACAGCACTGAGCAGGGGCCAGAAGGAAAGGATGAAAGATGGAGGAGCAGTGGGTGCATTTGGGCTGGCAGGTCACTCACCTTTATGGAGAGGAACTCAGAGAAGTCTGTTGTGCGTTTCTTGCAGCAAGACCAGCCCTAGACAGCAGGACACAGGCTGGTCAGCTGTGGGCAGTCCTGCTGGGGACAAGGGCACTCCCCACAGCTGCTGCCCCACTCACCTTCAGGGCATCGTGGAAAATGGGGACACCGGGGTGATACAGGCAGGAATCTGAAAAGGGAAAACAGGGCAGGAGCTTTCAGGAGCAGCAATCCTGCCCATGAGCCACCAGAGACAGCCAGCAGCTCCAGAGGCAGCTCCAGAGGCAGCTCCTGCCATTTGGGTGGCTGTGCCGGGCTGGGCACACCCCAGGAAAGCAGCACACCATAATTCCCATTATTCCCTCCGGTGGCAGGCACACGAATTCACTCACCCTCGGCGTTGTGCTCGGGGTCAAACCTCTGCCCGCAGCCCTTGTTGTAGCACAGCAGGGCCATGGCTCAGGCGGGTTGGCAGCGTCCTTCAGCCCTTCCTCAGAAATGCCATCGGCCCCAGCCCTGCCCGGGACCCCCCTGTGCTGCCCGGGGGCCGGGCTGGCCGTGCCTGCCTTTGGAGGCGGCCGGTAACCCGAGACAGGGCTAAAGATGGACAGGGCAGCTGGGGGGGCCTCTGGTATCTGCACAGGCATTCCTGGGCTGGCCCTGAGCCCAGCACAGGGAATGGGCACTGCAGGATGGCCCCAGGCCCGGGGTGTGCACAGATCCTGTCCCAGTGCCTCCATCCTGCCCGGCACAGATCCTGTCCCAGTGCCTCCATCCTGCCCGGCACAGATCCTGTCCCAGTGCCTCCATCCTGCCGGGCACAGATCCTGTCCCAGTGCCTCCATCCTGCCGGGCACAGATCCTGTCCCAGTGCCTCCATCCTGCCCGGCACAGATCCTGTCCCCCCTCCATCCTGCCGGGCACAGATCCTGTCCCAGTGCCTCCATCCTGCTGAGCACAGCATCGCCCCAGCGCTCAGCGCTGAGAGTGAAGGGAACACAATTCCCAGAGTCACAGGGGAAAACTGGCTGGTGCTGATCTCTCCCAGCCCCACAGGGCACAAGCACCTGCTAAACAGAGGCACCAGCAGACCAAGGCTGTGCATGTGGCCAAGACATCTCCTAATGCTGGTTTTGTGCAGCCCAGGAGCAACAGAGTGGTCAAGGGAAGGTTCTTGGCCAGTGAGAAGCAGGAGACAGTGATTACAGGGGTAATTATGATTTATGGCTTATACAGTTTTTAAATGCAGTATCTAAACAACAACTCTACCATCTATTACAAAATATGGTATATATAGGAATGATCCCTCTCACTGAGCCACAAGCTTCAGTGAAACTCACTCACTTTCTAAACTTCACAAAGAAATCTCACTGTGGCTCAGACCAAACCTCAGATTTGGTTACAGTATTTGTCTAAAGGATTATAATATACAGGTTTGGCTAGAAATATGCAGATTTACAGTCTTTGACCTTGCAGAATTCACAATTACAAAGCTATAAGGCAACTTTGGGGCTGCTTTAGAATTTTATCTCTGTATTTGACCAGATCTTACAGTTTTTCACTACTCCTCCAAAAGTGAGTATTCTAGTATTCTGTGTGTTCCTTGCATTCTGCTGGGCATGCCCTGCAGGTGTCCCCAGGAGGGGCAGGGGTGACAAACACCACCCAGAAGCTGCCTGTGACCTTGGGAGAGCAGTTTGCATGGCTGGCCCAGACTCCAGCAGCATTTTATACCCTTTTGCAGGTCGATGTGCACCACAGTCAATCACAAACAGCTCAGCTCCCCCATCCCTGGAACACATTAATCATGCAAGCAGTCAGTGAGTTCCTCCTGCAAAACCTGCCTGCTGCTTTCATCTTATCTTAGGACAGCCCACATTGCCCAGCAGAGATTGTGCAAAGGGAGAAGGAAGGATGCACAGACAGACTCAGACCTGAGTATCCTCCCTTGTCATCACATCAGGGATGAAAATTGCTCCCTGGAAGATCATTTTAACCACAGAGGAACACAAAATGCTACTTGGGTCCCCTGTACACAGAAGGGGTTTGCTCAGACCTGACCATTCCCCCTGCTCCCCTTCTGGGACCCAAGAGTTTTCTTCTACAAACAGGAAACCCTCCTGAGATCAAAGATTTTACCTAGTTCCTCTTAGTGTCTAAACCAAATATTTTCTTTGTGCTGCTCCTGTTTGCAGGGACAGCTGTTTCCTGGGTGCTGCCCTGACCTGCAGGAGCACACAGCACCTGGGCACCATTTCTGTTCAGAACTGGGGTTGATATAACTCCTTGGCACTATGAGTACAAAGAACAAGTCCTGCAGGCAGAAGATGCCCAGGGAGTCTGCTCAGGAGCTGAGCCCACAGGGGCTGCCATGGCTGATGCAATTCTAACCCTGTCCTACAATGTTTGTTTAACCTACTTAATCCCTCTACAAAGCCTGAAGAATTTTCTGTCATTCCAAGGGTATCTCCAGAGTTCAGAGTTAGGGTGAACTGTTGCCAGGATTCTGGAGCTTATCAGGGAGAAGACTCCAGATTATTTCACACTGTCCTGCTGCTTTATCTGCAGCTCAGTTCTGCCACCCCCATGTCAGGGCCCAGGACATCCCTCTGGCTGTCCTGAGCAGCCAAGACCCCTGGCAGGGGTCTCAGAGACCCTGGCACAGAGCCCAGAACACCTGTGGGTTTGATTATGACCCATGGAGCAAGTTACCAGCCTTATATGAAGATCAACAAGCTGTGATAAATTAAGTAGAATGATAGTGAATTTATCACAAGGTAAAAGAGTAGATTTGGGGGTTTTTAGAATGGGGATTCAGGGGGGCAAGATGGAGGGATCTGGGTATGCCCAGCCTTTCTCCTTCTTCTTCTTGGCCTCCATCTTCTGCTGTGATGTTGGCACTTTTGGATTGGTTTAGAGTAGAAGCTCACTGTCTAACACAGGTGATAGGTATTGAAAAGTAATTGCAAACATTGTACAGGCTGTTTTTAGTATAAAGACATAACACTGCCCTGGGGGCAGGCAGAGTGCCTGGAACTGTCCTGCTGAGTGGACCTCGGCAGGGCAGGAGAAGGAATTTTATAGATAAGATACAATAAACAACCTTGAGACCAAGAAATGAAGAGCCCTGACTCTTTCTTCAAGCTAGGAAAAGAGACTTTCCAACTTTTCTCAGGGTCACTCTGACCAGCTGAGACCCCGACACCCCCCACCTTGAGGTGCCCCAGCCAGCAGTTCTCCTTGTGAGCTCCTGAGCAAGGAGCCAGCCCTGCTGCAGGGGAGGACATGCATCACTGTCACACCCCTTTGTGCCCGTGTACAAACCTACACCCACCCAAAAGCTGGGAGGGGAACAGGAGAGCAGGGGGGAGCTTGTCACACCCACATGGTCCACATGGCTCCAAAGCACTGCCCCAGGTCACAACTGACCCAACAGGCCCAAAGGTGGGCAAAAAAATCCTGCTGGCATCCAGAGCCTCTGCTGAGGTGAGAAAGATCACTGGGGACCCAGGGAATGGGCAGAGGCCTGTGATGGGGGGTTTGCCATCCTGGGGGCTGAGCAGAGCTATAGAGTTTCAGATCTCCCTGTTCTTTCCACAAGCTGTCACCAGGGCTGCAGCTGTCACCAAGCCTGTGCCAGTGGGAATGTGGAGCTCAGGCTACCCTGCACACCTCAGAGGAAACACCAGCAGGCTGATGTGGCTGACACATCACAGAGATAAACAGCAGGTACTCCAGGGGCTGGGGAAACTCTGAACACCTGAGGCAGGAATAGAGTCCCAATTAAAAATAGAGCCTGTTTGCTTTATGTACACTTAATTCCATGTACAACGGATCAAAAAAGGAAGTAGAAAAAAAATGAATAAATTATTCTCAAACCCAGCTGAATGTGTTTGCCCTTGAACAATCAGGGTCAGTGTAAAACAGCCCTGCAAGGTCCTGGGGAGAACATGCTGGATACCTGCAGGGAAACCAACCCAGCTCACCCCTGACCCTTCAGTCGCTCAGGATGCCCTGTGGAGCCAGGGGAGCAGCAAGACGCTGCATTTCTAGAGCACAGAGTAATTCCTCCATACAAAAGGCTTGTTAGGTGAAGGGATATCCCTGAAAAACATATTACTGTTATGTATGCAGCAGGCAGGATTAATGTTTTATTTATTTGGGCAATAAAATCTTTCTCAAAAGAACACATGTTGAGCAACTCTGCCTGGCCACTCTTCAGATAGTACTGCTAAAGGATTATGTACCACCTGCCCAAGGGGTCTGCACTGCTTGTACTCAACAGTTCAGAGAATAGGTTTGAAAAAAACCAGAAAACTACCAGAAATGGGGGTATGGGCAACCTCTCCATTCAAGACCACTGCTTTTCTGCAGCTTGGGTTATTACAGGACTAATGCTGCATCTCTTCAGTCTCATTGGAGAATTACAATCTCAACCTGGAACCAGCTACCCAGCTGATAAGGATTTTCTCCCTGTAGTTCAGCCAGTGTCGTGCTCCAGAGGTAATTCCTTGGAGCTGAGTTACTCCTTTAGGAGTTGGTTCACTGTAGTGCTCACTCTGAAGGCACATGCAATATTCCTCATCAAAAAGTGCTCTTTAGTCCTCAGTTGGAGCCAGAAGAGTTCAGTCTACTCCTAAGACTCAATTTTATATCATTATCTGGCATCCTGAATCAAAATCTGCTGGCTGAAATACCCTGAACTGGCACTGAGCGTGGGGTTTTAGCACTTCTCCTTTTGAGGGTCCTGTTGCCTTTACAGCAAGGTCCCTGTGAGCTTATTTAGAGCAGGGTAGCCAAACTGAAGTGAAGGAAAGTGCCCCAAAACCATGCTGTGCCTGGCTGAGCTCCTTGCTTTCTCACTCTCTTTTTACTTACATCTGGCACTAGGTACCCAAATCATGACCAAGAGAAGAGAGAATGATGGCTCCTTTCAGCAAGGCCACAGAAAATCACATCTTCCTTCTTCCAGCCCCCAAAGGTAGCTCACTGGAGAAGTAGTTCAGCACATGCCATCACTTGCAGCTTTCTGTGATAAATTAGAGGCACTAATTAGAGGCACTGTGCCAGGAAAAGAAAATTAAATGTTTGTCTATTGCTTTGGTATGACAGAATTATCCACATACCAGCTGGATTTTTCATTTATCTTTGATTCTTGCAAATGCACTCACTACTTAACTGCATAAAGCACAAGTTGTAACTTCTGAAGTCCACAAATGATGGGGGTTTAAAGTTAAGAGCAAAGTGGTGAAACCAAATTGCTCATCAGTCCTTGGTGTGATACAAACTGATACTGGAGAACTGCATTTTAAACCAGCTGATCAAATATGAGAGCAAAAGGCACCAGTTTATCCTCAGAAGAGTAAAAATATTTCATCAGTGTGCAATTAAATAATAGCCAGCACTCTGGAAAGGCATGCAGAGGGAAGCATTCCCTCCTGCACAGGGCTGAGCCTCAGCACAGCAGGGCTGTGAACAGCCCAGCCTCAGGAGATGCACTTCTTGCCTGAAACAGGCAGTGCAAGCACCAACACCAAACCCAAAGGGCTTCAGCAGGGCAAGGAACTGCTCTGGAGTGAGGCAGCCTTGCCTGCTCCTGTGCCCAGCTGTAAATGCTTCTGCACTGCAGCCAGCCTGTCCCTGACATGACTCTGAAAATCTTAGTGAAGGTTTGCTTTACCATTTCCTTAGTTACAGGTTTTCAGTCTCCTCCTTTAAAGCAAATTAAGAACCGTTACCTATAGGATCCATACCAGAATTTAGTTTTCTTTCATTGCTGCCACTGGATCTTTAATTTAGATATTTGAAATATTGCTAGATGGGCTTTGAGCAGTGCTAAATGATTTCACACACCCTTTTCTCCCAGGGAAAGGCAGTAACCAGACCCATCCTTACCTTACACTTGCTCAGGACTGTTCAGCAGCAGAGTGATGCTGAAAATCTGAGCTCTGCTGTTCCACTAGGACAGCAATTCCTCCTTGGGCTGCCCAGTAACACACAGCAACTGAGCAACTGGCAGGTGAAGGAGGTAATACAGATACCTGGATGCAACTTCATAGCTTCTTCTCCTCATATTTCACACTTCAGAATTAAACACTGCACTTACCCAACAGCCATGGCACTAGTGAATGTCTGCCAGCCTCTTTCCAGACAAGCTACAAGAACTGCTCCATCTTCCACACAGCAACAGAAAAGCTAATTAGCATTCTCACTTGAGATTTTGCAACAGTGAGCTGTTCTAGCAAATAAGCCAGATGAAAAACATCACCAAACTCTTCATGCTTCGCAATCAAGCTGATAACCACCATTAGATACCATATCATCTCAGCAAACCAGCTGCTGATGCTTTCAAATGTGGAAAACAAATTAAGAAAAAGAAACAAAGAGCACTGGCTGCAGCCTCTCTTCCATACATCTTATCATCCCATTCCAGGTTAACTAAAACCCATTCAAAGTCAGGAGTACACTAATTAAGGCCCCAGAGTGATTATTTCATCTTCCCCTGCATTTAAAGAGTACCTACAGGACCAAACTAAAGGTTCTTGCTGTGGTGAGATTAGCCATCTCAAAATGTTTTTATCTTCCCCATGATTTCACAATTTTTCAAGGCACTTTCTTATGCTTTCAGGCTGAAACACTTTCTCCCTCCTCCCTTTCCCACCTAAATTTATTTCTAAGCTTCTCCTTTGCAGTCTCAACTCTAGAGACCCAATGTGAGACCATAAGCCACAGAAAGCTCCTGACCCTACAGATTCCCCCAGGTATTACCCCAGATAAAGCATTACCCTTGCCAACAGCCAGTCCCCTCCTTCCCACCCCAGCACAGGAGTTCTGGAAAGTCCCAGCCAGAGGCAACTGCAGCACAGAGCACAGACAGACAACTCTGCACCTGAGAAAGGAATTGAGCTCCAGGACACACCGACAAGCCTTCAACCACAGCAGACACATCCCAGGTATGTCAGCAGTTCCCGTTCCGCATTCTGACCTGCTGAAGCTGAAGGTCACATTCCAACCCACAAATAAAACTCGTTCTGTGAGAAGGAAAACTGCTACAAAATCCTCTGGGGTTGAACACTCTCTTTTACAGGGATATGCAAGAACAACTTTCACACCATAGTCTGAAGTTTCATTCAATTCAATTCACATGTAGACATTAGTACAAAAAAACAGAAGAAACAAGACACCAGATAAAAAAGGCTTAATCCACTTTAATAATGCATTCCTGTAACATTCCTCAGACAAACTCGAACTTTTTAGTGGGACAATTACAGTTTGTGTTCAAACAGTTTACACTAAATGAAAAATCTTGTAGTACTTCTACACAAAAGACAGGCAAGGTTAGGATTATACAAACATTTGTTTCAGTTAAATCTTCAGCATGAGATACAGTATCTTTATCCAATAGATTGTACTTTACTACCAGTAAAAATAAAGAGATACAACACGTTATCAAAAAAATCCATCCAAACAAGAACCTCCCAGCCCTTCAGGCTGCACGACTGTCAACTACTTCAACGAAACAAATGGTCCGGGTAAAAAGAGTAACTAACAAGTTAGGAGGAAAAAAAAAAGAAAAAGAAACAAACAAAACCTCCTCCAATTCACTACATGACGGATCATTGGGAGCTATATAAATTTACAAAATCATGGGAGCTGCAAAGTACCCAAATGCTGCCCTAGTTCTCCAGAGACCCCCCCCGTGCTCTTAAGCAAGGTACACTACACTAAAAAAATGCCAAGACATACTGAAATTTTATCCAATTTAGCCTCATGATTTCAGCTGTATACAAGAAACCTGGAATGGTCAAGGCATTAGGGTCCTTGCAAGATTTTACTGTTACTGAACTAGGGCAGCCTCCCAGAATTCATTTTTCACTTTGAAATTAGGAATGCACCACATGAAATTTTCCAAAACCTTTACCAGTCAGACTGCACTCCCCTTGTCCTAGAGTGGCTTTACCAAAACAGGCCCTAATTAACTATCTTTAAAACGTCCCCCCTCCCCCCCAGGTTGAACCCTGTGTGTGGCCTGCCCAGATTTCCTCCTTTGGGGCGTGTCCAGGGGATGGCCGAACCCTGCTCAGTATCTGCGGCGCTTGTTGGGGCCGAAATCCCCGCCCGGGTTTCCGCGGTTGAAGGCGGGCGGGTTCCCCCCCATGGCCCCGAGGCCTTCCATGGCTCCACCCTGGCCAAAGCGGTCTGGAGGCGGTGGTGGGGTCTGCGAACGAGCACACGTGCAGAAGATGCAGGAAGAAAAACAAGGAAGAACAAAGGGCAGTTAAAAGCAGTTTGAGTTGACTGCAATTCTACCAATATTCCACAATTCCAGCTGACCTCACTGCAAACATTCACCCCACCAAAAACATCCCCACATCCCAAACCTTTGTAGAACAAAGCTCCTTTCCCCACACAACCTGCAGTCAGGCATACTGGGACTGTGTGCAGCAGCTGAGCCATCTGAACTCATTTTCCCTTTCCACTCCTGGCTTCACCTTCCCCCTTAATTTCCCTGTGTAGTGCACATTCCCTTAACCTCAGCTGCTTTGCTGTCCCTACCACTTAGGTGGTTTTTAGACAAATAAAACTGTTTTTTATGGAAAAAAAAACCTGTATCACAGCAGTCACAACAGAGCAAGCAGTCTGAGTATAGGAATGTTTGCAGGAAAACTGTTTATTAGACCAGTTCATAGAAACCACTGAAGGAAGATGAACTTTCAGGACAAACTTTACTATGACTGCTGCTGTTTCTGCTGGTGACTGAAGTCCTGACACTGTGGGAGGGCCAATCCTCTGTGTGACAGAGATGGGTAACAAATGCCACAAAAGCCAGCATCTATTGCAAAACCCTGCAGTAAAGTTCAAAACTAAATCTAATAAAAAAAAATTAAAAAGTCAAACAAATAAGCATGAACACCACTGATTCTTTGCTTTTGACCTCCTAAGCAAATTGGCTGAACTCATTCTGGCATATGAGAACAGGAGATAACCCTTTTCTGGTTATGGAACTGGTGATGAACAGAACACTCCTGAAAGCTTGGCTTTATGCCTACAAGAATCTACTCTCAAAAACCTCTCAATTTCACAGAGTGCTTCCCACTAGGTCATTTAAAAACAACCATATATTACTCCTAAGAGCTTTCTAACAAGCATTTTAGCACTAGCTCTCTTGGAAGTAAATGAAGCCATTATTACACTTGGCTCAATCTCCTGAAAATTATCAGCTAGTACCAAGGCAAGATTAACTTAGCAGGAGTGAAGCAACAGGTCTGAGTAGATAAATAAGCCTCAACTTCAGCAGCTAGTGCTTAATACTGGAAACAATACAATCTGCATTTTAGAGGTGTGCACAAAAAGCAGATGGAGATACACTACCATTCCCATGGCTCCATCAGGGATCATAGCTCCAGGACCAGCAGCAGGAGGTGCAGGAGCTGGGACATTGGTACCACCCATAGCTCCTCTATTGTTCATGCCAATGGTACCTGGAAAAGAAAACTGAGGAATAGTCCTGGCACACACACACAGTGACTGGGGTCTGCTCATCATCCCAGAGCCACAAATCATTGCTCCATGCAGGGATAGAGTCCAGTCTATTAACCAGCTTTGCACTATCAGGTCACAATCAGTTGATCTTGCTTTACAGCATGTTGTGTTTCCTGTCACATGAATACTTCCTCTTACTAGCCTGGGAGATTACTTTGACTGTTTCTAAATAAGAAGCCAATAAAATGAGATCACTAAAAAAAGGGGGTAGATTTTGTAAGGAAATGAACATGCACAGGAACAAAGAAAACTCTTACCTCCCATACCCATCTGTCCCATTCGCATGTCTGGTGGCTCCCTCTGGAAAGACAGACACTCATCTCAACTGATAATCAGGCTTTTAAAAATGAAATTATACAAATTCAAAGAGTTCTGAGGATTTACTACTGAATAATGTATAGAAAAGTAATTCCCAGGGTAAATGTCAAAGAAAGGCAGGAGCAACCTTCACATGACAATTGCTCAATGAATAGGTTTTATTTTAAATATCTCATTATAAAAGGTAGTTTTTCAAAATTATAATAAAACATCCAGCAGCAAAGCTGCACATGCAGACTTTAACAAAGACATCTTGATGGAAAGATGTGCTGAGCAGTAGTAACACATTAGACAGAATTAGTTTTGCTACTCTCTCAGCACATCTAAGAAGCTTTTCCTGTTGAAAGGAATGCAAGCTTACATAAAGACACAGTACTGGGTCACTTGCATTAAAATACCATTTAGTGAGCTCAATTTCTCTTTAATTAACCAAGCATCAGAAACACCTATCAAAGATTTTTCTCACTGCAAAATCAGGAGCACTTCAGTGAGAGCACTACTTTTTTAACAGTGGTAAGTGAAGACAACTTTCATTTCATCTGTAGTTTCAGTGCCATTATCCATCATATGAAGGCAATATTATTTGTAGGAATCAGGATATCTGCTGCACAAAGAAAATATTCCAGCTTTTGGCTCAGCCATGCTCTTGGCCCTTTGGTTTGACACACATTTACCTATTTTGCCTAGGGGCCAAGTTCACTAGTAAGCATTGAACACTTACCCCCAGCTGCATCAAAGCCATTACACCACCTGAACAGCCCTACAGCTGCCTCCACAACAGAAACTGCCTGGGACTGGAAACAAATTGTAAGGCATTTCTCTATAGAACTAGAGATACTGTTATTAAAAGGCAGGTTACCACCAGGTTACACTACAAAAAAATACTTGACCAACTGACTTTAAAGTACAAGCATATACCATGCCTGCAGCAATGCCCTCAGTTGGGATCATTTTATTATGACTAAGAAAGACTGCAAGCTAGGGATATTGCCAGTCATATAATCATAACAGCCTTCTGCTGCAGTGCTTCAGGACAGTGTGTGTTGCTGTTAGAATAGAATTAGTCAGCACACATTTTTCTGAACAGTAAGACAGCTACAGAGGGGTCTATGTGAAGAGCAGTGGAACAGAACTGGGAGATTTACAGTTTCCAGGCTAAACTGTATTAAGATTGGAGGGAGTCAATAATTTAGGGTAGACTGCACTACTGATGTACAGTCCTCCAACCAAGCTGAAAATTCACAGAAAGCTGTGCTGTGGAAGGGAAAAATCTACAGTGAGTGTGGAGATGTAATGCAAATGTAGAAGCACTCGTACCGCATCAGCAAAATTCCCTTTGAAGCCTTCCTGCTGGCGTCTCATCATCTCCTCCTGCTGCCTCCTCATCTCCTCCTCACGGCGCCTGCGCTCCTCCTCTTGCCTGCAAACAAAGCCCAAGATGCTCAGCACAACAAACACCAACCACCTGCATCACTGGGCTGCAGTGCTGCCTCATGGATCTTCATTGGAAACTTCACACTTCAAACTTTCAGTTTTGAGAGCTCATTTGAAAAAAAAAAACCACTTGTGTGTGTGTGTGTCATGAGGAGCAGCTGAAGGAGGCGGAGGGGCTCAGCCTGGAGAAAAGGAGGCTCAAGGGGGACACCACCACCCTCTACAACTGCCTGACAGGAGGGTGGAGCCAGGTGGGAGTCAGTCTCTTCTCCCAGGTAACAAGTGACAGGACAAAAGGAAACTGCCTCAAGTCACACCAGGGAAAATTCAGATTTGACATCAGGAAAATTTCTTCAAAACAGTTACAAAGCATTGGCACAGGCTGCCCAGAAAGTGGTGGAGTCACCATTCCTAAAAGGATTTAAAGGATGTGTAGATGTGGTGGGCTTGGCACTGATAGATTTACAGCTGAACTCATGATCTTAGAAGTGTTTTCCAACCCTATGTACACAGCAGCTCCCAAATGCATGCAGCCTACGTGCAATATCATGCATCAAGCGTGACAGCTCTCAAGCCCCTTCTATTACAAATAGTCTGGTAATCTTCCTGGAGCTTCTCAAAACAACCCCAAGACAAGGAAGCGCTACAATGGAGAGAGAAATCTCTGAGACCAAGTTACCCTCAAATGAAAACAGAGATGCTGGAATGGGATTTCCCAATCTGCAGCACTGAAGCCACTAAATCCCAGCAGAGATTCTGATTTTTCTATCTGCCTCATTTAAAGGAGCTTAACCGAGACACAGAAATGTGAAGAAGCACATACTAATCAATGGAAGAAACTCCTAACTCTTCCATCTTAAACCAGAAGTACACTCTTCCCTATGAACAAAAAAAGTCCAAAGTACAGGCACACTTGAGGTAGTAATTAAATTGTCACAATGAACAACTAGGCACAGTGAAGAGGTGTTTTATTCTGCTCTGGATTCACAGCATTTCACAACCTGCCCCCTTACCTGAGTTCCAACTGTTTACGTTTTTGTACTTCTTGGTTATGCAATTCCTCCATTCTCCTCAGCTCCTCCTGGCGCCTCATTAAATCTGTGTAAGACAACAGTAAAAAACACAATCAGACTCATCTCCCATGCCACCTCTCATGAATTCCTGAAGTAGAACTGTAACATAGAAGAGAAAAAGGTAACAGAGTCTTTACCAATACAGTAGAATCTCTCCATGTTAGGTCTAACAAGATTCAGTGGCAGGCCCTGTCCTGGGGCACACCAAGCCCTGCAGCTCCAGGCTGGGCAGAGGGGCTGGAAAGGGCCTGGTGGGAAAGGCCCTGGGGGTGCTGCTCACCAGCAGCTCAACAGGAGCCAGGTGTGCCCAGGTGGGCAAGAGGCCAAGGGCACCTGGCCTGTCCCAGCCATGGTGGGGCCAGCAGGACCAGGACAGTGACTGTCCCCTGCCTGAGCACTGCTGAGGCCACTCCTCAAATCCTGTGTGCAGCTCTGGGCCCCTCACAACAAAACAGACACTGAGGGGCTGGAGCGTGTCCAGAGAAGGGAACAGAGCTGGGGAAGGGTTTGGAACACAATTCTGATGGGGATCAGCTGAGAGAGCTGGGAAAGGGGCTCAGTCTGGAGAAAAGACTTGAGGAGACTTTATTGCTCTACAAGTACCTGAAAGGAGGTTAATGGTTGGGCTTGCTGATCTTTTCCACCTAAACAATGCTACGATTCCATTTATTTGCACCACAGCTCCCCTTGAGTGGTCTCTAGCCAGTCTATTGAGCCACCCACTCCAGGACAGCACAGGGCCCTGCTCCCACCCTGGATTTACCCATCTGGCTGGTACCTTGTCGCATGAGCATCACTTGGTGCTCGTGGCGAGCTGCTTCCATCTCCATCTCCAGCTTCTCTCGAGCTTCCTTGATGTTGCGATCTACTTGTTCCTGCTGCTGCTTCTCCATCTCTATCAAAGCCTTCCAACGCATGGCATATTCATACTCAAAGCTGCCAGGCTGTGCAAACCGAGGAGGCTGCTCACGCTCCCTGGCAGACAATGAACAGCTAGTGAATGCTTCAGGAGAGCAAGGAGGAACCAAGCAAACTCCATTTGTGTGTCAAATGCAATAGCAGGCCCCACTTAACTGTGCCTAAGACACCAGTTTGTTTGCTCCTCAGGCATCATCTTATTCCTGCATGGAAGCTGTCCTCCTCCATAACAAGAAATGACACTGCTTTCATAAGAGATTCTGGGTAAAGAGATTTAGAAATCCCCTTGAAAGCAACAGCCTTTGCTCCTGCTGCACATCTTATGGACAGATGCACTCCAGAAACAAACACTGCCCAAGTATGCATGTTATTTTCACTCTGCACCTGTAGAACAGGATTATTCCTAATTCTACCTCCTGAAGCTCTCATCTTCCTTACTTGAAAAATTCATGAGCTCACATGGTTTGCCAATGACAACTGCTCAGATCACAGGATTCCTACTTATACTGGGAAGTCTTCTAAGACTCTGGTCTTATACCTGGATAGCTCTACAATCTCCTAATGCCACTCATATAATTCCCCAAATTTCTATTGTGGATTCAAGTGTTTCCTACAAAGGCTTTCTGTAATACTTCCCAGGGAATCTCATGCCATCTGTGTTGTATCAAATTGACCTAATTTTTTATTCCAACAACTGAAATGGACTTATAGAAAATATGTGAAGGTTGTCAATTTATCCAGCAGTGTGGATTCAAAATCACTGTTTTCTTTCAGCCAATCATGGCAAGAGAAGAGTGAATGCAATTCTCCTTCTAAAGTAAGGTCACATTTATGCAAAAAAAGGAGGACCTGATGAGCACTGATGAGCCACCCTTCTAAGATACACTTGCCCACAGGCACTCTCCTCTCCTGCTGCATGCCAGGCACATACTTGTGATACTGCTGGTTTTTGATGACTAGTTTCTCTGGTAGACCCTCCTCATCATCATACTGATCCATGGGCTCCACAGTGACAGGGCGAGGGAATCTGTAAAGATAAAATGAGGTGCTTTGACAAAAAAATCAAGAACAAGCTTGCAGTTGTGGAAAGCACAACTTACACTGCTTTTAGCACTGCTCAAAGAAACTCAGGGCAGCTGGGGATCTCAACCAAAGTGAAACCAGGAATCACTTTGAACTTTATTTTTCTAGAATAGGAGTATAACTGTAAATCAAAATCCTTGTTTAATCCAAACCAAAATTGTACTGGAAGAAGAATATTTGCAGTTACTTGTAAGTTACAGCTTAACTGGAATCCTGACACACTCCAGTAAGATCTACTCAGCATGAAGTCTTGTCTCTAGAGTGGCATAAGCCATCTGTGCCTTTTTATGGCTATCTAAAGCAAAGAGTCACCACACACTCCTCATTGGAGGCTGCAGGCTGTACCATCCAGTCATCCTGTGCTGGTGAGGCCACCATGTGCTACTGTTGCTTGGCAACATTGCTCTAGGAAAGCCCACTGGGCCCTTGTCTGAATTTCCACCCCCCAGGGAATCCAGTGGTGCACTTCACAGCAGACACTGCAGATGTGTGCTCCTCTCTCCCTGGCTTCTGCATGCAGAACAAAGTATTGACCTGGTCTCTGAATCAGCTCTCCAGCACAGCACTGACACTGCTCATCCTCAGCACAAAGCAGCACCCCAGCTTCCCATGAGCTCTCAGTCCCATGTGCCAGGGCTGGGGAAATGAAGACAGATGATCCTGTTGTGCCAAGTTGGCAATGGGTACCCAGGCTCCAGCAGGAAGGCAGGATATGGAGGGCTAAAATCCATTTCCTCAGCTCAAGATCCATAACACAGCTTTGCACTTTGATGTGACATATTCCATTATTAATAATCTTATTTTCTAATATGAACAGATTTCACACAGTTTATCTAGATTTCCTGTCTTGAACTAGGACAAACCAGAACAAGTTTAATCAAAACCAAACCATAACTAGAAAAGAACAACAGACTTATTTGTAGTCTTAGATACCAAAACCCAATGTACTGATAGCTATAAAGAGACTGAATGTTAACCTTAGCTATGCATTGATAGTGATTAGTTTTAAAAATCACTTTTAAAAGTCTGTTTTCATTGTTCTTTCAGGTATAGACTTCTGAACCAGCAAAAGCTCCCTAACAATAATCTTCCTGGTAGAGCACTACTCACTTATGCTGGTTATCCTTAAGAAGCATCAGGGAGAAAAATAGGTATTAAAAAAGAAATAAACAAAACCTGCTTTTTGAAACTGAATGTGCTTGTGTATAGCTGTGCCACTGCAGAGCCACAGGAAGTGAGAAGCACAAAACTTTTAAAAATTGCTTCAAAAATGAGCAATATAGTTTAATTTCAGAAAGTGTTCTAGTCACAAATTCTAGGAGCATAATACAAGAGAGTAATTTTTTTCTAAGAGATAAGAAATGGCTCCCTCTTAACATAGCAACAAGATGCTTTGTGGAATGCAACTGGAATTGGTCATTTGCTTGAGCTACTTCATATAATTATGAGAACATGATTTTCTCCCTTATTATATTCAAGTACAGGGAAAGCAGTTTATAATGGTGAAAACTCCACACAATCCAATCTATGTGAGCAGCCTCTCCAACAGATCCCATGCCCACAGTGGCATTCCACCCTGTGGAGAAGACTCTACCCTTTAGTGACCAAAAGTGTACAATTAAAACACTTGCACTTTGTTTCCAAACAAGTTATATGGATGGTCTCTGAAACAGGCTCTGTTCTTAAAGGCTGCTTTAATTGCCCTAAGGCTGTTTTATGGAGAAAAACTTTATTGGGAAGTTTTATGCACTTGCCCCACTAGCAGCTTCCCAGAAGAAAGCTTTCAGACCTGAGCTTCAGCACAGACCGTCTCTTGTTGGAACAAAGCTAAATAAAGTTCCCCCCAGGCCAATCCCCCACCACCTCATGCCCCACCTGTCCCACTGAGGTGTCAGAACCAGGGTGCACCAGCCATGCAGAGCACCTGTGCCAGGCACACTTACGTAGTCAGCAGGAAAGACCCATCACTACATCTATCCAGCGCCTTCCTAGCAGCAGGCTTCCCTGAGAACTCCACAATGCCTTTCCCAGAGGATCGTCCTCTGTCATCCACAATAACCACAGCCCTTTCCACCTGGCCAAACACTGAGAAGGCTTCCTCCAGGAGCTCGTTGGACACAAACTGAGGCAGGTTCCTGACTGTCAGCGAGGCGCTGTGGCAGGCAAAGCGCACGCGGAGCTGCTTCCCACGCAGAGGCATGTTGTCCAGCTCCACCTTGGCAATCTCTGCCAGGGTGCGAGTTTCCTGCAGATAAAACAGCCTGCATTAAAGCTCCCAGAAAGGCACGGGATTGAACACAAACTTATTTCTCCATAGCAAGTACTTGTGAGAGAAATAAATGATTTCGTGCCAAAAAGCACAGCTATTCCTTATCATGAATGACTGAACAGCCAGGGTTTGGGGGTGGGGAGGGTGAGAAATATATAACAAATATCTAAGTTTAGTCCAACAGCTAGTATGAACTAAGCAAACAATGACATTCTCATTATGACACATAATTATATTAAGGCTACAAAGCACCTTTAAAAAAAAAAAACAACCAAATTTTAAAGAAACAACCAAGATTCATCTATGAACCAAGTCTGATAAGGAAATGCTGACAGTATGACAATCTGTGAAAGACCTTCTATGCCACTTTCACACCTTTCCACTCACTTAAGTAACTACTAAGCCCCTGCACTACATAAAAGTGGCCCAGATATGGCTGTGGAAACCTCATCCACTCCCCTCAAGGCTTTCACAAAGGTGGTGCATGAGCCACAGAAATCTAAGAACCACTCTATGGTGGTAGCTACTTCCCTTTCAGACACACTTCAATGTGATCATCTAGAGATCCCCTAGCCCAAGAGCATTAATCATGCCAGAAATGCTGCATGACAAACTATGCCCATAGGAATTCCATATTCCAGAAATAGAAAAGTTCACTTTGTCTATAATAGCATCACATTCATGTGAGTTTTTTTCTGCTTTCTACCAGCTGATTTCAGAATAAATTTATCAGATCTCTCATAACTCCTGCCACAAGCTGCCTAAATTCACATCTCTCTTAAAAGTAAGCTCTAGACCAACCACTTGGAAGCTAATCCCATATTCCGGGTTACTGAGATCACCAGCAGGTGTAATCAGCAAGACATCAGAACATCTACAACTTTCAATTAGCAACAGTGCTCCATTGAGAGCCATCACCACAAAACTCCCCAAAGTGCCAAGTCACTCACCAGCCTGATAAAACCAAAGCCTTTGTCCTTGTGTATGAAGACTTCCCCTGCCTTGCCATACTTCTCAAACAACTTTCTCATCTCTTCCTCTGTAATATCAGGGGGCAGATTCCCCACAAAGAGGCGGCTCCTTTGGGTGAAGGTCTTTTCCCCGGGTTTCCGGAAATTCTTCAGGTCAATGGTCAGGCCTTCATCTGAGGGGAATAAGGTACACAGCTGCTCTACAGTTGGGGGGATAAATTTTATTAGGTTTCATCACAGTGACCACAGGATAATACAGGTAACACATTCATTTTGGTCTTAAACCTCTCCAGCCATCTCTCCAGCAAAAAGGGAGTTTGATGTTTTATTTCAGACTGGTCCCATAGCTTTTTTAAGAAAACTGAACCTCAGTGCTCATTAACATCAGTGAATTGGAGGAAACAACACACTGCAGCTTGAAATAACATCAAATATTTCACTCCAACTTTTTGAGATCTGGTCAAGGTAACTGGCCCACAAAAAAAAAAACCTGCAGTCACAACACAGGATTTTGCTATTACAACACAAATAATTACAGAAAAGCCACAGTTTAGCCAGAAAACAGATTTTTACTCAAAAACACACAAAACCAACTCCAGATATCTAGAAAAATATGAAAATAAGAGGAAATTTTGTTCAGACAGTTAACATTTAAGATAGCTGTCATTCTGTGAGACGGGTTCCAGAGTATGGGTTTCCAAGCTGAAGAGAAGGCTGGAATAGTTAAAACAGTGGGGGAAAACACCAACCCAAAATTTAAAAAAAACCCTGCCATATAAATGAGCTCTCAGAAAAATTACAAGATTAATTACAAGAAAAAAATCCCTATTCAGTAAGTTCTGCTAGAAGGGATTTTTAAAGTTGGAAAAGACCTCTGAGATCAAGTCCAAGGTTAAAATATTTTCTGAGCTGTCCAACAGAAATAAACACAAACAGTAACATTCTCAAATCCCCACAGGCATATACAATCTTTAAACCTTAATTCAGCAAGAGTCCAGCATGAGTCTGAAAGCTCTGTTTGTGCCAGACACAGGGGTGGATTTAGCATCACTTTATCATCCTGTGCCCCATTTTCTTAAACACACATGGAACTTAACCACACAGGGCACAGAAAGCAACTCCTTTGCTTTGCAGAGGAGGACACAAGTCATGGTCACACATATGAAATAAACTGTGAACATCAATGGCTTGACTGCAGTTACAAAACAGGGCAATAAATGAGAAAGACTGTCCATGAAAAGACAATGCAAGGACAACTCTTTGATAGGAATAAGCACACCTCCATGGCCAACACTAAATAACCAGACAGAGTGTGCCCAGAGAAGAGTAAGAGTAAGTTATCTACTTCACACAGCAAAGGTGCAGGAGTGAAATGTTTTGCCTTGTTCACAGCATGAGTGTTTGGGGATGAATTTGAAGGGCTGTGGATACAACACGAGGTACTTGCACAGAGTTACACTCAGGGGTACACAGAGTACCTCTGTTCTGCCTCAGGAGATCCGTGCAAAGGAGTGAGACTCACTCCAAGCTGATTCCCCAGGGAATTCCCCAGTACAGCTGCACTGTTACTGTTTTCAACCTGACTGGAACCGGCTGCTCTGCCACTCTGCTCTGTTATTGTCTGGGAACCGATAAAGAGCCTGTTCAACTCTGCCGCTTAACAAAAACATGCTGGATTTTTACCAGCCCGGTATCCTTGACACAGAAAAACCCCACTATGAGGAATCACACAAAGCACACAGGTGACTTCTACACATTTCTGTTTTGAACAGCCAAAGTGTCCAAACTTAAAAAAAAAAAAAAAAATCCACATCTAATAAAACTAAAGCACTCTTCCCCTCCCCAAAAATGCTAACGGAGATGTCTCGCCACTTCTAAACCATCAGGTTAGATCGGTTCAGGCCCCTGAAGCCATTAACGCGTTCTGTCCCCGCTCCGGAGCACACTCCACACTGACCAGGAAAACCCGGACACCCGCTGGAGCAGAACGGCTTCGGCAATGTCAACTGGCATTAAATACTGAGTAAAGCTGGGCATCTCCCGGTTCCTCATTATAAACAAAGAAAAATCAGTCTGAAGAGGCGCCTGCAGATCGCTGCAACAACGTTCTCACTACAACATTATCTTCACCGATTCTTACTTCTGTATAATCTAGTAACTGCTCTAGCAATCAAGCTTCTTAACTTTCTAACTTCCTAAGAAAACCTGTATTGAGAAGCCATCTGTTGTGCCCGGGGAAAAAACAGGAACCAGACAATGAAAGACAGAGCTCGTTATATTCGCGACGCTTACAGACACACTGTCAAGAAAGCACTGACTTTCAAAGTGTAAGCGATCTTTCCCTGGGATTTTCGGACAAAGACAGAACCTCTATATGGCTTTCCCTGGTTTTGAGAACGCAAGAAACTTACGAACACAAAAAACTTCCGAACAAACGCCACAGGACTCCCGCGCACCCACGAGCGGACTTAAGAAAACCAAAAGAAAACGCACAAATACAACCCAGGCGCAATTAAAACCGCAGCCTCCAACAACGGGAAAAAACTGATTTAGCAGGAGATGCTGCAGCCTGCTTGAGAACCTAAGGATTTATTGTTTAAACTTAGAAAACCGGGTTCCTTTTGTTCCTGCCGAGACCTGTTGCACGCCCGAGGGCCGCAGCTAACCCGAGGTTTCCCGCTGCCCCGAAGCGGTCGCTCAGCGCCTACCCAGAGCGGGGCCGGGCGGGCCCCCGCGGCGGGCCCGGGACTCACTCTGGCTGTTGGCCTGCTGCCCGTTCGCGGGGATGGACGGCGGCGGGTGCTGCTGGTGCTGCTTGCGCGGAGCGTGGTTCTGCTTCTCCATGTTGAAGCCCTTGTTGCCCTGCATCTTCCCCACCTAAAAGCAACACGCGCACGGTGGGGAGGCGGCCCGGAGCTCGGTCCCGGCTGGCTCCCGCCGGCCCCGCGTGCAGGGGCGGGGCGGGCCGCGCAGGCCGCGCCGGGCCCCGGCGGCGACGGAGCGGGGCCGAGCCGCGACCCTACCGCCCCCGTGAGCTCACCTGGCGGCGACACCGGACAGGGACACGGACACCGGGACGGGCACCGGCCCCGGACACGGACACCGGGACGGACACGGGCACCGGGACCGCGGCGGCCCTGAGAGGAGAGCGCGCGGCCGGAACTCGCGCAGCCTAACACGGCGCCCCTCTCCCTGAGCTCCTATTGGCCACCTGGCGCCCGCCGCCGCGCCGCTAACTGGCCAAGCCCGCCGTCACTCACAGAGGCCGCCGTTGTGGGGCGGGACCAGCTGGCCGTGCGCGGACCCCATTGGTCAAGGGAGCGGCAGCGCGCGCTGCCAATCACAGCGGCGGGCATCAAGCTTGGGTGAGAAGCGAGCGGGGGACAAAGGGAGCGCCGCGAGCCGCCCCGCGCGTGGCGCGCAGGCGCGGTGCGGGCGCGCGGGGGCCGCGCGCTTTTAAAGGGCCAGCGGCGGCGCCGAGCGCGTGCCGCCCCGCCGCGCCCCCCGACGGCACCGGGGCGGGTCCGGCCTTGGTTTCTCCACCCCGGCCAGTGAGCACCGGAGCCCGGCAGCGCCGGGGGGCCGGCCTGTGCCGATCCGGTCTCCTCTAGGTGTTCTCCATCCCCGTGCCCGCTCCTTGCCGCCTCCAGCCGCGAGCCCGTTCCCGTCGCTGTGCGGAGGAAGGCGGCTCCTGCCCCTGGGAGCGCACCGGGCGCTCTGGGAGCGCGGTCGTGTCCTGCCTCGGGCGGGTTTCACTTCACCGCCTTGCCCTAAACCCCGCCACTCCCGCCGCCTCACCGGCGCAGGTGCCGCGCGCCCGCGGCCAGCCCGCTCCCGGGCACGGGACCCCGGGCGGCTCACAGCCCTTGCGGAGCGCCCGCGGCTTTCCCGCAGCTCTACCGCCCGCTCCCGGTGTGCCCCCGGCTCCCAGCCCACGCTCAGCCCCGGCACCCCCGTGTGCCCGCAGGCCGGGAAACCGCAGGCTCCCAGGGGCGGGAGCGATGGGAGAGCCCCCCGGTGGAGCGGGACGGCCGAGAGCTGGATCCTGCCCCGCTGAGCCGGAGGGGGCTCGGGTCCCGCCGGCGGGGGACCCCCGGGGAGGGGGGGACAAGCCCGGTGGGGCGGAGCAGCGCGGGGGGCACGGATGGAGGCAGGCGGGAAGGGGGAGCCGCGGGCGGCGAGGCCAGGTGGGCGCTGTCATGGCTGGGGAAAGGCACTCCGGGCTCTGCGGGTGGTGCGGGAGCGCAGCACGGGCACGGGAGGGGGATCCCGGGGGAGGCGGTGCTGGGAATGGGGGGCGCCGGCCCGGGCGGTCCCTCCCGGGGGCGGTGCCGCGTCCCGGGCCCCCGCGGAAGCCCCGCCCGGCCGCGCTGTCACTCACCGCCCCGGGGAGACGCTCCAGCTTCGGGGAGGCGGTGGCGGCGCCCGGGCTCGGCCGGGTGGGTCCCCCCGCGTGCAGGTAGAGGCCGTGGCGGTGCGGCCGGACCGGACCCCCCGGGACGACAGCGGGGCTGGGGCCGGGAGAGGCGGCAGCGAGAGGGTTAAGGGGGGGGCGGGGAGCGGGGTGGCGAGCCCATTCCGTGCGATCCGCTCCGCGCTTTGCGGGCGGCTGCGTGGGCACCGGCGGGAACCGGGGCGCCCCGGTCTGGCCCGCGCCTCCCATCGTGCTCCCCCCCCGCACCCCGCCGTGCCCCGCCAGACCGCGGCCGTCGCCCGCGCCCGGCTCCGTGCTGCCCGCCCTCCGGGACCCGCTCCGCCAGGTGGATCCGCCCCAGGTTTTCCAGCCGCCCGTGGCGATCCGGACTGTCGCGCCGATCCCGAGCTCGGGGCTCCGCTCCGCGTTTCCGCGGCAGCCGCTCGTGAGCGAGTCTCGCGAGCGTAGGCCCCACCGCGGCCTATGAGAGCGCGTCCCTCGCTCCGCACAGCCAATAGGGCGCCGCCGCCGCCCCCCCGTCGGCTGGCAGCGCGTTGAGGGCTCCGAGCGGCGCCTCCATTTAAAGGGGCCGCGACCCGAATCCGGGTTCTGGGTAGAGCGGACGGCGCAGCACCGGGAGAGCCAGGTACGAGCGGTGGCGGCCGCGGACGTGCCCCGGCGGTGTCCCGGGAGGTGCGGATGGGGCCACGGGCCGGTCTTGGGGCCCCGCGAAGAGGGGGCGGGGCGGGTGCGTGCGGCGCGGGTACCAGGGTCGGGGGGTGGGTGAACCCCCCCGGGGAGGGGGGGGGGGGTGCGCGCGCCTTGCTGGAGGGGGCGTGGCCGGAGCCCCTCGAGGGGGCGTGGCCGGTGCCGCTCGCCCCCTCCCCGGGGCGGCCGCTTGGGGGCGCCCTGCGGCGGGTCCCGGAGGGGGGGGGGCGCTGTGCGACCCTCGCCCCTTATGGGGGATCTGGGCCGTGGGCTCCCTCGGGATGGATGGGGAGCCCCAGCCTGACCCCCACCCCTTGCAGCTCCAATGCAATGCGAATTGCTCTGCAGTGCGGGGGAGGCGGTGGTCTCTGCACCCCTCCCGGTATTGCTGGGGAATGCACTTGCCTGGCCCCCATCCCCGCCTCGGTTCCATGGAGACCCCCGTGGGCCCTCGCTCTGGAGAGGGGTGGTCTCTGGAGTCCCCCGGAATGGATGGGGAGTCCCCATGTGAGCCCCATCCCCGACCTGGTGCAGCGTTCACCCCGTGCCCCCTGCAGTGGGGGGGTCGTGCGACCCTTTTGAGGAGGGGTCTGGGCCCTGGGTGCCCTCGCTGTGGCTGGGGAACCCCCCAGCCTGACCCATCATTCCCAGCCCGCTTCCATGGAGACCCCAGCGAGATCCCTGCCCTGTTGTGGGAGGCGGTCTCTGGGTACCCCTGCGGTGGATGGGGAGTCCCAGCCTGGTCCATCCCCGATGTGGGCTGGCATGGGGAGGTGTGGGGGGCAGCTCTCATGGCGGACAGGGCTGGCTGTGCCCCCCAGCCTGGGCCCAGGGTTCATGGCTCCCGCAGGCCCTGAGCGCTCAGCCCAGCGGGGCCTGTCCTTGCTGAGGGGCTGTGCTGAGCAGGGACAGCAAACAGCCCTGGCAGCTCTGCCCCACAGCTCTGCCCTGGCGCTCGGCTCTCCCCGTGTCCCCAGGGGCTCTGCCTTTATGGTGCTGTCACCACACGCAGGAGCAAAGTCTGTGGGGTTCACAGCTGCTGCTCTGTGAACTGGATAACCTCTCTGACGCCTTCCCCGTGTGGGGGGGAGTCTGCAGCCTCCTCAAGGCCTGGCGGGGCTGTGTGTCCCTGGGCACCCTGTGCTGCTCTCGAGGATCTGGCCCCAGGGGCTGGAGCTGCCCTGGGCTCTGCTGTAGCCTCCCCATGTGGGCAGGGTGGCTGTGGGCAGCCAGGTGCCCTGGGGAGCATCAAGCACCTCCTGTGTGGTTGGCAGAGGTGGAGGCAGGCCTGGCAAGGCAGGGAGCTGGCTGTGCTGTGTGCCCAGCATGGGAAAAGGCCCTGGCATCAGAAACGCTGTGTGGGCAGAGGCAGTGCTGGACGTGTCAGGTGATGGTGGGGGGTAGGATTTTCAACTGAGTGCTGAGGGATGGTTCCTGGAGTCTCTTTTGATGAGCATGAGAGCTGCTTCATTTGTGCTCTCTTCTGCTCCTGCTGTGCTTCCAGGTATGGCTTTTGTTCTAGGCTGTAGCTTCTGTCCTTTTCATTGCAGCTGCAATCCCCAAGAAAACTTTTAATCTGCATTTTCTCACCTAACTCTGCCTAGCCTGGGATCAAAGCTGGTGATAAGAGCATAGCCCTGTTGTTATTGTGAGCTCAACCTTATGAAAGGAATATCCACAGCCTACAGAGCTGTAATGACTAACCTGAGCCTCACAGCTCCATAGTGCATATTTGCACAACCTCTTTTTCTCTCTGCACCTGCTCACATCCCTCTCCCTGTGAGTGCCCTTGCTTTGGAGGATGACAGTGAGTAACACCAGATTTTCCCACATCTCTGGCAGCCAGAGGAAGGGCCCAGGCTGAGCCCATGGCCTCACTTTGGGGGCAAAGCCCCTTGTATGGTATCTCTGTGGATATCTGTGATCAGTGATGCTGGGAGGCACAACTGTGATGGACACAGATGTGCTGGCAGAAGCCTTGCTGCAGAAGGGTTGTGGTCAAAGCCATCCAATGGAAGCGTGGAATAGGCTACAGCTGTGACAATGCATTTGTTACTTTAGCAAAGGCAGTGCTAAGGGTTTGACTGAATTTTAGTCTCGGCAGTGTTTTATTAACTTCCCTCTCTGCTGATAGTACAGGTCAGGGAATGGCAGTGTCTGAGACCATCCTCACCAGCCTGCTGGCCATGGGCTCTGGTGCTGTCTCCTCTCCCCTTGCTGTGAGCCTGCTCTGCTGGCCCAGCCCTGGGCAGCCCAAGGGGTGAGTGTTGGTCTCTAGATGGGGTGAGATATTGCTCTGCTCAGCACAGCCTTACCAGGGCCACTCTGAAGAGCTGCGTGGGAGCTGAGGCCTCCCAGCACTGAGATCCCTTTCCAGCACCTTGCAGAGGGATCTGGGACTGTCAGTAAGGCAGAGGAGACAGCTCACACTGTGTTTCCAGTATTTTGGCTATGCAGGGCTCTTAAGGAAAATTTCATGTTTTGCTTTCAAAGATACATCCTCTCAGAAACTCTGCCCTTTTGTTTTCTCTCTTTTCCGTGGGCAGTAAGGTTTTTCCAGAGAACTACAGACAGACTTGGGTTGTAAGGGATCTCTAGAAGTGTCTGGTCCTTCTGATCTGCTCAAAACAAAGCTGACTTGAGGCCTTGTTGTTCAGGGCTTTGTCCAGTTGTGTTTTGAGGGCCTCCAGGCAGTCTGTGGCCTGTCCCAGGCTGCAGCACTCCTCTGGAGAGTCACCTGCTGCCCCTGCAGCTGTCCTCTCCAGCTGCCTGTGGGATGTGCCAGAACACTTTGTCAGGTGCTCTGATGCCTTCCTGCAGCATTTGGGCAACAGGTAGACAGACCTGATGACCATCTAGTTTTTACCATTTCCAGGTCTCCTATTTTTTTTTTTAATAATTGTCTTGATATCATTAAGGCATTTTGGACACACTCACTGCTCAAGCATGCTGTACCTCCAAGCCTTTTTTGTTGTGCTTCTGATAGTACTTCCAAAGCTTTTTTACCCACTCACCCCTTTCCCCTGCATTTAACACTATTTTGGCTGTACAAACACCAGGAGAATTTTCTCTTGGACTTGATGGCTGAGTGGAGTTGGTTCTTGAGGCTGAGTTGCTCTCCAGATAGCATTGCTGCTAAGAGTGTACTTGGACTTGTTACTCTTTTCTCTGTTGCAAAGCCTTCACACTCAGTGCTTTGGGAGATCCTGGTCTTAGGAGGTGTGAGGGGATCCAAGGCATTTCAAACTGCTGCCAGGATGGCATTCTGGATGAGGATGCTCCTGTTGCCTGTCCTAGCATTTACTGCTATGGTTAGCATTAGATAATGCTGAGATTGAGGAATGTTGTCAGTTATATTTGAAATGTTGCAGGGAGTCTCCTGGTAAATCTAATTCCAGGCAATTCTGTGAGATTTCTGAAATTTGTCCATCTTGCACTTTGTTGAAACTAAAGTGAAGTTTCTGGAATGCAAACTGAAAATCCAGTTTGGTCATTCCTGCCATTGAGGAATTTACAGGAGACTCATGGCTGTGTGTTGCAGCACCAGTTGCTCAGTGCTGGAGGATTTTCTGAGTTCAGGGTGGCTGTGATACTTCATTTGAGGCCTGCAGCGCTGAGCTGGGGCTCCTGCTGTAGGAAAATCTAGTGGTGATCTGCTTTCCTGGCTTTGGGAGTATCAAAAAACAATTGCTGGAGTCTCAGTGCTGCTGGTGAAATTCTGGAAAGGCCCTTTTTCCCCTGTGTGCCAGTTACTGTTGTGTGGAGAGTCCCAGTCACACTGGAGACTGGCCTGGAGGGGATGTGGTGAAAGCTGCTGCACTTTGCACTGACTGGGAGCCAATCATACATTTGGAGGTGGGACAGTGTTTGCCAAACCCTGCCTGCAAAGCACAAGGACTTGACCAGTGGCATCTGCAGGAGCTGTGGCTGACTTGGAGTGAGTCACTGCATGTAAAACCTCCAAGTCCCAGAGGGTTTACAGATCCCATGGTCGGTTGTTTAATCATGTGTTTATGGGCTTTGATTTCCAGCGTTTTGCGTCCTTTAGTGCATCTCTCTGTATCTCCAAGGAGTTGTCTGCTGTAGATCTTCTTACTTTGGGACTTTTTTGAGATGGATCACATCTCCCTGTTTCTTTTCAGGGAACAAAATAGGTTTAGCACTGAAGGGTGTTCTTTAAACCATGGCTGATTAATAAAGCAGTGGGATTCTTGTGTTACTGTGTCAGATTTTTTTTAAATTTGAAATATCTCAACTCTTCCAATGTCTATTAACAATTGTAAACAGTAGCCAAGAATGAGACAGTGATGGTCTAAGAGGGCACAGTGTGCAAGTAGCACTGTACTGAATGTCACCAAGGGGGCTTTGTGCATTTTAGTTTGCAGCTCAGAGAGCTGCCTCTCCACAAACACAAGTAAGTAACAAAAAACTTTATGCTCCTTTCTGGAGAATTTTGACTGGACTGGAACATGGTCCACAGTAGTGTGCTTAATTAACTGGTGATTCTTTCTAAATTCATTTGGGTTGAAGTGAGTTAGCCAATATATAATAAAGGTTTGCAGTGCTTGAATTTAGAATGCTGTCAGCTGTCCACATAAACTCAGATAAGTCACAGCAGTGAAGTTGGCTTCTGCTGTACTCACCACTCAAAGTATAATATTGTTGATGAAGATATGTTGACTAAAACCATGCTGGTAGGACATGATATTACTTTCTTAATGTTTTATTCATTGAACTGTGTATTGACACTATTTTTGTTGAGAAATACTAGGTGGAGTGTTACTGTTGGTTCAAAAATTTGGCACAAAAAAATAGAAGCTTCTTCCAGAGATCTGCTTAGGTCTTACAGAACCTTGTAGATGGGAAGTGACTGAAATGTTCATTTAAGTGTCTTTTGTAGTTAGTAGTTAATTATTTTCATATTTCAAATTATCTCTAATAGTGAAAAAGATAATCCTTCAGCCTTCAAAAGTATTGAAAATCTGAATACACATCCATGAACAAAAGTCCAGGACAGATACCCAGGCAGTTCTTGTTCCTTTGCTAGAGGACAGCAGTAACTGCATGGCTATGGGATTTTTTGTGGGCTGTAAAGACTTCTGAGATGTTCTCTTCATCAGGAGGGAGTAACAACAGCATTTTTTTTTTTTTTGCTGTCTGTTTTTAATTAAATGTTTGATGGTAGATCCTCATTTCTGTAGGTAGGCCACATATTCTCCTGCTAATGGCTACCTGAGTTACAGCACCACTGATATCTTTAATAAGCTGAATAAAGTCCCAGGTAGTCACTGGGATATACTTAAGTGTCCTGGCAGAGATGTTGCACTTTGAGCTTCCAGACCTGAGAGAAGATCCCAAGTGCCCCTCTTTGGCAGGTCTGGTGGTCACAGGTACTGGGTTTGGCCATCAGTGTGGTGTTCTGTGCCAGTCCTGCACTCCTGGGGAGGACCCCCAGCTGTCCCATCACTCCTTTGGAACTGCTTATTGCTGCCTGAGAAGCATTCTGCTGCAGGCTGCTGTGCAGGGGACTTGGCTCCTTCAACTTCCCAATAATATAGCTCTTACTGAATACTCCAGGGAGTAGTACTTACTCCTAGGTGAGGAGTTCCCAAATTGAGCAGTTCTATGTGCTGCTAGGTGCAGGATTTCAGCACACTGCCTCCTCTTGGTTTGTTGCACTGTACTCTCCTTGCTGCCCGTTATGTGGCTGGAAAAGAAGATTTTGAGCAAACCAGTGACCAAACCCCAGTGACTGAGCTGTGCATTAGCTGGTCCTGGAATAAGAGAGGTGATGACTTGTGGTGGATCATTTCAGCACCTGCCAGAAACAATAAGCTATTCTGTTTCTGTTGTGGAAAGTGAGAAAAGACTTTCCCAGAGATAAAGAGCACGCTCTGTTTGCAGCTTAACTCACTGTGAAGCTCAACAGAAGGCCCAGACAAATCTGTCTGCCTGGGGCAGACAGAAGTAGAGCTTCTTACCTTGCTGCAGCAGAGCAGCTCTAATTTCTTCAGGTTGAGTTTGATTTCAGAGCAACCCACAGAACTGGAAAATACCATTCTTTCCTATTTTGAGAGCCTCCTTCCTCATTCTTATCAGCTGGTAGTTGAAAGCCACTATAAAGAATTCATTGTCAGGGACATTCTGTGCTTTCCCACTCACACCGTTTGTCAGCATCACCTTGGGTCCAGCCTCAACTCTTAACTCCATCAGCTTTTCCAGATTCTTTTAAATATATCAGGAGTTGGAATTCATCTGCCCTGTATCACCTCAGAGCTCTGCTGCACCAGGTTGAAAATAAACAAAAGGAAAATACTTCTAAAACCTGAACGTTAAACTGCAGTACTTAAAACCCACTGGAATTTTAGGAAGTCCAAAGTGTAAATTGGTTCAAAGGGGGATTAGGCAGATTCACAGAGGATTTGCCCAGTACAGACTCTTAACAGGGACATTGTCGGTGCAGCTCAAGCCAAGTGAGATTCTTCAGCATCTGAGTCCTTGACTGGGGGATGTGCTGAAGAGGAACATCCTGTTAGTTGTGTTTCTTACACTCTCTCACCAGGTATTCACATTCCTGGTGTGAATAGGAACAGGATATTCAAGCACAAAGCCCTTTCATTGGCCTGACTGCAGCAGTCCTTAGCTTTGCACATCCTAAGAGATTTTGGTTCCCTCTCCAGAATGTGTGAGTTGTTCTGCTGGGAGGATTCAGACAGAGCTGATGAGAGGGGACAGGGCCTGGAGCACTGAGGGCTGTGCTTCCAAACAGAGCATGTGAGTGAGTCAGTGCTCTTACTGCAGCCTTGCCTTTGCAGAGAGGTCTGTTCCAGCCACATCCTGATACTTTGGAGTTGCCTTAATCTGCAGAATGCTTCTTCTCTTTCAGACTTTTCTGTTGGTCTAGCACATTGCCATTAAGCAGAGTTTTGTCTTGCATTGTATCACCCAAAGTTTGAAAGCAGGGTTAAGGTGTACACTGTTAACCCAGATGCCTTTGGTCCACTTGTAACATGAGTTACAGGACAAGTTTGTAGATTGTTGCTTGCATTATGCTCTGGGAGGGAATGCCCAGATGGATTTCTTATGCTCCAAATATTTCCAGGGTCTGTTTCTACCAAGCAAAGACTAGGCAGCTGAAAGTGGGAGTTACTTTAGGACCTTAGTGGTTCATTGCAAACTTGTGCAAAGTGGCTGAGGTCATTCTGAGGGGTATGTTAGCTCTGTTAAGTATACCTATAAATAAATTTACCTTCTTCATCAGGATGCCTTGAGGTTTTTTACTGATAACTGTTGGTTCTGCTGTCTGTGAAACTGGGTGGGGGATATCTTTGAGCAGGAGACATTGCTCATATTCTGAACAGCATCTTGTTTATCATCTTGGAAGGATTCTCATCTTCAAACCCTTAGGACCTTCCTTTCAGATATCTTTGTTTCTATTTCACTTTTTTCTTATTTCTGTCAGCCAACCTAAAACATGTATTAGATCCTGCATTGCTCTGGAATTGGCTTATTCTAAAAGTTCTGTCTCGTAACTAAAAGTGAACAGAAACACCAAAATCTTTGGGGGTGAAACTTGCTGTGCATTTCTAAAGATTACATTTGCTTTAGTTTCTGATTGGGATTGTAGGAACAGTGCTTTATCTACCACCAGGAAACAGAAAGCATTACTGTGTATTTAGATAAAATAAAGAGGTGGTGGCTTTGAAATCCAGTTGTTGGGTATGATTTCCTTAAATTCCTGCTTGTCTAAGTTTCAGAAGCTGAACACCTTCTCTGTCCAAGTGTGTTCTGTTTAGTTCTGAGCAAACCATTTGTGAGTGAAATTTTGCTTGTCCATTCAGAGGGAAGGATATGAAAAAAGAGTTAAACAGCCATCATCAGTGCAATTAAATCAGGCTTCTTCCTTCATTGATAGAGATGAGTAAGCCCAAATAAACAAAAGTACTGTGTTTTTTCATTCAGGGCTTAAAACAGTGCTAAATTTAGAACTGGAATTACTCTGATAGGAAGGGCTAGGTTGTTGCCACGTCATTTGATTCTAGTGCCTTTTTTGTAGTGCCTACTGAGAGCCTGTTTGGGGACATGATGTTATTTCAAGTCTTGCACTGCCTTCCCACTTGCAGACTCCAGCTCTTTCTCTCTTTCCCTCTTCAGGTTTGTCAACCATTATCTCCTTGTGGGGGTTTAATTCAGTTTTAGACCATATTACTTGCCTCATCTCTAAGTCTTGACCTTTCTGTCTTATGATGATGTCAGCCATGAGGAGTTGGGCTGTAACTTGCCCTCTGAGGTTGGCAGTCTGCATCACACCTTCCTGTTCAAGTCACTGTTGGTGCCCTGCAAAGTCACACTGATCTTTTTTCCTAACTCTGCATTGCCTGCTTGTGTCTATCTTGCTACTTGTTCTTCTTATGACTGCTTTTAACATCAGAGCTTTACCACCTTTCTTCTTGTCACCCTCCAGAACTCCTCCTAGTTCTAACTTAAGCTTTTCCAGCTGTTCCATGTCTGAATATTAGCCTATGTAATTTTGGGGCTATGCAGCAGCTGTAGTTATAGTGTAATATTGTTCATATCTGTCCTCTGACAAGATTAATGCGTGTTGTCATCCTGTGTCTTGTTAAGACTCACACTTCAGGGCTTGAAAGGAGTTATTTCTACCTCTATGTTTAAGAGAAAAAAGGTATTTTAAAAATTAAAAATGTGTTAGCTCCATAAGAACAGATCAGGAGAGAGGACAGACCAGATTATTTGGATGGAGAAGAAGGCAGGGCTGGGGATATTACCACAGAACATTGGTGTGGAGCCTCCTGAATTGGTGCTCTGATACCCCAGTGTGTCATTTAGCATAAGCAAGTTTCTTTGCTGTGCTGTGGTGAGATGTGTGAGAGCTGTAGAGTTCTCAAAGGTCTGTAATACCAAACTACTGCATCCTGCTGCTGACTTTTGTACCCTCACAAGCAGAAGTGATTCACCTGCTGGTGTCTGGTGTCCTGGTTATGGCCTGGCAGCATTCCTGGGCCTTAGTTTACTCCAGCAGTGTTCAGTAGAGTGCACAGTTCATGTTCTGTGTTAGACTGCTTTTCATTAACTTGCAAGTCTCTCTCTCATTTCCAGTTGCCATCTTCTAAATGGATTCCAGTGAATTTTCAGGATCTCTGGACCCCCTGTCCCTGCCTGACAAACCCCTCATTGGTGATCTCCCTGCTGACATGGAGTTTGGTGAAGATCTCCTGGGCTCCCAGACAGCTTCTACCCAGGAAGTTTCAGTTCTTCAGCCCCCTGGCTGGGATCAATCCAAGCAGATGACTGCAGATGAGGACTTGGACCTTGTAGTGAAAGCAGACAACGTGCCTGAACTAAATAAATCAAATGACTGTGTTCTAGATAAACCTGGTGTCTTGGATGTGCTGGAGAAACCTGGTGTCAGGGATGATTTGGGTAAAACCTCTGACTTGGTGGATAAACCAGAGGGTCTGGATGGGCTGTGTAAGGATCAACCTTCCCAGGACGTGGAGGGTGGACCAGCAGAGTCCTCTGCCCTGTCTAGAGAAGCTGTTGGTCCAGAAACAGGGAAAGAAGGGGAGGATGCACCAAAAAATTGTTCTGGGGATGTAAAGGAAGATGGTGCTGCTGCTATTCCTGCACTGTCTGGTGACAATGCCCCTAAATCACCCCAACAACCTGTCCCTGACTCCAGGGACCTCAGCAGTGCCCCAGCCAAGGAAGAAACCACAGCACAGTCCTCAAGTCCCACAGTGCCCCCACCCCAAATCAGTCTGAAACAAACAAAGAAGATGAAGTTGAAGGCACCAAGGAAAAGCTCACCTTTGCAGAGGGAAGGGCTGGCAGGGGAAGCAGAGGTGCAGCTGAGCCCAGACAGCAGAACTGCAGCTTTGCCCCCTGAGCCTGTGGAGAAAAACCGGGCAGAGGAAGGGGATGATAATGGGAAGGACTCACTTAAAAGAAACAGTGCACTCAAAGCACAGGAAGCCTTACCACCAGCAGGTAAGTTGTTGGCTCAGCAGAACCTGGCTTCCTTTTGCTCAAGTCATCCAGCTGAACATTGCTGAGGCTGGAGTCTGCTCTGCACTCCAGCTCATCCCCTGCTATGGAAATAGCCAACCCTTCTGATGTCTAGATTTGGGCAAAGCCTCTTGTGTAAAGGGAATAATGTTCTGGTGTGCACAAGCTCCTGCTCTGGCTTTCATGGCTTTAATTGATTTTTGGTGCTTGTGGAAGCAAGGAGCTTCCCCAGTAAAGCTATGGCTGCACATCAGCCACAGCTTTTTTTATTTGAAACATCTCAACTCTTCCAATAACTGTTAACAATTGTAGACAGTAGTCAAGAATGAGACAGTGATGGTCTAAGATGGCACAGTGTGCAAGTAGCACTGTACTGAATGTCACCAAGGGGGCTTTGTGCTCTTTGAGTTTGCAGCTCAGAGAGCTCACGCTCTCCATTGCTGGAGTCTTTGCTGGAACTTAGGGTCAGCACCCACTGTTTCCAATAGGCAAAGTTCCTCTGCCCAGGCTGGCCATCCCCAGGAGATGCTCAGTCTTGTCAGAAGCAGCCCACCCAGCCTGCCTCCCCCATGCAGGGAGGTCTCCCCCTTGCAGGGCTTCTCCCTGTCTGTGTTTGGATCTGCAACTTCAGCTGGTGGGTTTAGGAACCTTCCACCACCAGAACTGTACTTGGTAGCCAGGACAGGCTGGGGCTTCATGTCCTGACTGACCCAGAGGGTGGCTGCATTTGGAGAACACTTGTGCTCTTCTGTTAGAATAAAGCAAGATGTTAGATGCAAGCTTGTTCTGTGCTTCTGTTCCAGGAGAAAGCCTGTCTAGGAAGGGAAGCGAGCTGCCAGCTGAGAAGGTGAGGAGCATGCAGTCAAGTATGTATGGTGCAGGAGCACAGAGTGGGGCTGGCTGTTGTCAGACTGACTCTGTGAGGGACACTGGCTGTCTCATCAGCCCTCTGGAAAGGAGTTTGCATGACTCCTGTGACAGAACGATCCCTGTGCACTGCCACTATGCTGTAATGTGGCTTCAGTGTGTCCCTGCTG
The DNA here is from genome assembly GCF_027579445.1 of Ammospiza nelsoni. NCBI lineage: Eukaryota > Metazoa > Chordata > Aves > Passeriformes > Passerellidae > Ammospiza > Ammospiza nelsoni. The sequence goes on along the minus strand of NC_080647.1, from coordinate 15,365,032 downwards.
CCCTCAGCTGAAATGTCATTCTCATAAGCCTACTCCCCTCTCTCCTCTGTCTTGCCAGCTCTGATCAGGTATCCATGGAGTTTTATCCATTTTCAGCCTAGGTATTGGGCAACCAAATCCCAGAAGTTGGAACTTCACCATAATCTGGGATATTTATCCATGGTTGCCCTAGCTGCTAGTTAGCCTAACTACTTTCTGAATGTCTTCTAGGAGCAGAAAAGAAGTGAACGACCCAGAAGATCAGAAACTGTCAGGCCTGAGACTGTGAACTCCTCAGAGAGCAGTGAGTAACTGGGGTTGGTCAATCCCTGTTTTCAGCCAGAGAGGATGGTCCAGATCCATTGTGGGCAGGTAGTTCATGGTGTGACTACAGTGGGAACTCTGGAACTTCCATGCAGGCTTCCCTTCTACACAGGACATGTCCACAAGTCTCCATCCTGGGGTACTTGCCTTGCTTTCTCAGGGCACTTAGGTCAAAACAGGGAGTGTTGTAGTATTTTTACAGTGGTGTGTGGGCACCAAGCACTAAGTTACAGGATGAGATTGGGGGGGTGTTCCCAGGAAATCCATTTTCCATCTCTTCACCCAGGAACTTTCTTCCATTCTCTCTATGAGAGCAGGCTGTCTGAAGAAAGGTTGTATTTTGGAGATTTTCCTGGAGTGAAGTGTCTGTTCTTTGAGATACTGAATGTCACCCTGCCATTCCCTAGTATTTGTGTGTTGCTCCTTTATTGCCTGCCTGTGCTAGAATCTGGTGATTAACACATTCCCTTTCCAGTCTAACAGTTCTTACAGGGTAGATGTTCACACTTCAGGCTTCTGCTCAACCTTGGTGTATCATGACTTCCTAGACAGGAATTGTATGTAAGCCTGGTTTGTTTAAACACCTCTTGATTCATCTCCAGTTACAACAGAATTTCTTTTAAGGATCCCTTTATCATTCCACCCAGACAGGAACAAAGTACATAGAGGGACTCTAGAAAGGCGACTCAGAAAATCCCAGCATGTGTCTCACGGCTGAGTTTCTCACTTCCTAACGAGGGGTTTCTGATCTTCCTGTGCTGCTCTGCAGTTCCAGTGTCTGATGAGGACTCTGATGCGATGGTGGATGATCCCAACGATGAGGATTTTGTCCCGTTCCGGACGCGGCGCTCCACGCGGATGTCGCTGCGCGCTCAGATGGCGCAGCGCGCCGCCCGCTCCTCCTTCACCAAGATGACGTGTGCCAACTGCCGGACCCCGCTGCAGAAGGGCCAGACTGCCTACCAGAGAAAAGGCCTTCCTCAGCTCTTCTGCTCCAGCTCCTGTCTCACCACCTTCTCAAAAAAGCCACCTGGCAAGAAGATATGCACCTTCTGCAAAAAGTGTGTGTTCGTTCCCCCATCCTCAGTGCTCCTGTGCTTGTGACCCCACTCAAATGCTCCACTGCTCTCCTGCCAGTCCCCTTCCTATGGCCCTCATTCAGCCACATCACTCCTGCCCACTGCCAGCTGCTGCCCTGTGTATTCTTTCACACACTGCCTGCCCCGTGCTCCCTACACCCCTTTCACATTCTTGCTTTCCCTGCCTGTCCCCAGACTTAGAGCCCCATATTCCAGTCTCCCCTCAAAACAACCTCCTGCATGCTCTGTCTTCAGACACCTCTTCCCTGGGCCAGGACAGAAGCTGCTGTGAGACAGTTCTTGCCAACTTTTTGGGACACCAGAAAGTCCTGTACATTGCAGTGAGCCATCCTATCCCTTTGTGGCAGGACACACATGTCCCTGCACTAACGCATCCCTCCTGATCCCCAGGGAGATCTGGAACACCAAGGACTCTGTGGTTGCCCAGATTGGTTCAGGTGGCTCTTTCCATGAGTTCTGCACCTCTGTCTGCCTTTCCCTCTACGAGGCCCAGCAGCACAGACCAGCACCTCAGTCTGCAGATGCCTCGGACACCAGCCGCTGCAGTGTTTGCCACAAACCTGGCGAGGTAAACAAATCCCTTGTCCTTCCCAAGTCCTGGAGAAAGTGCTTAGGACTCACAGCACTTAGTCTTCATCAAGACCAGGGCATTTGCCAGGTTTTCCTGTGGTGTGAGGCCTCAGCCACTGAGCTGGCTTAGGCTCACTCTCAAGCTTTTCCTTGCCTGAGGCTCACTGCTTCCTGCCACTCTGCTCTCCCTGTTCCTCTGACTTTTGGCAAGGGAGGCCACCCTGAGTCCACACCAGCTTCCAGTATGGCAATTCCCAGAGTTTTAGTGCCTGTTATCCCAAGGGCTGTGCTTGTAGTGGTACAGCTGCCCTGGAAGGAGGCCTGTGGTGGTTTGGGAGTGACAGCAGTGATGTCTCTGCAGATCCAGCACGAGGTCAGCAATGGGAACGTGGTTCACCGCATCTGCAGCGACACCTGCTTCACCAAGTTCCGGGCCACCAAGGGGCTGAAAACGAACTGCTGTGACTACTGTGGACTTTATATCTACAACAAGGGCTTGCCCCTGGAGTACCTCTTCCATGAAGGCCAGCAAAAACGCTTTTGCAACTCTGCATGTCTCAACAGTTACAAGAAGGTGGGTGTGGGCAGCTGCCTGGGGTGAGAGGTTCTCTGTGGGCACACAGCAACCTTGCTGGGTGTGGCACAGGGCATTTTATTAAATTGCAGGTGACTGGAATCCCCTTAGTCTTTGATTGCTGACAAAGCAGTTAAAAGATTGCTGTGGGGGAACTCTAAAGCAGGCAAACAGAATTTATTTTATCAGCATGGGGCCCACTATGGACCCAAACATGGGTCAGAAAGTCAGTGGACTGATGGTAGAGTGACACTGGTATATGCAGTTAGCATGGACTGGCTTCTGGATGTCTCTCTAAAGCTGGGCTGGGTATGTTCCTCTGTCACCTGAGCAGTCTTCCCTTAACTGTCTTAGAAAGGATGGCCAAAATCTGTATTCCTGCCAGGCTGCCCTTGAAATGAGAAGTTGAAGTGCCAAAGGCAACTTTTTTTGCTACTGCCACTTGAATCTGTGGTCTGTAAGCCTCAGGTGGTCACTGCAGGAGAGCAGTTCTAGAGTGGATACAGCAGTGGGGTGGGATGTGGTAGCTGGACCTTGCCAGCTGTGATGGTCTCCTGGAAGCTCTGTTCTCTCTGTGTTTGCAGAAGAACACTCGGGTGTACCCCTGCATGTGGTGCAAGACGCTGTGCAAGAACTTTGACATGCTGCCCAACGTGGATCGCAGTGGCAAGATGGGCCTGTTCTGCTCCATTTGCTGCACTACCTCCCACAAAGTGAAGCAGTCAGGCTTAGTTGGTAAGAGCACCTGTGTAGAGGGAATCATCACCTCTCCACTTAACTCCTTCCTTGGTATTGTTTGTTGCTTCTGGATGGCACTGAAAAGATGTAAGAGCCTGGGGGAAGAGTTCAGTGAGATAAGTGGAAGTGCAGAGAGAGGAAACCTTGCAGCATGTGGACATCTTAATACAGAGAGTAGTGTACATTGCTGTTCTTGGGAATAAATTCAGGGAGCAGGTGTAGTGCTGGATGGTGCTGGCATTGCCCTGCCCATTACATGGTGTACTGGGGTGTCCAGGAGTAGGACAAGTATTGCAGCCTGTTTTGTCCAAATTCCTACAGAGCCAGGGTCACTTCTGTGAACCACTCTGCTCTCCATCTGTTTAACATTTCTGTCCTAGCAGAATCTGATGCTCTTACTTTCCTGCTGTTCTTGTCCCTTGCTTTTTGGTAATAGCTTGACAGACTTGAGGATGAGTGAGTAGCTTGCATGCCCTCCTCAGAATCCAGTCCCACATCCTGTGCTGCTGCCCTCACCAATTCCTATCTGTTTCATCAGGTCCCCCTAGACCCTGCAGCTTCTGCAGAAAGAGTTTATCTGAACCCTGCTATTACAACAAGACAGACCGGGTTGTCTACCAGTTCTGCAGCCCCAGCTGCTGGACCAAATTCCAGGTACTGAAATATCCTTCATGCTGGGCTGGGCCATGGAGCTCATGCCTCCTTTCACACAAAGCAGAGGCTCCACCTTCCTTGAGCTCCTCAGGGGGGGGCTCCTAAGAAAGTCTGTTCTGGAGCCCAGGAGTTGCAGTGACTGTGAGTGCTCAAATCCCAGTCTTGGCCCTATCTCCCCCACCCTCCATTGGATAAGGTGGGCTGCAATTCACTCCTGTCTATCAGGTTATGCCCAGCAGGAGGGCAGTGCAGAGCTGTGCTGCATGAGTGGTTTGAGTTAGAGTGGCCTTATGAGGGCATAAGCAAGTGCACAAGTAAGCCAGCAAAGCACAAGTGCACACCTCATAGCTGGGTGGAAAGAGCAGAGCTGCCCTCTCAGCCAGGTGTCACTGAGAAACATAAGTCTTCAGGATGTATTATCTAAAAATTTACAAGTAGCAGGCCTGGATACTTCTTATTTAATAATCCTCAAAGGCTTGACTGGTGATTTTTAATCTTCTGATGTTAAGTTTCAGCAAACGTGAGATGTCTGTGGTATTCATAGGCAATTTCAAGAATATAAGTTTTGTACAGTTGTCAAAGAACAAAGTAACAGCCAGGAAGACCTGAGAAACTCAGGCCAGGACATGTCTTGGGCAACTGAGAAAACATAGAAAATCTAGAGGTAAGAGTTAGCTATCAGCAGTTGCAGCATTTCATGTTCAGATTTGATTTGTTTGGGGCTCTTTTTTTTTTGTTTTTTTGGTGGGAGTGGTGGAGACATTTGGTTGTTTGGAGTTTTTTGGTGGGTTTCGTTTTGTTTCTTTCTGTTCGTTTGTTGGGTTTTTTTAATAAATCCTTGATTGTAATCCTTCACTAAGGTCACAGACAGTGTGAGTAGTGTAACTCTAGAGCTTTTAGTGTTGTAGACTTCATAAAACTAGAATCATAGAACAGTTTGGGTTGAAAGGGACCTTTAGATGTCATCCGGGCCAGCCTCCCCTGCAGCGAGCAGGGACACCTTCAATTAGATCAGGTTGCTCAGAGCTCTGTCCAATCTGATCTTGAATATTTCCAGGGTCAGGGCACCTACCTGTGCCAGTGTTTCACCACCCACGTTGTAAAAAAAAAAAAAAAGTAGATAATCTCAATATGCTCTCTTTTAGGTTAAAACTATTAGCCCTTGTCCTATTGCAGCGGGCCCTGCTAAATTGTGTATCCCCATCTTGCTTACAAGCCCCCTTTTAAGTATTCAAAAGCCACAATAAGGTGTCCCCAGAGCCTTCTCCAAGCTGAATAATCCCAACTCTCAGTCTTTCTTGACAGGAGAACTCTTCCAAAGCTCTGGTCATTTTTATGGCCCTCCTCTGGACTTGCTCCAGCAGCTCCATGTCCTTCCTGTGCTGGGGAGCCCAGAGCTGGAGGCAGCATTGCAGGTGGGGTCTGACCAGAGTGGAGCAGAGGGACAGAATCCCCTCCCTCTATTGAGGAGACAACTAGGTTGGTCAGGCAGGAGTGCCCTTGGTGCCCTGTGCTGGCTGTGTTGGCACCTCCTGTGCTCCATGTGCCTCAGCACATCTTCTAGAAGGATCTGTTCCATGATCTTCACAGGCACTGCACAGTTCAGTTGTTTCCAGGGTCCTCCTTTCTACCCATTTTAGAAATGGTTGCAACTTTTCCCAACTGGGACTTCATTAATTCATCTAACTTGAATTATTTCCATATAAAATCAGCATTGTAAACATATGAGTAAACCCATGCATCACCTGGGTTAGGAACTGTTTTGCTGGCAGATCTCAGAACACACTTGTCAAAGAAAAAGCACTGAAGAGAGTGTTTCAAAATGGCTTCTTGGGGATCAGCGTTAAGTCCAAGGACTTCAACATTTTCTTGATCATTTGTCAGTAAAGTCAAAGTAAGCATGATGAAATTTAGCAGATGAAACAAAAACTAGTGAGGTGTTAGCCCATGTTGCATTCAGAGTAGTCATGGAAAGCAAAGCAATTGGATTGATTGACTGTTTCCTTCTAATGTTTGCTTAAATGCAGTTTCAGTACAAGATCCTCTGTCAGCTTTAGTCAGGTAGTGTGGAAATCCTTGAAAGTAAGGATTTTGAAAAGGCTTTGGAATTACAGCAGGTAAACTATTCAGTATGAGCATCTCAATTTACATCCACACAGGGAAGGATTAATTTATTGCAAGTACAAGCAGGCAAACACAGAGTTAATGTTTGAAGGCCAGGGAGCAAAAGAGCTGCCTAGAATGATGCACATATAGGAAGGATGTTCTCCACTGTCCATTTCAATGCTGAAGAGAAATTGAAAGTATTCTGAAGAAAAGCCCAAAAATTAAATTTGGGCTTGAAAAACGCTTGTACTGAGGCACTTGCAGAATGTCTTATCTGAGGTTATCAGAAAGAAAACCAGGAATTACTTTATTAATAAATATATCCTTGTGGATAAGACACCAAATACTAAATGCATTGTGGACAGGACACCAAATGCTGTTTAATCTAGCAGATTAATCTAGCAGAAAATGGGATGAGAGGCTGCTTGAATTCTTAAGTTGCATTATCTTGAAAATAGAAATCAGGCACCTCTGCTTCAAGAACTTTTAGAGAAATCCTCAGAAGAGGTAGCAGAGCCCTCATCATTTAAGTTTTTAAATCCAGTGGTGTGGCAGCTTGCAAGCTTGCCTTCCTGAGAAGAGCTGGACCCAGCATACTGGAAACAAAGTGAAATTGCTCTCAGGAATCATCTGTCCAGGAGCTTGGGACATGATGAGATGGACTGAGCGAGTCCCCACAGTGGCAGCAGGTGCGAGGGGCCAGGCAGGCTGCAGGCCCTGGAGGAGGTGGCAGTGGTGGCAGTGTGAGCAGGTGCCTGCTGCCCTCCAGCTGCCCTCTCCCCATGAGCTGTCTCTGTCTCCTCAGCGCACCAGCCCCGAAGGTGGGATCCACCTCAACTGCCATTACTGTCACAATCTGTTCAGCGGGAAGCCGGAGATCCTGGACTGGCAGGTGAGGATTGCACCTGGGGGGATGTTGAGGTGGAGGCCAACACTGCTGAGAACCTCTGGGGTACTTCCTCTCCCTGCTGTAAGCGGAGCTCCTCCTCTGCCAGTCCTCTGAACGCCTTAGCTGCTGAGATGTGCCTGGAGACTGAGTGCTGCACTCCTGATCAGCAGGATGTCAGAAGGGCAGCAGGAGACCACTCCTGCCAAGTCCTGTGCCAGGAGAGCTGAGGACTTAACTCAGCCCTGTAGTCTTTCTCTTGCTTCCCTGAGAAGTGTGGGAACCTGCTGCCAGGCTGGCTGACCTGGCTGTGGTCTCTTGGCAGGACAAGGTGTATCAGTTCTGCTGCAAGGACTGCTGCGAGGACTTCAAGCGGCTGCGTGGGGTGGTGTCTCAGTGTGAGCACTGCAAGCAGGAGAAGCTGCTGCATGAGAAGATCCGTTTCTCTGGAGTGGAGAAGAACTTCTGCAGTGAAGGTACTTGGGGAAGGCATGGGAGAGGCAGAGCCCCCATGCCAGCCCATGCTGGGGGAGGAGAAGAGAGCATGGAGAGGAACAGAGGGGAGATTGTCTTAGCCAGGCCCTGGGGCAAGAGCCTTGCCATGAAGCGAAGGGAGGACTGTTGTGGGGATGGCTTGCTGTCCAGCCAGGCCCTAGGGCAAGATCTTTACCGTTCATTGTGTCCTTGGGGAGGGCCTTCTCACAGCTTTTCTCTCTCTGGGGGCTGGGGAGACAGCAGGTGGCAGCTCCGCTCCTCCTGTCATCATGCACTTCTACGCTCTTGCGTCTGGGCTGGCCTGACCTGGCCTTGCCCTGCCTGCTGGGTTCCTGCACACAGGAGGTTGGAGTCAGACTCTTCCTAGAAGCATGGAGGTGAGAGATGGCAAGTCCCCGTGAGGTCCCATCTTATCCCAGCCCTAGGGGCCAGTGCTGGATTGTTCCCTACAGTGTGTTGCGTGTGCTCTGTTGTCTCCGCAGACCTGGATTCTGGTCATGTTTGGGTCAGGGAGGCCCCCAGTTCATCCTGGGAAGGTTTCACTCCTATTGTTTCTCCGCAGGGTGTGTGCTTCTTTACAAACAGGATTTCACCAAGAACCTGGGCCTGTGCTGCATCACCTGCACCTACTGTTCTCAGACCTGCCAGCGGGCGGTCACCGAGCAGCTGGAGGGCAGCACCTGGGACTTCTGTAGTGAAGACTGCAAAAGCAAATACTTGCTCTGGTACTTCAAGGTCAGTATTGGCACTGGCAGCTTGTGCTAAGTGCTGTGGTGGGCACGGCACCCAGATAAGTGGGCATTGCACTGAGGAAGTTCACACTGCTGGAGTCTGGCTGGCACTGCTGCGGAGAACCTGGCACTGCTGGAGTCCTGCCTGGCAATGACGGGACACTGCTACGGGGAAGCTCACGTAGCTGGAGTCCCCAGCTGATCCTGCCAGACAGAGCACTGCCCTGAGGAAGCTCACAGTGCTGGATCCGCGGCCAGTGCTGCTGGGAGAAGTTCGCACCGCTGGAGTCCCCGGCTGGCACTGGCAGGGCACTGCTGTGGGGAAGCTCACTGCACCTTGCGATGTGCACCTTTCACTGGAGAGTTGTGTTGCACTCGGAGGGGGTGTGGTTAGTTACTCGTTGTTTCTCTCCTGCTGATGCGGGCTTTAGGCAGCTCGGTGCCATGCCTGCAAGCGTCAGGGGAAGCTGCTGGAAACCATCCACTGGCGGGGGCAAATCAAACACTTCTGCAACCAGCAGTGTCTGCTGCGATTTTACAATCAACAGAACCAGCCCAACCTGGACACGCAGAAGGGGCCCGAGAGCCTGCTGAACAGTGAGTAGGAGGGAGGGAGGGAACCTGCATAGCTCAGTCTGAGAGACACAGGGAAGACTCAACTGCAGGGGGTGGAAGCTGCCTGCCTGGGACTGGAGGAGACGCTAGGGAACAATCCTGCACTGGCCCCTGGGGGGGAAAGGACGGAGTGGGACCTAATGGGCTTCTCCATCTCTAACATCTATGGTTCTATGACACACAGGGCCCAGACGGGAGGAGCCGGTGCCAGCGTGCTGCCTGTAGCTCACACTCTTAGCGAGGATACTCAGGGATTTAACATCCTCAAGTTGCCAGCGGAGAGCTCGATTTACAGGGTTAGGGGACAGCGTGGTTTGGCATGACAATCCACCTGCAGCCTCACACCACCTCCGAGCTGTGACCTTCTCAGATCTCATAAACTAATCTGGATTGGGCCAGGTCAGTGCTTGGATGGGAAACATTCAAGGACAAAGAAGGGTGCTGCAGGAAGTGGTGCTGGTGATGCTGTAGGTGGGCTCTCCTTCAGCCAGAGCTGAACCTAGAACGGTCTTGAGGGAGCGCTGAGCTGCTGGAGGCACTGTGTCTTGCGATGTTAGGTTGGAGTCCTACCACTTACCCAAAGTTCACTGCAGCTTTGGGGAGTTGCCAACCCTGTGTCCCAGATAACCCCATTCTGCATCCATGGAGAACCAGCTGGAGAGGAGATTTTCACTGCCTGTTGCCCCATTTCCTATCATTAACTCAAGCCAGTTCCTTATGGAAGATTGCAAAGTGCTTTGGGATCCCTCAGGATGGAAGGTGCTCCTAGTGACAGTGACAAGACACCGCTTGGCCCTCGGACACCTGCAGTCTCATTCTGCTTGGTCTTTCTTAGACCACGATCTCCTGGGTGACCTGGGGATATAGTTAAAGTGCTTGCAGCTTACAGTGGGACTTGCTGCAGTGCATCAAGGTTCAACACATACCTGCATCACAGGTTCAGGGCTTTGCTGGCCTCCCTGGGATTTCATGATGTGTAAAACCCTGGCTAGGGTGTGCCAAGGAGGGGAAACCAAGACAAGGAGCTTCTCATGAGAGGCTCATCCTCCATCCACTGACTCTTGAGGTTCCTCCCCTGACTGCAGAGCACTGATCATAGGACAGGGGAAGCTCTGGATGTCGTTGCTGCTTAGGCAGCAAAGCAGAGCTGCCCTGCCAGAAGCAGCACGTTCCCCCAGCTGGGGGAAGCCCAACCTGCCTTCCAAGAGCCACGCTCCATAACAGGCTGTGTGAGGTGACAGCTTAAGTGGCAGCACACTGGACTGACCTGGAGAAGGAACTGTTGGTCTCTGCTGGCACAGGGGTGCCCATGGGCATTCTGCTTGATTTACAGTGCTCTGCTCCCAAGGGAGGAAGACATGCTGGTTCCTGTAGCTCACCAAGTGATTGCACAGCCCTAGCCATGCTGTTCCATTTTGTCCTCTACTGTCAAAGCATGTTGCTTTTGAGAGATCTGTAACATGGCTTTTGGACAGGCACAGTGGCAAGCTCTGCCTGCAGAGGGAAGATGTTTCACACTGTTCAGCCCTTGTCTTCTTGGAACCATGGACCACAAGACTGAGAAGTACCTTCACCACCACCACCAACCACAAGAGTCTCAAGCCTCGTCCACCACATCTCTGGAGGGCCCCCAGAACTCTGCTGCTCGGTATGTGGGGCATCACTCTTCACTGTGCCACAGCTGCATCTCCATGCAACCTGTAAGGACTAAAGGGAGCCAGGGAAAAGCCTGTCATCGGTTGTGAGTGCTCAGCTGAGCACGAGTTCCAGGCTGCCCCAGCAGTTGCTGTGCTTAGTGGATGCTGCTGGTTGCACTGCACCCTCTGTATGCTCTGGCACACCAGTCCCCTGCCAGATGTGGGACAGCTGTGGACATCCTTGCCCCAGGACTGTGGGATACTGCTGAGTTTGCAAAGGAAAGATGCTGAAGCCAGGACCCACTTACACAAAGAGCTTTCCAGCTGTGCTGTGCTGTGCAGGGGATTTTAGGAGGACCAGCTTCTGCATGGTCTCCTGTGGACCTGACAGCTTTGTTCCCAGCTTGCAAGGGACTACCTGGATTTCAGGCTCATCTTGGACAGAGCTGCTTATTCTTGCTTACTCTCTTGCAGCCAGTGATTGCCTAAAACCATCAATTCCTGTGATCCAGTGGCTGCAACCAGTCTGGTGATCCTGACAGTTCTTGTAGCTGATCATACAAGCAGACATTGCCTTGCTGGGAACAGTTCATGTAGTGTGGAACTGAGGAGTTTTGCTTCAAAACTGTGCCCAAAGGCTTCCAAAGGAGCTGGCTCTGCACTGGGCTGTCCAGCTGGAGAGGGTAGGAGTCACAGTTGTGGCAGGCAGTGCCTTGACAGCTCCTTGTTGGTGTTGGGATGAGAAAAAGAACAAGCTGCAACTTTCCTGGAAGCCTGGACACATAGCATATGACAGGAGAATCTTGTTTTCTTTAGTCCTAAATCATTGACCAGTGGGGCAATCATGTTTGCTTTAGATTCTGCTGCAGCAGAAATTCTGCTCATAAGCCACAGCTTGTCTTTCCTCATTCAGCCATTGGTGTTTCCTGCCTGAACCTGCTGCCCATCCACTTTGGGTTGTCAGGGTGAGTTCTTGGCCCCTGAGACTGCTGCAGATCCTGTGGCTGAATGCTCAGCTGCAGATTAGGGAGCTTCCTCCAGCTGGGTTTTATCTGTTGCCCCCTGTGGTGGTCAGCAGGTGGAGCCTGATGGGCCTCAAATTGTACAAGAATTATTCTTCATTTCCTCAGGTCAGAGGAAGTCTTCACAATGTGAATGTCCCTGTGTTGCACCTTTAGGAATCTGGGTCTTTCCTGAAGGACCTGTCTGTGTACAGGAGCTGTGAATGGACCCGCCACTGCTTTTGGGTGCTGGGACCTGCTGCTGTCCTTGCAGGATCTCCTTCATGCATGGCCCACCAGTGGAAGGCAATTCTTTCAATTCTTTCTGCCAGTCACGTGGGTAACCAGGGATCACTGACGACTGGGATGAAGGTGCTCTGGTAGCCCACCAGCCTTTGAGGTGGGTGCAGGTTTTCTGCAGAGCACATGAGCTGGATTCTCATGCAGGGCAGGGTGACGGTGTCAGAACCTGAGACCAGCGTCTGCCACACGTGCCTCTCACCTGCAGGTGATCCTCTCTTTCCTTAGGGGAATGGACTGCATCCCTAGGGCTGGGCAAAGCTGTCTCTCTGCTTTCTGGGATTTCTCACAATGCTGCTGCTAGCTCTGTCACCTTCTTCCTCGGGATCTCGAAGCACTTTGCCAAGATATTTGCTGCAGGGATATGGAGGCACAGGGAGGGGCCATGGCTCGGTACAGCAAGCCAATAGGCAGAGCTGGGATTAGAGCCCTGGATTCCTCTCTCTACAAGGGGCTGGGATTTCTCCTGACCTGCTGTCATGGGGAAGGGGTGGACTGTAAGGGAACACAAAATCACATGGGAATAACTTGATTTTGGAGTTGTAGTGTCTTCTGAGGTGTTAGGGCTAGAGATTATGGAAACATTAACTGTTCCTGGAGTGGCCAGGGGCAGTTTCTGGAGAGCCTGTCCCTGCTCTCTGGCTGCTTGCACCTCCAGTCCCAGCAGTGGGACATGTTGGCCCAGGAGCTCTTGAACTGAAGAGTTGTTGCTTTCTCTTACAGGTCAAACTTCAGAGCCAAAACCAGCTGTCCCTTCCACACAGAAGGCAGAAACTAACATGGTAAGACCCACTGGTGGTAGGAATTTGCAAAACAAAGGGGCTGTCCCCAAAGAGAAGACAGTTCTGCCATTGCTCAGGGAGATTTCACTCTTACAAAACAATGCATTTTATGATGTCTGGGTAGTGGGAAATTAAAAGAACTCCTAGGAAGGCAGCATCAACATATCTCCTGCAAGGGGGAAGAATAACTGTTCCCCAGGACTCAATGATGAAAATTCTGACACTGTTTCACTGGCTCCTCTTTGCCCAGTGCTTTCCTGTGCCTGGGTATAGTTGCTGTCCCACTGTTCCCCTCTACCCTGTGGGACAGGAGCCACCACTGCTGGACTCCTGGCAGAGCAGAGGCAGCACACAGGCTTGCTGCCTGCCAGGAACAGCTTGGCTGTCCTTCATCAGAGCCTGACCATGGGAGTGTCCACATGTTAGGGACTGCCAGGCTCCAGGAGGTGCTTTGGGAGTCATTCTATCTGCACCTGTAGTAGGGAAGAGATCGTGCTGCCTTGGGTGGACACCAACCTCCTCCTTTCTGCATTTCCCAGCTGTCAGCAAAGGCCTCCTCAGCCCAAACCTCTCCAGCTGTGCCACCTCCTGCCCCACCTCTGGTTCCAGCCACCCCTCGGAAAAACAAAGCTGCCATGTGTAAACCCCTGATGCAGAACCGGGGTGTCTCCTGCAAGCTTGAAATGAAGTCCAAAGGATGTCAGACAGGTAGGAAAGCAAGACTTCACTGTAGGATTACAGGGGCATTGTGGAAATGCAAGTGGCATGTCCCTGCTCCACACTGTGAATCCAGCCTGAAATGCTGCACAGAGCAGGCTGGGTGTTTGGCACCGTGCTGAGAAGTCTCTGGGCACACATAGGTAGAGGGCACACATGGCAGGGCTGTTGATAGGGAGCCCATTTCCATCACAGCAAAAGGAGAGATGTAGAGAGCTCTGTAGTATGATCCTACCTCTTGTGGGGCAGCTCCTGTTCCTCTGGAGATCATTAGCTTGTCTGAGGACTGTCTGCTAAACCAGTTCCACTCTAGTTCTGTTGTGTGGTCTGCAGCATATGCAAGGCAACTAGACGTCTTAGCAGGGCTATGTAAGAGCAGGATTTGTAGTTCTGGCTAAGGCAAGCCTCTCTTGTTGCTGACTTTGACTTGCTGCTATTGCAGCTCTGCCCCTGAGTCCAGGAGCTGGTGGCTGGAAGGGCCGTGGTGCTGGATGGCTGGGGGCATGGCAGCATGCAGCAGAGCTGGGTGGAGGAACTTCAGGGAATAATGTCACTGATGTATTTTTGCTCTTGTCAGAGGCTGACTGGAAGCCCCAGCTGGTTGTGTTGCCAATCCCCGTCCCGATCTTCGTGCCTGTGCCTATGCATATGTACTGCCAGAAAGTACCTGTGCCTTTCTCCATGCCTGTCCCGGTAAGCACCACGCTTCACCTGCTTGTGTCCTCCTGCTCTTGTGATCCTGCTTTGCTCAAATCTCCCTGCTTCTCTGTTCATGCTCTTCTCCTTCCTCTGCTTTTGTGTCAGTCTACTGAGTGTCACTTTTCTGCCTGGTGTGCTGCTGTCCACAGGTGCCTGTGCCAATGTTCCTGCCCACCACGCTGGAGAGCACAGAGAAGATTGTGGAGACCATTGAGGAACTGAAGGTGAAGATCCCCTCCAATCCCCTAGAGGCTGACATCCTGGCCATGGCTGAGATGATTGCAGAGGCTGAGGAACTGGACAAAGCCTCCTCAGACCTGTGTGGTAGGTTCTGCCAGGGCTTGGTCTGGTCCAACAGCTGGGATCAAGGGCAATTTGCCAGCTCTTGGAGCTAAAGCACCTGCTGGGACTGTGGCTCTCCCAAAGCCTTTGGAGAGGAAGCAGGGAAGACCAAGTCCTTAACTTCTACTGAGGAGGTACCAGAAGGGAAGAGCTGCAGCAGGGATCAGTGTCTGCCACTGTCCCTTTTGGGGGTGCCAGTCTCGTGGCACATGTGCAGCTCTCTCAGTTTATTCAGGTGGCTGTAGAGATTCTTCCCTAAAGAAGCTTCCATGCTACAAAAGGTAACTGCATACAGCCCTGGTCTTGTAGGTTTTTTTACCTAGGGGCTGCATTCCTGTAAATGGCAGTGATAGGGATTGTGGCTGGGGTGACAACAACCTTCCAATGTTTTTCTGTCCAGGGAAAGCTGGACAGCTCAGGTGTCGTGGGGCTGCTCTGATCACAGGGATCCTGACTTCATTTTCCAGTTATCACAGGGAAAACAGACAAAAGATTTTCAAGAAAGTTTCGTTTCTGATGAACTTTTTTTCTTTCAGACCTGGTGAGTAACCAGAGTGCAGAAGGTCTCCTGGAGGACTGTGATCTGTTTGGACCAGCCCGGGACGATGTGTTGGCCATGGCTGTCAAGATGGCAAATGTCCTCGATGAGCCGGGCCAGGACCTGGAGGCTGACTTCCCTAAGAGTAAGAGCTGGGTGACACAGGGCTACTGAGGGGGCTCCCACTGCCCTCAGCTGTCTGCTCTCACCTCCCTGTGCCCTCTGACTGACGTGGTGTGAGAGCCCTGCGGTGACTGCAGCAGGGCTGGGGAGACCACCACTTCTGAAAGAGTGTTTGTTTGTCCAGACTAAACTTACCTGCTGTGAACTTAAGACCCAGAGAGGGGGGGAATGAGAAGCTGATTTGAACAGCACAAAGAGCAGGGCAGCAGCACTGGTGTGTTTATGAGTGATGATTCCAGAGGATCCAGCTAAATGAGAAACCTGGACAAGGCATGGCATCCTGAAAAATGGCAGAATTGCTGAGTGTCTGTTAACAGAAGGTGGAAGAAGATGCAGGGACTTGCAGGAGCATAGCAATGCAGCAAACAACAGAATTGAGCTGCCTGTGCCAGGCTGTCCACAGTACTGGCCTGACAGCAGGGAACGAGGAATGTTCCTCAATTTTAAAAAATAAACAAAAAACTGTCCGAGATGAAAATGTGGGGTTCTGGTTATTCTGAGAAATTTTAGCATTCTCTGCCAGAGCCTTATTTCCTTTGTTGGGCTGTGGCTGAAAATTCATTCCAGGCAGTGGTAGAGGATGTGAAGTGTTCCCTCTTCATTTTGCTGTAAAAATCAGGCCAGCACAGAGGGCAGGATGAGAAGTCTCAGCTGAGCCCTTCTGCCTGTGTTTCCTTTCAGACCCTCTGGACATAAACCCCAGTGTGGATTTCCTCTTTGACTGTGGGCTGGTGGGACCGGATGAGGTGTCCACAGAGCAGGACCTGCCTCGAGCTGTGCGGAAGGTGAGGAGTTCTCTGTGGGTACTGCCTGCTTAAAGCCCTTTGGGTTTGGAGTGGGAGCTGCCACCTGGGCTGTAGGAGCTGAAGTGTACCAGAGTCTTTGGTGTGCTGGGGAGGTTGTGCCCTCTCCTTTCAGGGCATGGTTGGCCTGCAGGCCACTCCTTGAATGAAAATATTTGCTTGTCACTTTGGAGGAGCTTTGAATGCTACAAATCATGTGACAGCTAGCTGGTCTCTTTCTTGCCTGTGACCCTTGTAACTAATGAGCTTTGTTGGCTTGGCTGCCAGCAGAGTGGTGCCTGGTGCAATGGCACACTGTAGGGAGCTGGCAGTCAGC
The DNA here is from genome assembly GCF_027579445.1 of Ammospiza nelsoni. NCBI lineage: Eukaryota > Metazoa > Chordata > Aves > Passeriformes > Passerellidae > Ammospiza > Ammospiza nelsoni. Next base: position 15,348,942 of record NC_080647.1, on the reverse strand, counting down.
AGGTGTGAGGGTGGCCAGGAGTCCTGCACCTGTGCCAGGCGGGTGCCCAGTCTCACAAACACCTCTCTGCAGGGGCAGAAGCGCCTGGTGCTCTCTGAGAGCTGTTCCCGGGACTCGATGAGCAGCCAGCCCAGCTGTACAGTGCTCAACTACTCCTATGGGGTGAATGCCTGGAAATCCTGGGTACAAGCCAAGTACGCAGGGGGAGAAAGCAGCAAGGGCGAGGAGCTACGCTTCGGCCGTAAGTGCCTTGTCTGATGCAGTGCAGATGCAGAAACCTCCCAGAAGCTGCACCTTGGGGTGCTGAGGTGTTCCTGACCTTGTAGGCTGTTGTCTGAGACTGCTGTGCTTGTCTCTGCAGCCAAGCCCATGAGGATCAAGGAAGACATCTTAGCCTGCTCAGCAGCTGAGCTCAACTACGGCCTGGCACAGTTTGTCAAGGAGATAACGCGGCCCAACGGGGAGCGCTATGAACCAGACAGCATCTATTACCTCTGCCTTGGCATCCAGCAGGTGAGGAGGGCCTGCTGCCCTCATCCTCTACAGCCAGACTGGGCTCAGATCTGGTGAGGGAAGCCTGTACCCTTCATTCTGCCTTCTGGGGACCCAGAGAGGCTGGCTGGATTCTCCTTTAGTGCCTCAGCCCAGGACAGCATCCCACCTGGTTTCGTCTTTGTTCCCAAACTCAAGAGTAGGGTGGCATCTATTCCCCAGCCTTGCACCCTTTTTGCACATCTCTGAGGAGGACTGGGGGATCTCCCCAAACTCAGGCCCTTCTTCAGCCCTAAGTCTGCTTTGTCATGCCCCAGGGTTTTCTTTGCAGCTCTCTGTGTCTGCCCAGCAGCTCTGGTGGTGCAGGGAGGGGTGCTCTGCATATGTGCCCTGTGCTCTCTGGGGAGGGTTTGCATTCCAGGTGCTGCTGTGTTTCTCTTGACTGTGTGTTCTGTCCTTTCTAGTACCTGCTCGAGAACAATCGTATGGTGAATATATTTACAGACCTTTACTACCTGACCTTCGTGCAGGAGCTGAACAAATCCCTGAGTGGCTGGCAACCCACAATCTTACCAAATAGTATGTGTCTTCAGAGTACCTTCAGTCCCCATAAATCCAGTTTGTGCTTGTAGCCTGATTGTGCTCCCCCAGCTTCAACCTTGGCGTGGGCAGCACAGTTCTGCTGTGTGTTGAGGTCACACTGACCCAAACCAACTGCAGAGCCAGCATGGTTTGTGCTTCAGCTGCTTCTGTTGCCCACGGTCAGGGTAGCTGAGAGCAGAGCACCTGTACTTTGTATCTTGGGACAATTTGAATCTTTACAACACTTCACAGTGATGTCTCCACCCTTTGGCATGGAGGATGCCAAGCCAAGAGGCACACTGGTGCTTGTGCTTATGTTCTCAGCACATGGATGAGCCCTGCACATGGTGCTAAGCCTTGGCCAAGGTTGCTGTGCTGCTGCCTTGTGAATGGGCTAACCTAGAGCTCTGCAGAGGCTTTTCTTGTTGCTGTGATCTGGGCTGCCTTCCCTGCTGTGTCTTGTCAGTAGTTATTTCACAGATCCAGCCTCATCTCTGCAGATTGGCTATCCCAGGCAGAGCCATTTGACTCCAGACCTGTGTATCTAGGCAGGAGCTGGCCAGATTTCTCCTGCCTGCTGCTTTTCCCTAATCTCTCACTGAGTGTGGTGGAGCACCGACCTGGAGTTCACTTTTTGGCCATCTGTAGTGATGAGCAGTTAGGATTGATTTGGGTTCTCACCTGTGGTTTGGCTGTGATCTGGGAAGGCTTATGGCTGGGCAGAGCTCTAGCTGAGGAGAAAAACCTTGTGGAAAAAGAGATGCTGTGAAGCATCAGTCTTTTGCAGAGGCAGGGTGAAGGGATTGCCACAAAGCCACTGCTGATGTGACCTTTTTCTCCCTCTGTGTGTTGCAGACACAGTTTTCTCCCGTGTCGAGGAGGAGCACCTCTGGGAGTGCAAACAGCTGGGTGTTTACTCACCCTTTGTGCTTCTCAACACCCTTATGTTCTTCAACACCAAGTTCTTTGGGCTGCAGACAGCAGAGGAGCACATGCAGCTCTCCTTCACCAATGTGGTGCGCCAGTCCCGCAAGTGCACCACAGCCCGTGGCATGACCAAGGTGGTGAGCATCCGCTACTACGCTCCTGCCAAGCAGAAGAAAAGCCGAGGTGGGTCTGGAGGAACATCTCTGTTCCTCCCCCTGCATGCCCCATCAGGACCCAGCCATGATCCAGCTCTCTCCCTCTCTGCAGATGGCGGCTCTGGAAAACGGAAGCGTGAGGAGGAGGTTCCGATGCTGGAGCAGCGGGAGAACAGGATGAATCCCCTCCGATGCCCAGTCAAGTTTTATGAGTTTTATCTCTCCAAATGGTGAGGCTTTCTCTGGAGAAGAGGCATGTGCCATTTTGGGGCCACTTCTTAGTTTTGATGGAACCTGGTGTGACTGCTGCTCTCCATACATTTGTACAGAGCATGCAGTCTTGCCCAGGCTCTGTGCTGCTTCACTAGCCCAAGTTTGAGGGAATGCTTCTCTCTGGCCTTTTGCACTTCCTGCCCTTCTCCAGACTGGCAGGAATGTGCAGTAAAGAGTCCAGTGCTTGGGTGGTTGGGGGTTTTGGCCTTGAACAAGGAGCTGTAGGCTGAGTTTGTGTCCTTATCCTACTGAATGATGAGAGGTTGTGATGAGCTGTGAACACCCCTTGCTAAACACAGGCCAAGCTGTCTGAGCCCCTGCAGGGAGCTGCAGCCCAGGTCTCACCCTGCTGTCTCTCCACAGTCCCGAGAGCCTGCGGAACCGCAGCGACGTGTTCTACCTGCAGCCCGAGCGCTCGTGCATCGCCGAGTCCCCGCTGTGGTACTCGGTGATCCCCATGGACCGCAGCATGCTGGAGAGCATGCTGAACCGCATCCTGGCCGTCAGGGAGATCTACGAGGAGCACAGCCGCCTCAGCAGCCTGGAGGACGACGTGGACTAAGGCAGAGGTGCTGCTGGACTGGCTGCACTCCAGCCCTGGACACCTCATCTTGCTGCTTCCCATTGCAGGGCAGGGGCCGTGCAGCATAGGAAGGGATGGTGCTGCAGCAGTGCTGTCCCTGCATCATTACCAGACTTGGACCTCCCATCCTGCTCGTTACAGGCATCCCCTACGTGTGTGGCCCCCACACTCAGCTCTGTCTCCAGTTCTGGCTGCTGGGTGAGCCATCTTCCCCAGGGTCTGTTCCCATGGCACAGGAGTGGCAGAGTCCCTGGTGCAGCTCCCCTTGCCCAGCCCTGTCCCTCCCCTACCCCCAGCCCTGCCACTGCCCCCTCTCCCTGTGCCCCAGGGCAGGAATTGCACAAAACACATTGCCCCGTTGGACCAGTGGCTCCCAAAGCTTTTACTTCCCACTTCCTTTAGCATTCCCTCACAAGGCTGGAGGCGTCAAGGCAGGAACAGTAGCTCTGCTGCTGGGGCAGGATTGTCTTTTCAAGCCAGTGGGCATGGGCCCCAGGCAGCCTGAGAGCTGTTGCGTCAGGGGGAGAACTTTTGTCCCAGGGTGAGAGAGATTTGGGTTGGTTGCAGGGAGTGGATGGGGCTAACACTGGAATTTGTGGGCAGAGATCTGGCCTTGCCACAGGGATACCTCCCTTGTGTGCAATCAGAATGCCTCCCTCTCTTTGGTCAGTGTTTTCTGAGTCTGCTGAAAACTGATGGAGATGGGTCTGTACTAGTGCTGCCCCTCTCTCCCCAGTGTTCCCTGTCTTGGTGTAAGGACCCTCCCCTGTGCAAGGTGCCCTCAGTGGAAACCTCTGCTCCAGCCAGGGGCCCAGGCATTTGCTTGCAGAAGCAGGGAGCCCTGCCTGGCCTCCCCCTCCCTCCCACAGCCACAGGCTGCCACCACCCTGCCCAGGGCAAGTCTGGCTCCAGCTGTGCCACTCCATGCTGCCTCCTGCCCCTTCTTGTGTTCTGGTCGGTTTTCTTGAGCTGTACATGGGTCTCCTGTTGAGCCTGTATATATTGTTCTAGGCCCTGGCCTGGGGCCATCTGTTCTCTGTGTCCATGTGGAGAGTGAGCTGCTCACCAGTCTTGTTGTAGTGATGCCAGGGCAGTAGGACTAACCCTGTGTCTCTGGAAACCATTCATTTCAAATAAAGATGTGGAAAACTTTGGCAGCCCCTGGTTTTTCCCCCTGGGCAGGGTGAGCATTGTGGAAGAACAGGGCCAGTGTCCCGGTGTTGCAGTGCACCTTGCTCCTATCCATCCCAGCCTGAACTCCCTACCTTGCCTGGGCCCTGCTGTCCTGCCAGCTCTGCAATGTGATGATGGCCTCTGCCCCAGTGCCCACTGGTGCCAGCATGGCATGCCCTGCCTGTCCCTGCCCTGGGCCCATAGTGTGCAGCCCCACCCAAGCCAGCGGTGGCCCTGCCCTGGCCATGCAGTGTGACCGTAGATGGAGCAGCTGGAGAGCAATGCCACAGAGCCTGTGAGCAGAGCAGGAGGCAACTGAGGTGCAGCAAGTGTTTATTTTCTCCCCCTTCCAAGCTCTACTCTCAGCCCTGCTGCTCCCAGGAGTGCCAGGAGCAGCTGAGCAGTGTCCCCAGGGCTGTTCCCAGCTCTCCATGCTTGGGCCTGGCAGAGACTGGAGACACAATCACCACAGTGACCACCCACACATTGCCCATCCCTGACCATCCCAGCAGGCCACATTTACACTGCCAGGTCTGCCGTTCTCACATCCCTGTGGGACCCACCAGCCACCCCTAACCATGCGCCTGCCTTCTTCAGCGGTGCCAGGCCATGGCGGGGGCTGCCACTCCTGGGCAGAGTGACATAGGTGCTGCCAGGCCCTACAGGCCCGCCAGGAGCGGTCAGGATGCGGGACTTGGGGCCTGGCCCCCGACGGCACTTGGTGAGACCCAGGTGGTAGATCTCCACCAGGTTGAGCAGCAGGGACACGCAGGCCACCCCCAGCATGAAGAGGATGAAGATGGTCTTCTCAGTGGGCCGGGAGATGTAGCAGTTGACCGTGTTGGGGCAGGGCCAGCGGCTGCAGGTGTAGAGGGGCTTCAGCTGGAACCCATACAAGGCGTACTGGCCCACAATGAAGCCCACTTCCAGCAGAGCCTTGAAGACGATGTTGCAGATGTAGGTCCTCAGGATGGCCCCCCGCATGCACACCCGTGCCCTGGTGTTCCCTGCAGGGAGCTGGGGCTGCCTGGGGCGCTGCCGCCTGGCCCCGCTGTCGGCCCGCGCTGCTGCTTGCTGCTGTGCCTTCTCCTCCAGATGCACCAGGTGCAGGATGTGCCCCAGATACACAAGGCTGGGGGTGGAGACAAAGATGATCTGCAGGACCCAGAAGCGGAGGTGGGAGATGGGGAAGGTGCTGTCATAGCAGGCATTTTGGCAGCCGGGCTGCTGCGTGTCACAGGAGAAGCCAGACAGCTCGTCACCCCAGACCCGCTCCGCGGCTGCCCCCAGCACCAGGATGCGGAAGACGAAGAGGACGGTGAGCCAGACCTTCCCCACCACCGTGGAGTGCTCCTGGGCATTCTCCAGCAGCCGGCCCAGCAGGCTCCAGTCCCCCATTGCACGTGCTGTGGTGCCCTGCAAGACAGCCACCCTCCAGACACAGCCGCCCCACAACCCACCAAAACACCGCCCCACTCCCTGGCCAAGCAGGTGTGCACAGACCCAACCCAAGGCCGTCCCTGGAGTGTCCCCATCCTGCATCCCAGGGACCCCCTAACCTGTCACAAGGAGAGCAGGGGGAGCAAAGGCCTCCAGCAGAGAGCTGGGAACAGCCGCGGTGGCAGCATGGGGACCTCTCACCGTAGAGGGTGCGTGGGGCAGAGCCCGGTGCTCCCGCGCTGTCCCCTCCTGTCACAGGGGTGTTGGGAGATGCTGTGAGGCCCCTTCCCAGCTGGTCCCCAGCTCCTCTGTGGGGTGCAGACCAGTCTGCCTGCTCCGTCTGTCCGCTCACCCAACAGCAGGCATGGGGTTATTGGGGCATGAGGCAGCTGCGTGCCCCATTGGCTTTCATTGTGACTGGCACATCAAACAGCCACTGGGGAAACTTTTTCCCTCTATTTTTGGTCTGGGCACTTTTCTAATTATATTCGGGGCTGCAGGGGCTGGTGCTGGGGGAGCGCAAGCCCTTGGACACTGATCAATGCCACCCAGGGGTCACTGGCCGCTGCCGGCTGCCAGGGCAACACAGCCACAGCCCCAGCTCAGCCCTGGCACTGCAGCCCCCACAGCCCCTCGTGGCATCTACCAGGGCTTGAGTGCAGGGATGGACACCCCACACTGGCACCCCAGCTCCCAGCATATCACGGCCAGAGCAGAAAGGAGGGAGGCAGCACCTGAGAATGGAGATTTAATGGCCCAAGATGCCCTCCTGGCCATTGAGGAGAGCCAAACTCACGCCTGAGGGATGCTATCCGTGGGACAGGGACAGTAACAGGCCCATGGGGCGACTGTGGGGCCAGTGGCCCCTGCCCCTAGCAGGCAGAGCAGCGGTCACCCTTCTCCTGCAGCCCAGAGTTGCGGCGCAGCATGTCCTTGAGGGAACCGTCCTGCTCTGTCAGCAGCTGGTTGATCTCGTTCTGCTTGTACTCAGAGGAATGCTTGTGCCCATAGAAGGAGCCCTTCCCCGACGAGGGGTTGGAGTGGTGCTGACTTCGGCGGGCACAGGCCCGCACCACCAGGTAGACCAGCTCTGCCATGTTGAGGATGATGCAGACGCTGGAGGTGACCAGCATGAAGACAGTGAAGATGGTCTTCTCAGTGGGCCGGGAGATGAAGCAGTCGACAGTGTTGGGGCAGGGGTAAGCCTCGCACTTTACCAGCCGCATCATCTGGTAGCCGGGGTAGAGCATGTAGAAGATGTACATGAACACGGCCTCGAAGAGCAGCCTGAAGACCACGCTGCAGACATAGGTCCACCACAGTGATCCCGCTATGCGCATCTTGTGCTTCTTGACCTCTTCCATGTGCTTGGCATCGGCGTGCCCGGTCATCACCAGCAGCTTCTTCTCCTGGTGCTGCTGGTAGGCCACGTGCATGGCCACGAGAAGGGCTGGCGTGGTGACGAGGATGAGCTGCAGCGCCCACAGACGGATGTGGGAGATGGGGAAGAAGTGGTCATAGCAGACGCTGTTGCAGCCAGGCTGCTGGGTGTTGCAGGTGAAGGCGGATTTCTCATCCCCCCAGACGCTCTCGGCTGCCACCACTAACACCATTATCCGGAAGATGAAGATGACGGAGAGCCAGATGCGCCCGATGGCGGTGGAGTGGCGGTTCACCCCGCTCAGCACCGTGTACAGCCCAGCCCAATTCATGGTTTCTCACTCTGCAGGAGAGAGCGGTGAGGGATAGTGTTAGCAGCAGGAAGGACCTCTGGCTGAGAGCCAGCAGGGCCGGGCTCCGGTGGCAGCAGCCCCAGGAGGGACCTGGGAGCAACTGGGAGGCAGCCCTGGTGGGTGGAGAGTAGGATCGACAGACAGGAGGATGGCAGCATGGCTCCTGCTCCTGATACAGCTCCAGGCAGCATTTTGGCCAGAGCAGGCGGGAGACTGGCTGCCCCAGCAGTGCCAGATTCTCCAGTCCTGCCACCCCACGCTGGCACAGGGATCCTAACCCACAGCTGCCACAGAGAATGGGGATGAGGCTCCCACACCTTCTCTGGGACCCCCAGTACCCAGTGCTGAGCTCTTTGGCTAGGAATGGTCCCAAGGAGCTTCATGGGCTCCACTGCACCAGTGCCTCCCTTTGTCCTCCCATTATCTGCAGGAGCATGGCCACGGAGCCCTGAGCTGGGGGATCCCCCCGTGCAGCCCTGCACTGCCACCCTCCCAGGGCCATCCTTGTCCGGGGAACACAGGGCCACCCCACCCCCAGGCACAGACCCCTGCCCCACCAGAGCCACCCACGGGCACTGAGCACCCCGGGAGCTGCTTCCCACCCCTGCAGGAGTCTGGGCGGCCGGGACCAGCCACCCCCCAGTGCGGAGGATCCTGGCGACGCGTACCTGCCGGTGAGGAAGGGTCCCCGCAAGCTGCCCCCAGTGGCCCCTCTAAGGTCTCATGCCTCCCGCAGGAGAGCTCTGCTCCGCCTGCCCTCGTCTCTCTCTGCCACTGCCCTGCACTGGAAGTCATATGCTGCTTTATAAACTATTTACATACAATGGGGCCTTTATCGGCCCATGAACAACACACTTTAGCATTCAGATCTAACGCCCTGACTTCCGCCCACCCTGGCCAAACAAAGTGCCTGTGTGCTGCATTCCCGCTGCTCGGCCCTGCACCCACTCCCACCTCCCCACCACGCCCCGCACCGGCCCCGGACACGGCCCCGCCACCCGCGGGCTGCTCGTGGCTCTGCCCGGCGGGACCCACCCCGCAGACAGACATCGCCGTGCCGGACAGACATCGCCGTGCCGGACAGGCCACCCAGCGTGTCCGGAGGTCGCTTCCCAGGAAGCATGGCCATCCCCCATGGACAGCACGGGGCGCTGGAGCAGGGGTCTGCACTGAGCTGCCGCGGGGCTGGGTGGCACTGGCTGTGAGCCCTGCCATCCCCTCAAGGCTCTGGTGCCAGCAGCAGTGTCTGTGAGGGCACCCGAGCTGCCCCGCGTGTGCCGTGGGAGAAAGGCGGCCGAGTGAGGCTGCTGTGCTGGGGCTGCGCTCCTCCCCCGAGAGGGACTCACCGACGGTGTCCTACAGCTCGGACATGCGGCTGGGACAGCAATCCCTGTGCTCGCACAGCCCCCGTGCCCCCCAGGCTGGGGTCACAGCCACACCGCCACACTGTGCCCCATCCCTGCAGGGATGGCACCGTGTCCCTTGGGTTTTTGTCCCCAGCCTCAGGTGGGGAGCAGCATACCCAGTAAACCCTCCCAGCTGGGTGCCTGCAGGCTGGCAGGGCAGTCAATGCCATCCCAAATGCCACCTCCTCCCCTTAGCCCAAGGTGCGAGCAGCCGGAGCTGTGCAAGCGGTGGCGGCCAAAGACCGTCCAGCAAAGCTGTGAGGATGCCGCTTGTGCCCTCAGTGCCCCTCTGCCCACTCCCGCCATGAGGACCAGCGCTGCCGGCTCTCCCCTCCCCTCCCAGGGTCGAGCCCTGCCTGTGGCCCCCATTGTAGCCCCCCTGGTGCTCCCCAGCTGGGGGACACGCGGCCACCCCCGGAGCGGTGCTGTGCCCGCCAGCTTCTCACCTCAACAGCAGGACAATCAATCAATGCTCGTCGGGATTGCAGCAATCAGTCGGCACCACACCACCCCCCTGGACTTTATACTGCCCTGAAGGCACGTCCCCCGCCCCCTCCCAAACAGCCTTGCTCCTTCCACGACTGCCAAGTAAACACCGCAGGTGTGTCCAGCCCTGCTCACAACCCACCCGACCCACCAGGCGGCTGAGCATCCCCCGGGGCCAGCCCCCGGGCTACTGCAGCACCGGGGCAGGGCCAACCCCCAGGATGATCCCCGGGGACGTTTCTGGTCCCCGCGGCCCCACTCCCCTGCTGTGAGCGTCCTCCCCGCTGCATTCCTTGCAAGCCAGGCACATACACCGTGGCGGAGCCCTGCTCTCCACCTGGGGGATGATTCTGAGCACCCCCAACTCTCGGAGCACCTTGATCTGGTGCTTCAGGCTGCCGGCTGGCCCCTGGGGAGCCACCAATACCCCGATTTAATGTGTGAAAGTCCAGCTGGGAAAAGACAAACAGCCGGTCAACGATTAACTCGGCTGGCCCGCTTCAAGGTCCCGCCGCCCAGCACCCCGTGTGGGACACGGCGACCCTGCCGCTCGTCCTGGGCCCCTGACCGGGCTGCAAGAGCCCGCACACGCCGTCCCTTGCAGGAGGGTGACATTAGTGCCGGTGTCCTCGCATGGGGACGGCAGGGTGGCACTGTGCAGCGGCTGGTGCCGCTCGGGGTGCCCCCGCAGCCGGACGGGGATCGGTGGGCAGCGAGATACCGGCGGTGGCCGGCGGTGCAGGGCTGGCTGGGGCCATCGAGGCCACAATCTCGGTCTCCGATAATCCGCCACACCTGAGTCAGCAGCGCCGGCGAGGAGCGATAGCGCGGCGGCACCGCCCAGTCCCGCACCCTGGACGGGCTCCGGGGTTTAGCGGAGGGCAAAGTGGGGCAGCAAGGGGGTAATGGGGCCCGGCTGCAGAGATCGGGCTGGGGGGGCTACTGGGGGCCACCAAGAGGAGGGCAGACTGCTGAGAGCTGGGCTGGGCTGAGCTAAACGGGACTAAGCACAATGGGAGGCTGGCATGGGGAGAGGGGTCCCTGGGAGCCAGGGTAGGGGTCTTACTGGAAGGACCTGGGAGCCAGGGTAGGTGTGGCTGGGGGGCACTGGGAGCCAGGATAGGGGTGACTGAGGGGCACTGGGAGAGAGGATAGAGGTGGCTGGGGATTATTGGGAGCCAGGATAGGGGTGGCTGGGGGACCCTGAGAGCCAGGCAGGGCGTGACTGGGTATTACTGGGAGCCAGTTGAGGGGTGACTGCGCCAGGCGAGGGGTGACTGGGGATTACTGGGAGCCAGTTGAGGGGTGAATGGGGATTACTGGGAGCCGGTTGAAGGGTCGCCGGGGGCTCGGGCCGTGCGGCGGGGGTGTCGCCAGGTGGCGCTGCGGGGCCGGGCCGGGGGCGGCGGGGCCGCACCTGCCCGCGGCAGCACCGGCGGGGCTCAGCGTGGGAATCCCTCTGAAATGTAGTAAAAATGGAGAAAAAAACAACCGGAAAGAGGAGGAGGAACCCGGGGCGTTGCTGCCCAGCCCGGTGCCCGCCCGCTGTCCTTGCAGAGAGGTGGCTGGGAGGGGCAGAGGTCCCGGAGCGCGGGCAGCCCCCTCGCTGCTGGCCCCAGGCTGAAGTGCAGGAGCCATCGGTGAAGGACGGCCTGTGCTGAACAGCGGCCGGCGCTGCCTCCCGTACCCAGAAAAGTGCCCCGCCCGCGGCCACGCTGCCAGAAATGCGCTCCTTGTTAATGACGCTAATTGTGGAGGTAATTGGTGTCTGAAGTTGCAGCGCAAGAGTTCAAAGACGTGGGCACGTCTAACGCAGATAAACTGATGAGATGGGCAGGACTGAGTCAGCATGAGGATGGTGGGACTGGGGTGACGCAGCTGCTGGCATTCTCCTAGGGTCAGAGAACTTGCAGCCCAGCAGTCTGTATGGGTACGATGGACGAAATCAGGATTGAGCCATCACTGAAACATCTCCACTGCCGGGAGGACTGCAGAGGAGGCTTCCAGAGTCCCCTTTCCCCGGCCATTGTGCTCCAGGCGGGGCTGGCCCTGCGGAGGGCTCAGCCTCGTCACTGGATGGCCGCTGCAGTGCAGGGGCTGCTGGGTTCCAGGCCAGGACTGGCAGCAGGACAGGCATCCCTGGACCCAGGCTGCTGTTCTCAGAGACACAAAACCCTCTGCTCTGAGTCAACTGCCAGGAAGGTCACTGGCAGTGGGTGAGCACAGAAATCCTTTGTGCTGCTGCAGCACAGGGCAGAGGGGGTTGCCGCCTAAGGCTCAACAGCTTGTTCTGCCTGCCTGTGAGTCTGCTCTCCTGTGTCCTGGGTGCATCAGAGATGTGGGGAACAGCACCAGGGCACTATCCCAGTGATGCTACTGTGAAGATGTCCTGGTTTAAGAAAAAGTGAGTTTTTTGGGATGCTGTGGTCAACTGAGGTTTCAACTGTGTTTCCAGGGGAAAGCCTATGCTACAAGAGGGACTCCTCCCTCCTTGATGAACTGAGAATTGATTATCTAAAGGGTGGTGATGGACTGAGAGTTGGTGATCTGAGGGGTGGATGTATTGGAAATTTGGTGGGGGGGAGGAGGAATGTTTTTTGGAAGGTTTTCATTCCGAGTTCTGTGTTTATATAGAGTTGTAGGTTAATAAAGTTTTTTCTTCTTTATTCCTAAGTTGGAGCCTGCTTTGCTCTATTCCTGGTCACATCTCACAGCAGACACCAGAGAGCATATATTTTCATGGGGGCACTGGCATTGTGCCAGCGTCAGACCGTGACAGAAGAGCAGCATCTCTGCCCTCCTGCTGGCTGTGGATCCTCAGGATCAGCCAGAGGCCAGCCACAGGTCACTCCTTCCTTCCCTCCCTCCCTCCCTCCCATGCCAGGGACACCTTTGCAATTGAGTTCCCTTATGGTTCTCCTTGCCAACAGCCCTAAACATGTCCCCTGAAGCAGAGGATGTGCCACAGTTGTCACGCAGATGTAAACTGTTCATACCCTCGGGAATACAGTGTCCCTTGAGCTTTGCCAGGTCTCCAAAGGAAAACTGTTGATGGTCAAGGACACTCTGGACAGATGGCAGCCTCAGGAGTTTGCAAAGGCAGTAGCACAATAGCACTGGCTTGTCTGTCACCAGCTTGCCTCGGGGTCCTAGCTTGAGTTGGCCTCGCTGGCACATGTGGCAGCACGCAGCTGGGGCTGTGCAAGGATGAGGAGAGGGGACAGAAGGGCAGGGCAATCCCCTAATCTGGGGCAGAAAGGCGTCACCCCCTCAAGAGGGCACTGGGCACCCTGTGGGATGCCACAATGGGCAGCACCAGGGCTTTTAAGGGGGTCCAGCACAGGGTCTGGAGCACTGTGCTGGACAGGCTGGCATGTGCCCGTGGTACTGGAGCTGCAAATGTCCCCCGGGGGGAGGAGGGCAGAGCCCCACACTCGGCTTCCTCACAGCCTGTGCCCCTGCCTGCCCCGGCTCCCCTGGCTCGGGGCCTCGGCCCTGGCTCCAGTGTCTGCGCGCTGCCTGGAGGCAATTCAGCCCCCCCCCCCTCCGCTCCTGGTATCCATGGCAACTCCAGCTGAAATTACATTAAAAAGAAATGAAACCAGCAGCTTTTCTCTTTGGCAAATAGGGGGAGGGGAGCTCAGCTGGGAAAGGCTGGGGAAGGGGTTTGAAGTTCGGAGGGAGGGGGCTGTGGGACAGATGCATTCCCACGTGGGGTCCCGGTGCTGGGGGCAGCAGGGCCGGGGGGATTTGGGGACATGGTGGCACACGGTGTTGGCAGTCCTGGATACTGTGGTGCCAGCGTGCATGTGGGGGGTCCAGCACCCTGACATGGGGGGTGATCCCAGGGTCCTCCTGCTGCCTCTTTAGGGGGTACCAGCAACATGAGGACCAGCACAGGGCACCCCACCCACCCAGCCCGGCAGTCCCTGCATGCTCCAAGAAGAGGCGAGACACACCGCTATTAAAAATATCACTTCTGTTTTATTTGGAATTTGTTACTCTGCGCGGGTGACAGGGTATAAATACATTCTCCAACGAGCATCCTCACCCTAAGCCCTGCGCGGGGCGGGGGCCGGGCGGGGTGCGGGGCCCTTGTTGTTGCAGGGCCAGCAGGGCCAGCAGGGCCATCGATGCGCTGGCCCCGGGCAGCAGGGCCAGCCGGCACCGGAGCGTCACGGCCGCCAGCACGGGCAGCGTCTGCCAGCCGGACCGTCTTGCACAGGGACAAGATTGGTGTCCCCACAAGGACCTGTCCCTTTCTCCTGCCTCCCCAGGCCCCAGGTGCTAGTGCTCACCTCGGGGGGCTGAGACTGGGGTACCCCACGTGGGATCCCCTGCAGCTCCTTCTCCATGCCCGACCACACCAAAGCCACTTGCCTAGAGCCACGTGTGGCTCGGTGGCCACAGCAGATGCCCCAGCCCCAGCACAGGTTGGCTCCCAGACCCACACAGGCTGCATCACCCCCAGAGTCCCTACCCAGGCATCTGTTCCAGCTGCACATCCTGGATGCAGGAGCTGGGGTCACCCCACGATGGGGTAAAGGCCCCAGTGGAAGCAGCCTGGGAGGCAGAGTGGATGCTGGTGAGCAGCTCACCCCGCTCCTGTCGCCCCGCTCCTGCCGCAGGCTGCAAACCACCAGCTCTGCTTTCGGGCAACAAGCACGGGCAGGGAGGGCACAGCACAGCCCCGGGGCAGTGGTGAAGGGATGTGGCATGCTCCTGGGGGAGCAGGGCAGGGTGGGGAGCATGAGGGGCTGTCCTGGGTTCATGGGAGTGAACAGACAGTGCTCGGAGCAGGTGATGCCCACAGGGGCGGTGGGTGGCACTGGCCAGTGGTGGCGGTGAGGGACCGGGGCGGGGGTGCTCGCAGGCAGGCCGTTGGATAGGCTTTTTGGCTGAGATACGTGGGCACGGGTGACAGAGGAGGGAGAATATCAAAAAATACAAAAGAGCGCAGCCCCACAGTGCAGGAGGCACTGCCCTGCCTGGTGCCCACCCACGGCAGGCGGGCGCCATGGGGGGCCGGCACCGTGCGCACACGCTGGCTTCTAACTGGCTTTTTATTTTATATCAAGAACACTTGGTTTTAAAATCTTTACAAAGGACAAAACGCGGCGACTCCGTTAGTGTGTAAAGAACTAAAGATCTGCTTAAAAAACGTCTCTGCAAAGAGAAATGACTGACACAAAAGAGATTCTCTGCAGCGCAAAGAGGGGCAGAGGTGCCAAGTCTCCAGCCCAGGGCCCCCTCCCAGGGTCCCTGAGCCCCGGCACCAGCCCCAGTGCCCGCATCCAGCACAAGGCCAGGTCCCTGGACTCTGCCCATTCCCTCTGCCTATAGCACCATGGCCTGGGGCCACTTCTCAGCACAGTGAAGGAGCCTTTTCCAGGGCTGCCAAGATGCCTGGGCACCGGCTGAGAGGGATGCCCAGTCCCGCTCCTCGTCAGTCCCAGGGTGCTTGGTGGGCTCAGCACTGGGGATGTGATCGCCCCACTGGGAGGCACAGCCACGGCACTGGGAACCCCGTGGCCACTGACAGCGGGGTACCCCTGCCCACCTGCACGGGTGGGTTGTGCAGGACTACACCATGTCCCTCCTGCACCCCACTGGCGTCCCGGGGCAACCCACGGGGCCCTGAGGCCAGGAGAGTCAAAGCACTTCTCAAAAGTTAGATAGGAACAAAAGAAAGCGCCGGGGCCGCTCTGGGACCCCCACAGGTCTCTGGGCTGGGAGCTGCACCGTCCGTGGGCGCCGCCCCTCCGTCCAGGGGCTCCGTGGCCCCGCCGGTCCCTCTGCCAGTGTCTGCTGCGTGTGTGTGCGTGCGTGCATGCGTGTGCGCCGGCGGCGGGCAGCTATACCCTGGTGGTGGAGTGTGAGTGCGGAAGCCCCGTGCTGTTGAAGCCGGCGGTGAAGGTGTTGTAGGGGTGCAGGGTCTGCAGCCCCACCAGCGAGTTGGGGATCATGGTGATGGTGTTGGGGGTCATAAGCGGGATGTCGTCCGGAGAGCGGCGCAAGGTGAGGGTGTAGTCGGGCAGAGCGGCCAGGCGCAGGGTGTCGTGGGATGGCACAGCTTCGCACTCGTGGTGCCCCTGGCTCACCTGCAAGGAGGGCATCTCCTCATCAGGCGCGTGGGCGATGTCGTTGGAGGCGCCACGCTGCGGGCTGGGCTGCCGGTGCGTGTCCTGCCGGCGCTTGTCCTTGCGGTAGTAGAGGGCGGCGAAGGCCAGCACGTTGAGGAAGAGGAGGGAGGCGCCCACGGCGATGGTGACGCTCAGTTCGGTGGAGTAGTCACGGGGGCTCTCGAGCAGCGTGCCCGCCTCTTGCTCCGGGCTCCACTTCTCCTTCCCGTTCTCGCTGTTGTAGGCGGGCGAGATGGCAGGACGCTTGGTGGTCCAGATCTTGCTGTTGGGCCGGCGGGTGATGTGGGAGTTCTGTGTGGTGTCAGGTGGTGGCACTTTGGTGGTGGTGGAGGTGTAGTGGAACATATCGTGCAGGTTGTACAGGTGGGGAACCAGGTGCTTCCAGAAAGCCACCTTGGTGGCCCGGTAGTGGTCGCGTACCCGCGGCTTCAGCCCAATGTGCAGGTACAGCTGGTCACGGGGGTTGTACTTGGACCAGGCCACCTCCTCAAACCGGTTGGCCTTGGTGTGGATGAACTTGGTGTCCTGGGGGACAGGCTTGTTGGGGTCCCTGTGAAACACAGGCAGAACAGAACTAGCAATGGGAAAAGCCAAAGAAACAAAGAGGGAGAGCTGCATGCAGAGACAGAAACTGAGGGGACCTTTGCCAGTGGTGGCACAGGGTGGGCTGGCAACAGGTCTTGAATGACTGGGCAGCACCCAAGTCTCACCCAAGATAACCAGGGGCAACAAGCCTCCGCACCCATGTGGCTTGGTCCCAGGGGCTGGTAATGATCTAAGCTTCTTGCTTTGTGCCTGGCCCCAGTGAAGGTGCAGCACACAGGAACCTCTGGGCACAGGGAGCTCAGTGTCCCACACTGGGCATGATTAACCCCCCCCCCCCCCCAGCACAGCCTCAGGGAGTGCAGCTGCAGTGAGTGCAGACCCCCGCGGCGCGGCACCCATCCCCACTCACCCTGTCTTGGCAAAGTTGGTCCAGTAGGTCATGACCACGGCGCTGAGCATGACGTCGTTCTTGGAGAAGTTGCAGGGAAAGAGGTCTGTGGGGCCAATCATGGGGATCCCAAACACATAAGGCACCTCATCCCCGTGGGCTGCGTCGGACCATGCAGGCTTCATCAGGCTCTGGCAGTGGTGGTAGAAGGCGTAGAAGTAGGTGGGGGAGCCATAGCGGGCGTGCAGGTCGGCTGTCACCACCGAGGGCTCTACCCACTGGTGGTCAGTGAAGAGGGCCACCAGAGTCTTGCGCCGCGTCTCGGGGTTGTCCCGGTCGGCCCAGTCCGTGTACATGAACTTGATGGTCTCCCTCAAGGTGTCCTTGCCCTCAGGGTAGCCGTACAGGTTGTCTACAAAGTTGGAGACTGAGTAGTCAAAGTCACTGCCTGAGACGCCGTCCTCGGGGTCCACCACACCCTCCACAAACTTCAGCCCTTCACCCTGGTTGACCCCCAGCATGATATCATAGTTGAGGAACTCGCCCTGCTCCATCAGGATCTCTGGGTCATCCGGGATCACGTCCCCATCAATGACTGGCCCGAAGGCCACGTGGTAGCGGGCTGGCTGGATGTCCTGCTCTACCAGCTCCTTGGCACTCTTCTGCCTCAGGCAGTCCACCATGTCCACGGTGTCCAGCACGTTGCAGCCCACCTTGTCAGCCAGCATGCTGGTGTACTTCACAGGCTGGTAATTCACTGCCCAGCTGGAGAGCGCGGAGCCGCTCTGGATGATGGCTCTCTGGAAGAGACCTGCAACACAGGCACGGAGTGGAGGAAGCTCTCAGCAGGGTTCCAACATGCAGGATGCAGCATGGAGAAGGCATTGATGCTCTTGTACCCCTGCAAGGAGCCAGCACTGCAGCCCACACCGTGTCCCTGAGCTGTGCTGCCTGCTGAGCTGGGCTCACACAGGGGGCTCAGCTCTGGGCTGCTGTGGGAATGGCAGGATGGCAGCTGGGAATGCAGGTGGGTGCTCCTGGAAGCAACCAAGGGCTGCTGTGCTCCCTGAGGATCCCATTGCAGGGGTGACCCAGCATCCCTGTCCTGGTGTGGGGAGAAGAGGGGCCATGGTTGCATCACAGGCTGGCCTTGCCAAGCAGCCTGTGCCACCCCAGCCACCCCAAGGATGTCTTACCTGGGCTCAGCACCATCCTCCAGCCCAGGGTGGCACCTGCCTTGCTGAGGAGCCAGGCTGTGGGCTGGCAGCAGTGGGAGGGTTAATGCCTGCTTGGGGACACTTAACCCTGCCTGTCCCACCCCACCGCTTTGTCAGAGTCCCCCTCCGCCCCCTCCCTGCTGCTTCCTGCCCAGCTGGGGCTGCTCAGTGCCAATCCGGCCCTGCAGGAGCACGCTGCCAGATGCACAAAGAGGGCCTTTCTGCCACCAGGAACACAGAGGGAGTGGACTTTCGCCCTGGAAAACGAGGCCACAAAGGCCCTGGCCCAGGCAGAGAAATGCGTGGCTTCGCTCCAGTCCCATGTCAATGGTGCTTGTGCTCAGAATACAAAGGGTGGTGAGGAAGCAGAGCCTCTGGGCCGTGAAAGGCAGCCAGTCCGGGGTGCACCCAGGGGTCCCTGTTCTCTGACCAGCCCTCTTTGCACCCCAAGTGCTGCCTGCACCCCTGCCAGACCCCAGCACTTGCTTTCCATGAGGGGCTGTTCCAGGTGACCCCTGAACTGGCACAGCAGTGTGGTGCCCATGGGGCTGCCCCTGGCACCCTGAAATGCAGAGAACCCCTGTACAACCAGGGCTGTGCCACTCTGCAGGGAAGCAGAGCAGCACCTTCCTGCAACAGAAGCGTTCAGAGGCTCCTGGCTCCCAGCCACCATGTCCATAGCTCTTGTCTGCACGCACAGTCCTCGCTCTGCCAAGTACCTGACGTACAGTCCCATGCACTGGGACAAAGAGAAGTCACAAGCTCTGTTTGTCACCTCCTGGTGCCCTAGAAAGCCATACCCAGCCTACAGGCTGGAGACTGGCCATGGCTTTGCTTGCTCTGCGCCACCATCCACGTGCCAAGGAGGCAGGATGGGGTTTCCTGGCTCCCTGGAGATGCTGTCCCAGCAGCAGCCATTGCGCCCTGCCAGCAGCATCACTTCCCAGACAGACCCACCAGGCTGGGCTCTGGCCCTGCCCTCCACTGCCAGGGCAGCTGATGTCACTGTCAGCTGGTCCTGTCCCTGCTGGAGCCCCTCTGCCCTGTCTCTGCATGGCCACAGCCTGACCCAGGGCTCTGTGAGAGCCTGGACGTGTCGTGTCCTCCTGCTCCGTGCCAGCACCTGACTGAAGCCTGACCAGCACCCCAGGGAGGCAGCAGCACCCAGCACTTCACACTGCACCTCTGCAGCCTACTGAGGCCAGACAGAAGGTGAAGCTCTGCCTTTTCTTCCTGTTCCCCTCCCTGGTGAGGGTCCCAACACAGCCAGCCTCCTGCAGGACTGGCTGCCACAGCATGGTGGAGTCAATGGTGTGGCCAGGGCTCTGCCAGAGGGTGGCTGGAACTGCACACTGCCACCAGCTGCTGCCAGCTCCTCATTTCCTCTTTGCTTTGCCCAGTAGCTGAGACTGAAAACACTTCAGGGGCCATCTGGGCCAAGCCCTGCTCAGAGCAGGGTGCTGGGTGCCTTGTCCAGCTGAGATCTGGAGGGATGGCAGCAAAGGGCAGAAGCCCCCATGGAGAAGGAGATGGGGCAAAGCTTAAAAGCTTGCCTGGCACAGACTTCTCCTGCCCTGGTATGGCTGGCTGGGGAGAAAAACAGCACTTTGGTCACTGATAGGAATCAGAGTGACCCTACAAGGCCTGAGGCTGGCAGGGAGCTGTGGATTTCCCCAGCAGCCAGACCCAACATGTGCAGTACCAAGCCTCCAGTGTCTGCCTCTTGCAGCACCTGGCAGAGCAGGCACAAATCAGCAGCTTTATTAATAGCTTGTGATCACTAGAAGTTTTATTTTGATGCAGTAAAAACAAACCCACCTATTCTGCAGGCTGCAACTTAGCACTGCTCCCACGCCATGCTCCAGAGCCAGCTACCCATCCCTGGGGATGTGGGTGCTCTGGCACAGGGAATTTTTGGAGGTTTTTGTATGGCTATTTGGCTTTATGGGACACTGGATGCAGCACTGGGCACTCCCCTCCTGCCACACAGAATTTACAGCCAGCAGCAGCTCCCCTGCCCCAGCAGTGAGTGCAGGGGGCACACCAGGGGCACTGGAGCTGCAAGGGGCAGCACAGGATGCAGCACATGCAGGGCTTAGTGGCATTAACTGCAGCATCACCTGAGAAGTGCACATACTGGCAGGACTATTTCTCATGGCTGGAAAGTCACAAGGAGGAGCAGCCCCTCCAATCCACCCTCAGCCTCTCTCCATGCTGCTCCAGCCTGGACCCCTGCAAGAGGCCGGGGCCACCTGGGCAGCCAAGCACACACACTCCTGCATTCCTGTGATGGAAAGGAGTACCCTTAGAAGCATTGAGAATGCATCACACATAAGTGTTCCCTCTGCAGCCTTTCACACTCAATATGGGCAGAGAAAACACTTTTTCTTTCTGCAGGAGCTTTCAGCCTGTAAAAGACTCCCCATCATCAGCCATCAGCCCTGTTGAGGTTCTGGAGGTCTCCATTGCTGTGTGATTCCCAGGCTGTTGAGCAGGGCAGCAGCTCTTCAGCTTTGAGTGCAATTTGCTGTGTGTCTCTGAAGGGCAGACTCACACCCGTGTCTGCTGCTCACACATGTCCTTTTCTCCTCAGCACCACACTGAGGACACAGCACCGCAAGATGGCTGCACCCTCATATAAAGCTCATGAGCAGGTCCCTGGCAGGCTGCTCCCCTGTGAGCCATATCCAGTTCAGGCTTTGCTCCTAGAATTTCCTTTAGGAAATTCATCAAAAACACCTCCAGTCTCACAGTTAATTTTTCTCCCCCTCAGTGCTTGATGTAAATGTCTTTGCAGGTGGTTTACATGCATTTGCTCTTATTCCAGCACAGACTTTTAGCATAAATAATTCCCTTCTTTATTTAGAGTAAACACTCTGCTATATTTACAGATATTAATCATATTACTTCCACCTGTGTTTGGCTAGGTGCAGCACTTCCAGCTCTGCCAGTCTCCCAACACAGGGCTCTCCACCCCTCCCAGGCTCAGGAGGGATGTCTGGGTGCTCTGTCTTCCCCTCTATTCCAGTATAAATACCTTTCCTTCCCCTCTATTCCAGTATAAATACCTTCCCTAGCACTGAGATCCCTGTTCCCAGTGCCCTCCATGATGCCCTGCACCCCCTCCACACTGCACTAGGAACTCCTGAGCACCAGGGCAGGACCCCTCCTGCCCCTGGAAGCAACCAAGGGCTGCTGTGCTCTCTGAGGATCCCATTGCAGGGGATGGCTCAGCATCCCTGTCCTGGTGTGGGGTCCCCACCTCTCCCCGTGCCAAGGGGCTGGCCCTGGGTGCAGCTTTGTGCACTGGGAGCACCCACTTCATCCCTATCTCCCACATGCTCTGCCACTGGCCTCTTTCTGCCCTGGATGAGAAGGTTTTGCTTCCCAGTCCTGGTCCAGGCTCTCACCAGTGATCAGAAAGCAGCCCTGGCTTTGTTGGGCTGGGCAGCAGGACCTGGGTGGGCTCCCCTCCCTGGGTTTGCACCAGCAGGGCGAAGGCTGAGCAGAAGCTTAGGTGGAGGTAGGACATAAAGAAAGTTACAGGGTGGGAGCCGTAATTTGTTGAGCTGAAATCAACAGTCTTAGTTAGACTAACTTTTTGTTATTCTGCTCATTCTAATCCGCCTTGAATTCATTCGTACACCAGTCCTAAGGTAAGGAGGGTAAGTGAGGAGGTTCAGGTTAGGGTGGTGGTAGGAGATGGTAGTTGGGTGGCTCATGGTAGCGGGAGGAGTAGGGCGATTTCTAAGTTGAGCAGGAGGAAGAGAATGGCTACTGGGAAGAAGCAGATTGAGCAGATCCCAGGGGGTCGAATCCGCATTCCTATGGGGACAGTTTTTCTGAGTCAGGTTTTATTTGGGCGAGTCAAAAGTTTAGTGCAGTTAGGAGGATGCTTAGGGTCAGTGATAGGGCCAGTATGAATAGGATTGTGTTTATTACTCTTTTCTGGGTTTAAACCAGAATCTGCAGCTGCAGCAGCCTCGGGCAGGGCTGACACCTACCTTGAGTGGTGGGACAGGGTGACAGGGTGACACCTACCTTTCTGAGTGGTGGGACAGGGTGAGCAGGCTGACAGGGTGACACCTACCTTCCGAGTGGTGGGACAGGGTGAGCAGGCTGACAGGGTGACAGGGTGACACCTACCTTCCGAGTGGTGGGACAGGGTGAGCAGGCTGACAGGGTGACAGGGTGACACCTACCTTCCGAGTGGTGGGACAGGGTGAGCAGGCTGACGCAGGAGGCGCCGATGCCCGAGCCAAACACGGTGATGCGCAGGGGGTCCCCCCCGAAGAAGGCGATGTTCTCGCTGACCCAGCGCAGCGCCTGGATCTGGTCCAGCAGCCCGTAATTGCCCTTGGCAGCCTGGTCCCCCGTGCTCAGGAACCCTGAGGGCCAAGGGGAGCCCGGTTAAGGATGAGGAAACTGGGAAAGTCCTGGTTTCCCACCCCCTTTCCCCAGACCCAGGGCAGGGGACCCTGTGTTCTCTGGGACCCTATCCCACCATGAGAGTTTTGTGAGTTCTGAGCTGGAGCAGGGACACCACTGAGCTCCCCCCAGCCTCTGCAGAGCACAGAGAGGTGAAAAGCTGAGAGAGCAGCTGCAGACCTCGGGGAGCCTCTTTGGCCAACAACCAGCAGGGACAGGGTAAAGAGAAAAAAGCTCTGTCCTACCCACACCACCACCCAAGCTAGAACAGCTCCAGACATCTCACACCAGCCCCAAGGAAAGCTCAGAAAGCATCAGTGGCTGCAGGGAGGGCGAGTGTGAGCACAGCCAATGCTTCCCATGGACCAGTGTGGTCTGGGGGAGGCTCTTGAAGTGTCAGGTGGGCTGGGCAGAGAGGAACCGACTGCAGCTTAAAACACAAAGGTTCTCAGTGGGGAAAAAGGCGAGAAATGCTTTCAATAGCACAGGAAACACCCAAGATAAGTTATCACTCTTTCGTTTGCTTTGACTTTAAGCAGGAAGCCAAAATCTGAGAGGCCCGAGGTAAAATCCAGATAGGTAACCCCAGCACGCAGGGAGTGGCCCCAGGGGTGTGCTGGCACCTGGAGGGGGTCTGGCTGGGTGTGGTGCATCACCTCAATGGAAATGATGAAGGCACCACTTAAGTCTAATGTCATATTGTGACTCATGTGTCTTATCTTTGCAACTATCCATTCTAGGACTTTTAACATTAAAAGGTTTTGAATAGGTTAACTATCATCTTCCACATGAAACTGTGGGCTCTGGAGGCCATGAGAGGAATGTGCTGCCCCAGGTACCAGGCAGGAGCCCAAGGGAGAGCACCATGCTAGGCTGGATGGCCAGGAAGAGAGCCAGCAGCCTGGCTTGGAAAGGAGCTGTCCCCAAAGCTCTACACCCCTTGTTCTCATGCTGGCAAGGGAAGTGGCAGTGGTGTTCCACACAAACCTCCTGTGTCTCAGCCCCTGGGGGTTTCTGCTGCTTCAGCCAGGGGACTGCACTGCCTTTTGACCCTCTGTCCTCATTTTGCATCTCAAGTCACCAGTGCTTTTGGACACAGCACTGCCACCCTCCCCTGCATGGCACCTGGCGCCTTCTGTGGTGCCCACTGCAGCCAGCCATGCCACGGTGTGTTGCTGACGGGGTCCCAGCAGCACAAGCGGCTTGGAGGCTGCCTGTGCCCAGGGAGGGAGAGCTGCCAGGTCCCCGGGACAGCCCGGCAGCACCCGCTGGCACCTCACCCGTCTGAGCCCTCTCAGGAGGAGATGCTGGGTAAACACATTTATTATTCATTTAACCACAAACCAATATTTGCTTTCAGTTGCGCCAGTTTGTGTACATGAGCCGGGGGGGAGCCGGTGCCAGGGCGCGGGCTGGGCTGTGCCCGTGTGCTGGGGGCTGTGCCCGTGTGCTGGGGGCTGTGCCCGTGTGCTGGGGGCTGTGCCACGTGGCACTGCCAGGGCAGGGGCAGGGGCAGTGCCCGCAGCGCATCCCCGCCGCCCCTCCGCCGCTGTCCGGGCAGGCACCGGGGCTGTCCCCCCGCCAGCTCGTACCGAGCACTCCGACGCGGTAGTTGAGGGTGATGACGATCACGTTGCCGTAGCTGGCCAGGATGCTGCCGTCTATCATGTTCCCCGTGCCCTCCATGTAGGAGCCCCCGTGGATGTAGACCATCACCGGCTTGGCGCCGCTGTCCCGGATGTCTGCAAGGAGAGCAGGTTACACACAGCCCGCAGCCACGGCCGCAGCACCCTGCCCGACAGGCAGACCAAGGACAAGGGCAATGCCAGCTGCCAGGACCACGGAGGGGGCTTGGGAGCCAAAGGCAGAGCTCTCCTGGGGGCCACAGCGTGGAGCCCCAAAGGCAAACACCACTGAACCAACCCTGCCAGCCGCTGTTGCTGCTCTGTCCCCGCACTGCTGTCCCCTCAGGGGTCTGAGCAGGTGAGGGAGTGATGCTGGCTGGACCCTGCTGCTCTTCCCTGGAGCTGGGCTGGGAGCCAGGTCAGCTCTGCTGTGGGTGGGAGCTGCAGAGTCCAGCCCAGGATGCAGCCCCATGTCCTGTCTTTGGCTGGACCCGAGCACTCCGTGGGTCCTGGAAGCTGGCATTGCGGAGGGGGGCAGGGATGGGGGTGTGCAGGACCTAGAGGGGGGCCACTGATGTGTGCTCCAGTGTCTCACTCTCCCACTGCCCCTTCCCATTCCCCTGGGAAGGCAGGGACCTGTCTGGATGTAACCCCCCGGCACCCCAGTGCCCAGACACAGACATGGTGATGAGGCAGACAGTGGATGCACGTGTGTGTGTCAGGGAGGTGAGCACAGAGTCTGGACGAGGACAGGGCATGAGGCATGGAGTGAGGATGGGCAATGGGACCCCGAGGGCCGGGGAGGAAGGACGGTGGGAGCCTGGGGGACTGGGAGCAGCCACGCTCCCTCTCTTGACTTCTCCTGCCCAGGGGACATCCTGCCCCTCCTGCCCCACTGGCTGGTGATCCCTCAGGGAGCCATGGCCACCCACAGGGAATAACATCCTGGAGCATGCTGCCCATGTCACATGGACAGGCAGTTGCACCCGCCCTGGAGACATGGCCAGGTCCCATATGCCTGCACTCCCCAGCCCTGTCCTGGGCTGGCCACCCAGACCCATGCACTTTGTCCTGCCTTGTGCTCACTCACACCCAGCACCTTGCCCAGGTGGGCTGGCAGTGCCTGCCTGGCCTCAGCTGCCCCAGGCAGCTGCTGCTCCCTGCCTGCCTCCCTGAGCGGTGCAGCACAGCCCTGTCCCACCAGGACTGGGACCCTTGGGGTACAGCCACACCAATGCCAGTGCCCACTGGGCTGTTTGTGCTCCCTCACACCCACTGAGCCCCTGCACATGTCCAATCCTCCCTAGCCCATTGCAGGGGGCTGCAGGCCAGGCTGACGGGTACCTGTGGCCATTGTCACCTCCAGCTGTGGCCCACAGCATGGCTAAAGGTGGCCTTCCATACAGAAAACCTCTTCCCTCCAGGAGAATGAGGCTATGCCAAACCTGAAACCTGTGCTGGCTCTTCTCCTATTGCCAGAATGTAGTCAGACAAATGCACAAACCAAGGGAGCAAAAAGTGCTTGCAGCTCCTCCAGGACAGACACTGCCTGTGTGGCACAGCTACACCAGGACAATTTTTCCCAGGACCACCTACTTGAAATGTGAGGGGCAGGAACATCAGGGCCCATGTCTTCTCTCCATCCTGCACCCACTCCCTGACATACAAAGGGCCCTCCTCACAGCAGAATGACAGCAATGTGCAGAGATTACCAGGAAATAAACAGCTCTGAACCGCTGCAGCACATTTTGGTGTGTGTGGATTGAGCACAGTGGAGTCCCTTAGGCTGAACGCCAGTTTACGCCCCGGTACAAGAGATCATGGGGCACAGGTTACCTGGAGTAAACAACAGGGGCTTAGTACTGCCAAGGAAAAAGTTTTTCATCTATTTCCCAGATCCTAAATGCCATCTGCCAGGTCTTGTTCGAGCTGCCCAGGGCCTTCTGCACACCATGAGGCTTTACTGTCCTCAGCTCATGAGGGCTGTACCCTGGCCAACCCTTCCTCCTACCTCCTCATCACATCTCTGCAGCCAAACACGCTGACTCCATAACCTGCAGACAAACCACCCTGTTTTACTAAAAATAGCCTATTCTGCAGCTTGCTTAGTCCTGGCATACGTCTAGAATCACATCTGCTTGAAAGGCCACTTGCTCTGTCTTGGCTGGTGCTTGCAAGCAAGACCTCACTTTCACAGGGTGAGGAAGGAGAGAAGCTGACAGAAACCAAGTGGACCCTGGGTCTCCTGTGCATGGCCAGATGCCCTTTGGGTGCCAAGTGTTCAGGCTGCTGGCACAGCCACAGCAGGGCCAGGCAGGGGTGGATGGGGAGGCTGCTGGCTCCCAGATGCATGTCACTGACTCTGGAGGGATGAGGCTGGAGGTGGGATGTGACCTGTGTGCTCAGGGTGAAATGGGCCCAGGTGCCCGAGGGCTTCTCTCCTCCCAAGCTGCCATGCTTCCTCCCTGCCCTGGCTCCAACTGAGCAGGAGCAAACTCCTCCTAAAGCGGAAAAACCCCTTGAGCTTCCCCCCGTCAGGAGGAGGGGAAGGTGCTGGGTGCCCTGCACAGCCGGCCAGCCTGCCCCCCACCCCGCGCCGCTGCCTGGCACGGCAGACAGACACACACAGGGCTCCCTGGGGGTGGCAGCGGATGGCGGCACACGGAGCTGCTGTGCTTTGCTTTGCGTGTCATGCAGTGGCAGCCTCGAGCACAGAAATACCTTCGTCTTCATCACCGTCATTATCCGCTAAGTCCTCGCCCTGTTTCTTAGCGCTGGCTCCTAGGGACCAAACACGAGGAGACAGAACAAAAAGGAAAACGAAAAGGAAATAAAAACAAAACAACAAAAAAAGAGAGAAAGAAAGAAAGAAAGAAAGAAGAAAAGAACACAAAAAAAAAAAAAAAAAAAAAAAAGAGAATTCAAAAATAGCATGATAGCAGAGACAGTGAGGCCACGCCTGTGCCCCACAGCACTGCTGGCTACTCACACTGCACCTCTCCCAGAGCCAGGGCAGTGCTGGGCACGGGCAGCGCTGCCCCAAGAGTGTGCCAGGATGCTGCTTCACCCAGGCCCCTTCCCAGATCCTCCCTGGGGAGGGCTGGGGTGGAGGGAAGGCACGAGTGGGGCTGTGACAGCATCAGCGCTGGTGGTGGATGAGTCTCTCAAAGCACTTGTTGGTCCTCCTGCATCCCAGCCTGGCCCCACCTGCTCATGCACCCTCAGCTCCAGCAAGGCTCCCTCTGCTAGCACCCAGCCCTGCTCCCAGCCCTGCTGCCCCTGGGGACAGCTGTCCTGTGCAGGGGTCACACCAAGGGCTGCCCTGCATGGCCACTGATCCCCAGGCAGGTCCCTGCCCATCACCCCCACACGTGTGTGGCTCCTTGTTGTGCCACAAACCACTGGCACCACTGCATGAGACCCCCACAGCACACAGGGATCCCTCATGACAGCTGCTCCCCTGAGCTGCCTGGCTCCATCCTGCACCAACTCCCTCCTTACAAGACATGTTCCATATTTCACTGAGGATTTCAAAGGCACCAGTCAGCTTGACCTGACCAAGGCAGAATGCTAAACATATGAGTTTCTGTAACATCCTGAATGCCTTACAGATGTTCTGTGTCCCTTCACCACCCTGCAGAGCTGGGGCATGGGCCAGCCCAGCAGCCCCATGTGGATTGCTGCTGTGGATGACTTGCAGTGAGCCTGGCACTCCCCACACTGCAGAGAGGTGGCCTGTGGGCTGGCAGGGAGCAGGGGTGCTGAAAAACCTGTGCCAAAACCCCACTCCTGCAAAGGACTGCATGCCAGTGTAGACACAAAGGCAAGTGGTGCCACCCCTGTGCTCTGGAGCTCTGAATCTCAGTAACAGGCTGGGTGTTCTCATCCTCTCAGAGCTGCAGATCAATACCTGCGAGTCCTCTGCTCCCTAATGCCTGCTACAAAAGGTTCCCCAGGTGATGGTGACCTCTGGAGACACAGCAGGGCTTCCCCCAGGCAGGACTCACCCACACAGAGCCTGCACTGCCCAGGGACCTTCCCCTGAGACAAGGGGCTCTGACACCCTGCCAGGCACCCGGCTGACCCCAGGGTCCTGCTGCCACCACCAACAGCTCCCATTGCCTCAGCAAGGACTTTCACAGCCCCAAGCAAAGCTCCCACCTGCAAGGGGCAAGCCTGTGGCTGCAGGGAACTACAGGACTAAATGCACAAAACTGGTCAGAAAGACAAAAGTGGGGAGCCATGCTCACTGTCAGTCTGGGAGTGGCATTCTGCAGGTGACACGGGAGGTGGATAACAGAGATAGCAGCATGGAGTGGGACAGGATTTGAATTTACAAGGCATCTGTGATGGGGGAGGAAGAGATCTGAAATGGCTGTGAGGCAGCTCCATCAGGGTGAGAGGCTTGTAGAATGCCTTTAGCAGCCATGACCTGCTGGAGAAAGCCTGGAGGAGCAGCAACCAGAAACCTCAAAAAACCCAGCAGGCACGAAAAGTTCACAGAAGGCTGGGTCACATGAATGCTGGGAGCAGAGGCATGATGGGAGCTGCAGCAGCATCCCAACACATGAAAGAACACTGTGAGGTGGTGAGGTGGAACAACAAGTCCCTCTCAGGCAGCCCTGGGGCTACAGGAGGCAGGATGAGAAGGAAACTTTTCTGGCAGAAAGGGCAGAGAAGCACTGGAAGAGGTGGCCTGGGGAGGTGTTTAAGACCAGGTGGAACACACTGCCAGAAAGAGGTGAGGGAGAGCTGCTCCTGCCAAGGGCAGGGATGGATCAGCTGTCTCATGTGCTGTTCTGATTTTCCTCACCATGCTCCAGTCTCACCCCTTCCCCTCCTGCTTCACCACCCAGCCATCCTCTGAGCATCTCACATCCTTCTCTTTCCACCATGCCTGTCATCTCCTGCCCCAGCACCTCAGCCCCAGCATCTCCCCCTTCCTGCTGCCTCCTCCCCACGCTGCCTGCCCAGCCCAGCCCAGCCCAGCCCAGCCACACACTTGGCTGGGCATGTGCAGCCACTCAGGCTCTTTGCAGGAGCTGCAAGCTTGACCTGCTGTGTCTTCATTAGGAAGAGCTGCAAGCCCAGAAAGCACTTAAATGACAAAGTGCTCATGCAGTATTTGCTAACCAGTGCTGTGCACCAACCTCTTGGTACTTCTAAGGGATGGGGATTTTTCTCTAATGAAGACAACAGCCAGTGATGTGATCCACACCGTGCTTCAGAGTTGAGAAGCAGACCACAGGCAGCTGGAGATCATTTTCCACTGCCAAAGGCCCTGGTGCTGTTAAAGCCCTGGGACTGGCCAGGCTGCAGCCCTCCAGCCTGGTCTCCTTCAGGGACAGAAGTCTCTGTGCAGATGAGAATGGAGGAATCAGCTATGAGGACTGGTCAGGCTGTAAAAGAGGGCAGTGGACAACATCTCTGTGACCTGAGCAACTGTCCTAGCTGAGCAGGGAGGGATCCAGCTGGAGACTGCTGCTGCAGAGCTTTGGGATGGCTGGGACAAGCCTTCAGCAACCTGAGCTTCAGGCACCTTGGAAGAGATGGCAGAAAGCAGCACTTGGAAGCTGAGCAAAGCAGGAGTGCAGTGATGCAGGCCAGGGAAGGGGAACAGCAGTGGCATGTGCGTGTGGCAGATGCAAAGCACAAGCCTCCCCCATCAGCAGGAAGGTGCCAGGGTGGTTATGGCCAACACCCACTGTTGTGACCAAGTGTGACCAAGGGGCTTTTTGCCCCTTGCTGCAGTGCTCACCTCCAGCACCACCCACCAATGCCCCTCAGCTCGTGAGAGCAATCACAGCTTCACTTCCCCCACCCACTAACACTCTCCACTGCTCCTGCCATGTTCAGGGACACCCAGCCCAGGAGATCTTCCTCTGCTCTAAGAAAAGCCACCACACAGAGCCCTGCAGCACCCACTCTCATGAGGATGGGTTTAAGGCTGTGGATTCACAGCTGGAAAGGGCTCATGGCTCTTATTCTCCTTACCCATCAAAAACGCCCTCCACTAACCCAGGAAGTGAATGTCTGTTGTCTGCCACTTCACTTTAAGCTGACTGCAAAGTGACATTGTTCAGGCCGATAGGAAGGATGCAGAGCTCTTATCTGAGCCACTAGGAAGATTTAAGTTCAACTTAAAAAAAAAAAAAAATCACTTTGCCTGAAACAGGGGCATCCATGCTGGATTTATTCTATCTTAAGTAAACCATACCAGCAGCACTGACACCAGTGCAAACAGAGATAAAGCAGGGTAAGGAGCCTCAGTTCTCAGAGCCCTCTTTCTCAGCATGGTGTGGATAAGAGAAGAGCAGGAGCCTGAGATGACACCTTTGCAGTTCCAAATGTCTGTCCAGGGCACCCACAGACAGCTCCAGCACCCTCTCCTCAGTGGGATCTCCGTGGGGCACCCACTGCTGCAAAGCAGCCACACTGCTGCAGGGAGCAGAGCCTCTGATGGCTGCAAGCACCCAAAGGGACACCTGCTGCCAGCCACAGCATCTCTGGGAGTGACAAGGGACAGGGCCAGGAACGGTGCAGCTCTTGAACCTGCTGCTGCACAACCCCACAGCTCAGCTGGGACCTGTGCCATCAGCCCTTGCTCCAGGACTGACTGCAGCACACCTCGGTGCTGCCCTGCCCCTCCCTGCCCTGACTGATGCAGAGGAGCTCTCTCCATCCCCGGGTGGACTCAGTAAAAGCACTGCATCTCCTCACGCTCTGCTGCCCCCGCAGCACAAACACCGACCCTCACCCTGGCAAATCGCTCCTCCCGGGGTGGAACAGAGCCCCAGGGCGGTGGTCTGCCCACAGCCAGCCCTGCAGAGCAGCAGCTCCGAGGGGGCTGGGAAGAAGCTTCCAGCAAGGAAGCACTGCAGAATTCGTGCAGCTGGAGGGAAGCCTCAGCTGGTACTTAGACAAGTCAGCTTCTTGGAGAGCAGCAGAGAAGCTGCCAAAGAGCTTCCTGAGCCCAGGAGCTGCTGGGAGCTCCAGCCACCCTCACACAGCACAGGAAGAGGCTGGACCTGCACATTTGTCTCTGCAATGTCACAGACTCTCCGCATCCCAGCCAGAAGAGATTTGGGCATTTGCTAATGAGAACCAGGAAGAGCTGCAAAGTGCAGGGCAACAACATTTTTCCCCTCCAAAAATGACATCCACCTCCTCATGCCCTGCAGCAAGGATTGCCCAGGCTGGTGAGGAAGGGAAGGAAAAATCATCTTAGCATCTACCACAGCCAAAAAAAGGCTGGAAGTGTTGGCAGCACAAAGCATGGGACAGAGCTGCATTTTGCACATAGGTACTGTGCTCCCAGGGTGTGTGTCTGTGCGTCTGTGTACATGGTCTTTGGGTGGGCAGCAATATTTTTGCAGCAAAATCTGAGCCTCAAATGAGCCTCAGTGCTGTCAGCTCCCCTGGCACCATGCATGGCTAGCTGCTCTCAGAGCACTGCTGCCCTGTACTGCTACCAGAGAAGGGACCAATGTGTATGGAGGAGACTGGCATTTAGAAAATTTCCATAGAGGAAATGACTGTGGACAACTGGGCAGGGAAACAGGGATGTTTTTCTGTCCCAGAGATAAACAAGCATGACTGATAAATTCTCAGTCCTTTGTCTGCTCTGAAATACACAGAGCTTAGGGGTGGCAGAAGTCATGAAAACTCCAGGAAGGTGGGAGCTGAGGCATTTTTAGCCACCAAAATACTGTTCTGTGAGAGGGGAGCTTATCACTGCTCGTCTGTGGCCTGAGAAATAGTAATCATGATTATTCCAGAATGAGTCAACGTTCAAATGTTCATCCTGAGGAAATCAGCACTGCAGGTACATTACCCTCTCCCCAAGCATTACTAACCCAGGATACACAATGAGGAGTGTGGGAGCTTCTGTGTTTCATCACAAGTGACTCAATTAATTCAAGCCAACAGCTACCAGAGCCTGGCCAGAGCTGGAGGGAAGTGCCAGTGTCTGGGTGCTTTAATTCTTGGCACGCCACACCTGCATGTCCAAATGGCTGGCACTGGGCATCTTCTGGCCCATGAGTCCACAGAGGCCAGTGGGGGCAAAGGGAATGTCCCCCACCA
The DNA here is from genome assembly GCF_027579445.1 of Ammospiza nelsoni. NCBI lineage: Eukaryota > Metazoa > Chordata > Aves > Passeriformes > Passerellidae > Ammospiza > Ammospiza nelsoni. The sequence continues at coordinate 15,317,260 of NC_080647.1, read as the reverse complement.
GCTCCCTGGGAGGTGACCAGAGGCAACAACTGCAGACGGGCTGCAGAGAAACCCTGCCGGTGAGCAGAGCCCGCGGGGAGGGAAACCCGGGAGATGAGCACAGCCAAGGTGTTCTGCCATGCCTTGTATCACCCCTTGCCTGGCAGTAACCTGGAGCCCGCTCCCCTGGCTGCAGGGTTGGGGCGGCGGGGGCTGGCAGCCGGTGGGAGGGCCGGGAGAGGAAGCGCTTTGAAGTGGCTGGTGATCACTGGCACAGCCGGCTCCGGAGGCAGCGTGCACAGACTCCCTAATGCGCCAGCCCTTTCAGGGGCAGCCTTGGCACTCAGAGAGATGCCGTGTGAATAGCCAGGACAGCAACAGGAAAAGCAAAGCAAAGAAACCAAACAACAGAACTGGGGGAAACGGCTGGAAGGAAAGCGCTCCCCAAACCTCCAAGCCCAGCTGCACTGGCCCCGCCAAACCCAGGGGTGCAGGGAGACAGAGGCTGGGATGCAGGGATGCTGCTGCTGCTGCAAGACACCCAGGACAGCAGCCTGTGCTGGGCAGGAGCCCTGTACTGAGCCTTTCAGAAAAGCTTGGCTGCCTGACTGTCCACACGTTCATCTTGGGATGCACAGAGCATTCAGCTCTCCCTGCCTGCACGGGGCTGTGTGGAGGGGTGGGTGAGGCATTGTGTCTGACACGGGGCTGAGCCAGCTACCATTTCTATGTCTCTACTCCCTTGTGCATGTCACTGGTTGGGAATACAGGATCATTTAGGGGCAATGGGGGAAGGTCAGTGGAGGCAAGGCAAAGCAGACATGTCTGAACTGGAGGTGCTTGGCTCCCCATGGGGCAGCTAGGGCTGCTGTGGGCTCAGGGAGGATGCTATGCCATGGGCTGGAGACCAAATCCTCACTGGCAGGACTGGCACTGGCATGGGGATCTGAGCAGTGGGGAGCAGCCTTGGCAGGCACAAGGCTCAGGGCAGAATCCGCAGCATTTACACAGCCAGGACAGGCTTTATGCTTTTAACCAGGGAGCTCTGGATGCAAAATGATCAGGGATTCAATGGGGGAAAAGCTCAGCCCAGGATGGACTGCAGTGCCCCATCACACAGGTCCTTCCCTGAGCAGGTCCCTACACCCCCCAATGGGGTAACCCAACCTGAGGGATGTATTTCAGTGCTGCCTGCCATCAGAGGCTACCCCTCATGGCCAGGGACGGGGAAGCTGTCAGTGCCAGTGGGATGAAGGTGGCAGTGCAGGCTCAGCCCAGGAGAAGCTGTTCTGAAAGGCCTGGAGCACCATGAGCATCCTCATGACCTGACCCCAGCTGGCTGGAGCATCCATGGGGCTGTTCCCAGTGGGAAGCAGGGGGTGGCAGGGGTCTGCTTGGAGGGTCCACAGTCCGGGTGGCAGCACAGAGAGGTGCTGGAGGAGTGCTGCAGGCCGGGGGCCAGCCAGACACCCTCTCACTCTCTCACTCTCTCTCTCTTTCCTCTCTGTGCCTCTCTGCCGGTCGGCTTGCTACATACCTCCTTTCCTACATATTTTCTTGTTGGGCTTTCGGGTGCATTCCTTGGAAATCCGTTTTACTGTAAAATGAATAAAAGACTACAAAATAACAGGAGGCTCCACTGATGGGAGTGGGCATGCAATCACAACCACGCTGCCACCCTCCCACCGCCCCCGGGACCGCGGGAGGTGGGGAGGGAGCGTCGCCATGGGAGGAAAACTCTGGGCCAGCCGTGCTGGGCGAGAAGGAAGGCATGATGCATCCTGTGGGCCCCAGAGACAGAGGAGTGGAGCCAGGCAGCCTGGGAGAAGCCACCGATCCGCCAGGCTGCTTTGCTGTGTGCAGCAGACCCACTGTGGGTCCCTTCTGGCCCGCTGAAAATCCCCGGGGGCTCCTGTTGCGGTGAGGCTGGACGGGCGTGCGGGCAGGCGCTGCCTCCTCTGCCCTCTACTTACAGTTCAGCTGGGATCCCCTACAAAGGAAAAGGTTAGACGAGGAGGCACCCAGCGCCGCTCAGCCGCACCCCAACAGGAGCGTGCCCCGTGCGTCCCCAGCACGCCAGGCTCATCGCTCTGCCGCCGGCCCACCGCGCACGGAGGAGCAGCCAAGCGATGTGTCTGCCGGTGCACCCCCACCTCCCATCCGTACCAGGGCCCAGAAAAGGGCTCTGTGGCCCCTTTCTTGCCGGAGCATCTTCCCAGGGAGAGGCAGAGAGTGTTCCTCCCAGCCGCAGCCCACACCCACAACTAGCGCATGGACCTGGGGAGGGTGGGAAGCAGGGAGGAAGGACGAACTCGAACCAACTCAAGACAGAACCTGGCACTCGGCGCCTGTGGGGAGCACAAATCAGCTTGTCACTCTGTGGATCTGCGGTCAGAGAGTCGGATTCAGATTTAGCAATACAAGAGAGGAGGAACCCGTGACGATGCCATGGAGGTGGAGGGGTGGGACCGGGAGGCGTGGAGGAGCAGGAGCACGCGACACAGAGATGGCAGCTGAGGGCAAGAGGGCAAGCTGCGTGGCCAGAGAAAGCTTTCCACAAACAGACAGCATGCTGCGGGGTCCACAACCACATGCTTCAAACACAACACCCAGGTGAGACCAACCACTGCTGGGGAGGGGTGGAGTGACCCTCCCCTCGCTCTCCTGCGGTCACCCCAGTGGGGACTCACCATCCTCCGTGGGGATGTAGATGTTGAGGTACAGACAGTCCTCGTTGGGGTCCTGGATGTACGTGGCCACGATATCCAAATTGGAGGTAAACCAGATGGGCAGCATGATCTCGGGAACGGCGTTGTGGATGTTCTGGGGGCAGACTGGTGAGAAGTGGGTAGCGTTCCTGATGCCCGACCAGGATGGTGGTGGCTCGGGGGGCATGAATCTCTTCTCCCCGACGGGGGGAGCGGCATAAGGAACCCCCAGGTACTGGTCCACGGGCCCCAGGATCTCACTGGGCAGCGGCACGCGCACTCCTCGTAACTTCCCGTAGTGCGTGTTGACGGTGGGCGAGTAAACCTGGCCCTCCATCTGCACAACCATCGAGGCAAAGCTCAGCACCCAGAGGGTGAGACGCAGGTCCCAGCTGGCCACCAGCTCAGGCACTTGGAGAACAGGGGGGAAGAGAGGGCTTCTCCAGAGTATCAGCCACATTGTCCGGGAGAAACAGCACCAACATCCAGGCCTGAAGCTCCTGGGGCGAGGTCTCAGAGCAGCCCCATCACACCAAGGCTCTGATTTGCCCACCGGGAACGGACGGAGCAGAAGAGACGGCAGTCAGGGGTGCCCAGCCACACCTTGTGCTGGGTGAGTCGGACGCAGGGAGAGGTGGCACCAGCTCCTCACAGCCTCCCAGCTGCCTGCTGCTGCCTGCCTGCCAGCGGCCCAGCCCGGAGGTGACTGCTGATACTGTGGAGAGATGGAGGGAATTAACAGCAGACTTGCTCTGGAAGAGTTGAAGCCGTGCAGTGCAGAAGGAGCCAGGATCTCTGGCTGAGCCTCCCACCCATGGGTGCTCATTGGCTCTGCCAGCAGCCAGGCAGGTGGCTCTGGGAGCAGGCAAAAGGGGGCAGAACAAGCAGAGCATGTGCAGGCACACACACACGGTCTGCCCATGCCTGCAGAGCCTGTCCCCAGTGTTCAGGGGCTGCCCAGAGTGTGGGTGTCAAGACAAGCAGACAGTGCTGTGTCCCTCCCCATAAGGAGCTCGTTGGACACCACTGGTGCCAAGCACAGCCTCTGCACAAGATTCCCCTGGCACCTCTCCTCCCCTGGCTGAGCTGGAGCTGCCTGTGCTCCGTGCCTGGCCTTCAGCACAGCACTGCTCCCCTGCTGGGGCAGCCTACACCGGCAAACCGCACCCACACGTCCTGGCCAGGCACTCATCTCACCCACCAGCACAGTCCCATCAGCTTCCCCCTCCACTGGGCAAAGCAGGGAGAGCCCAGGAGGACACGGGTGCTGGGCGGGCAGGAGGGGAACAGACAGAGCACTTGTGGGCATCATCTGCCCTCCCTCCCAGCTGCTTGTGGGCATCTGCCCTCCTTCTCACCCTCTTGTGGGCATCTGCCCTCCCTCCTTCCCACCCGCTTGTGGGCACTGCCCTCAGTCCCACCCGCTCCGTGCCCGGCAGGCCCGGAGTCAGAGCTGCGCTCCCGGTCCCGCCCGGGCTGGCAGCACCAGGAGGAGCAGCTGTGGCAGCCCCGGGGGAAGGGAGGGCACCGCAGATGGGGAGCCGCGGATGTGTCAGCGAGCAGAGCTCCTGTGCCAGGGAGCCCTCGCTGGAGGCTCTGTGGATCCTCAGCGCTCTGCCCTTCACCTCCCAGCACCGCCTGGCGCATTTCGGGCTTATGTAAGCGCTGTGAGCGCCCCCCGCCCGGGCTCCCCCCGCCGCCCCGCCGCTCCCGGGGGAGCCGGGCACGGGGAGCCCGCACGGTGCTCCCATCACCGCAGCATCAGCCCCGGCAGTGCCGCTCCCCGGCGGGCGGATCCGCAGCCGGGTCCCCGCGGGAAGGCGGCGGTGGCTCGGGGGATGCTCACCGCTCCCGTCTCAGCCACATGTGCTCACGCTGGGAGACGCGGCGGCGGTGGTGAGTGAGTGAGGGAGTGAGGCACCTCCGCTCTGCCCCAGGGCATCCTGACATGCCCACCCGGCAGAGCTCTCCCAGGCTCAGAGGGGAGCAGAGTTGCCTAGAAATTATTGGAGCACAAAATAAGGGCTGTATGCAGATGGGAGTTTGCAGCTCTGGTGGAGGTTCAGTTGGGCAGGGATTCCACAAATAGAGAACACCTCATCCAATGAGGAAAATCCGCAGGAAAAAAACCCCATCACCACCCAAAAAAAGAAACCAACCAAACCCCCCCCCACCAAATCTCCCAGACAGACAAACAGAAAGCCACAAAAACCCCCATGCAAACAAAGCAAACAAAACACAACCAAAACCCCCCACAGAAGGTGTCTCAAATCTGTACTGCACATGTGCAGGCAACTCACTGCTGGTCATTAAGGGAATGGGCCCATGCTGTGCCCGCCCTCCTGATACACCCAAATATCTTGGCAGCCTCAGAAATCAGGGTAATACAGTAAACAGAAACACTCATCTCAGGAAATCATGTTACTGCATTCAGCCCACCCAAGCAGCAAGGCCTGGCAGGGCTGGGCATGCAGGCACCTCTCCAGAGCCTGCCAAGGGAATGCAGGTGATGCCAGACAAGGAGGGCACTACAACTTTGCACATCACTCCCCTTCACCCCCTCCTGCCCCACCAGGCAGCGACAGAAACTCCCCAGCAGGAGCACGACACTGCTGCGTTATCCCCCAAACAGATGCCAAAGCCTGAGAAGTAAAAGCTGAGTCAAGGGGCAGAAAAACAGCTGAGGCACCCAGAGACCCCAGCTCAGCTCTGCCCACCCCTGCTGGAGCTGCCTCTGCAGCACAGCCTTGGCTGCCCTGCTCTGCCTGCAGCTCTGGAAGAAAACCATCATTCATCTCACATTCCCTGCTGCAATGCTCCTCCTTCAGCAGGGAGCTGACCTTTGCCTGACAGCCTCATCCCAGGGTGCAGGGCTGGCCTGGGACCCCCCCAGAGCTGTGCTCCCAAGCAGGATCTCAGAGGTGCCTCAGACCCATCACTGACATTGCTGGAAGGCAAACTGCCCAGTGTAAATCTTCTGCTTAGGTTCCTTCAGGTACCACAGGTTAGGATAGAGCTAATTATTAATGACTGTCATATCTAATTTGTATGACTGGAAGCTACAGGCAGCTTCCAGTCTTTATGATAGTGCATCCAGTGCTCCCTGCAGAGCCATTTCAACTGATCTGTCATCATTTTCTGTCTGCAGGAGCACCACAGCCCTGCCAGGGGTGGTTCACCAGCTGATTTCCCAGCTCCAGAGCTTCCTCATGGCTGCAGCCACATGCTGCCATGGGCACTGCTGCTGCACCAGCTCCTCCAGGAAAGCAATTTCATGGCACCACGGAGTGCCACCACACAGCTGCCCAGCTGGGCTGTGCACACCAGGCACAGGGCTGAATTCACAACCCACTTTGCATCCGTGGAGCTTCCGCACGCCCACTGTAGCCATCCTGTCCTGACACAATGAGGAATCTCTCTTTGCAAAGCACAGCCAAAAAACTGCTTCTTGCTACAGCTCCTCAGAATTATGCTATGATGATATTCCTCTGGGTTTTTGTTTAATCCTCATCCAGATCTGAAAAAACAAGGAAATCTGAAGACAAAAAAAACCCTAAGCTAAGATAGAATTAAATACACATTCTTAACTTAAACAAAATGATGCTACAGGACTAAAAACTGTCTCCAATTATGAGCTTTACAAATATGAGGTACAGAGGTGAGTTGCAAAAGTGATAGCCAAATATGTCCAGATATGGAGATGCACAGTCAAGGCCCAGCAGCCCTAATGTTACTCTGGAGAGCCACAAAGCCTTAACACTCAAATACAGCTCATGGTGTTTTAACATTTGTAATTCCACATTTGGTTCCATCATTTTTTAAAGACTCTTTGCCTCCATCTGCACATGTCCCCACAGCACAGAATAAAGGCACCCAAACAATCTCAGTGACATGCTTCTAAGCCTTTCTATGTTTGTATTTTTTTCAATTACAAACCCAAAAGATGATGCAAACCCTATATCTGAAATTCCCTGGGTTTCAAATGCCTGATTTGGGATAATTACAATACCCCTGTAACACATCTGATACCCTCATATTGCTGTTCTGTGCTCTGTGCTTTCTGATATAACTTCATGTTAACATAACATTTAGGATGGGAATTTACCCTTAATTTAATGCTGACAGACTGCCATAAAAGCCCAAGCTGAATCCCTTCCACTGTGGGCTGTTGCATGTGCCTTGCATTGCTGCCTGCTGCCTCAACAGCTCTTCAGCTTCTTGCTCTTCCAAAGCACGAGAAAGAACTGAGAGACCAGAGAAAGGACACTTGGTTCAGGGAAGCAATTCCCTTCACATCCCATGGGAGGTGGGAGCAAAACTTTCCTGGTTTTGCCGCCTCCAGCGCTGTCACTGCTGCCTCCAGCAGGGAAGCCAAACGTGTCCCCCAGCGAGGACGGGCTGCTGCCTGCCAGGAGCTGAGCCTGCCAACCAGAAATGAAACCAGAAATGAAACCAGGCTGGGCTGGGCGGGCTCAGCCAAACTGGGAATGCTCACACGGGCACTCAGTGAGAAACTGGGAGCATAAAGACGCCGCAGGCATCCCAGGTCGCTGTGCCAGGCCGCGGGTGGGTGAGCAGAGGAAGTGAGGCTGCTAGCTCGTGGGGATGGTATTCATGTGCTCTGCAAAACAAATGCTCTATAGGTATTTCCACGGCCACACTGTCTGCCAGACGCTTCCTCCTCAACAAAGAGACGCTCTCCATGGAAACCTGGGCGGGTGGGATCCTCTGGAAGCCTCTCTGGCAGATGCATATTCAGGCATCTCACACCAGCCAGACAAGCCGGATCCACACCTCCCCTGGCAGGCGGCCGAGGAGCTGCCAGCAGCCAGCCTGCTCCGTGTTGGACCCTTCACGGGGCCCAGCCTCCTGCCCTGGGGCACCAAGCCCCAGCTCAGCACACTCATGCTGTGGCTCTGTGTCCCACGAGGTTCAGAGCCAGGACAGATGGAGACCTCAAAGCACCCAGCTGGCACGGATGGATGATTTTCTTCCAGCAGCCAGCAGACAGGATGTCCCATTGCACCCTCCAGCCTTGTGCAGCTCTGCTCACCATCTGACCCCGCTGTACTTTGCTGAGAGCCAGCCCATGCACCCCAGAACAAACATGTACCCAGCAAGCAGCATGAGAAACTTCTGCCTTCCCTTCTCCAGCTGAGCTCCAAACCTTTCCAGCAGCTCAGGCTGGTGCTCAGCTCTCAGGCAGCAGCACCTGCTAGACCCACTCCTCACCTGGCATCTTCTCAGCTGAGCAGTAACCCCAGCTCTCACCCAGCCCCATCCCACCACTGCAGAAAGCCACAGGAAACCCTGGGGAGCAGAGAAGCTGCAGCACAACTGGACTGATGTGCTTGTGCGGCCCCTCAAGAGCATCCCCAAGCCTGCAGGTCCCACCACAGGTTACCCTTGCAGGGCACAGGCAGAGGTTTCCAGGTCCCACAGCACTGTGGGGCATTTCCCAGGTCCATCACAGAGCTGGTGAACAGTGATGGATGGCTCACAGTTACACTGAAAGGGACATGTAGGGTTTCACAAAGGTCTGCCCTGCTGCTGCTGCTGCTCTGCTTTTCCATGAATGACCTAAATGACAGAGCAGAGTACGTTTCAAAATCTGCACGTGGCACCCCAGCACTTCAGAGGCCAGGATGGGAGCTTGACATGCTCCTGACGGACTGGGAAAAGGGCTGGGAGATGATGGGCAGGACTGTAAGGCATTGGGAGGCAAAAAAACTGCACAAAGAGGCCACAGAAGAAGAGACAGCAGCAGTTCTGCCACAAGGGTCACGAGGGTTACAGGTGAGTACAAACTGAACGTGAGGCCAGCATATCATTGCCACAAAAAAAGGCAACTACAGCAGGATGTGTGAAAGGCCAGCTTACACACGAAGTAATTACTCCCCTTTCAGCTCATAAAGACACACCAAGTAATTTTACTGTTGTCCAGAGAACCAGTTCATTCCCCAAAAGGTTTGGGCCAACTGAGAGAGGCCACGGGAGATCAGCAAGATCATCAAAAAGCTTTGGAGAAACGTCTGGAAGATTGGGATTAGTCTAGACAAGAAAAGTCACAGGGCACAGTTTTATAACATGCAAAGGCCACTGCAAAAAAGTTCAGAACACTCTGCCCTTTTGTGCTAGGTAGGAGACACATCCATATTGAGAAAGAAAAGTTAAGGGTACACCAGCAAAAATTAAAGCACGCCATGGCTATCTGCAAAGGGCAGATGGATGGGCCAAGTGATTCCCAGCAGCTCCCCCAGCCCAGTCTCCCACATTTCTCATTGCCCTGGCTGGCAGCTCTGCCCCTGCCCTCATTCATTCAGCATTTGTCACCATCTGGGCACACACAGCCACCCTGGCCACGAACTCTTCAGCATTCAGGCTGCAGAGCAGGGCACTCAGGAGCACCATGGAGCCCAGAGCATCCATTCTCCACTCTGCAGGGGCCTCTCCCAGAGTCCAAGGCTGCCCAGCTCACTCTCCTCCTCAGGCACATCTGCAGCCCCCATATGGAGACACCAGAGTCACCCCAACGGGACAGGAGGAAAAGTTACAGACCTCACCCTCATTTGCACCAAGATCTGTCCCTATGCCTGTCCCAGCTCCTACCCACAGCAGCACCAATATTTTAAGCTGAGCATCAGCAGCCTGGGAGACACTCCAGTGCACATCCTTTGCCCTGGGGAGAGGATGAGGCACCACGTGAGAAGTGTCAGCTCAGTTCCCCAACGCTGCGAGAACATATGTGGGACAGAAGCTCTTTGACAACTCCCAGACACATGCCAAGATCCTCGAGAGCTTCCATTCATAACAGAAGAATGTTACTCCAAATCCCTAGAAACAGACAATTTCAAGAGCCACTTCTGCCGTGGTGCCAAAGGCCTCCTGCTGCAGTATGGCCTGTCACCATTGGCTCCAGAGCCTTTCATGAGTTCTCCATGAAGGAGCCAAGCCAGCCTTGGGAAGGACACCAGGGGCAAAGCAGAGCTTTCCCTTGCCCACATCTCAGCCTTTCCAGACACTCCTGGTGTTGAATGTCAGCACACTGCTCCATGCCTGGCTCCAGCAGACACGCTGCCCAGCAGGTGAGACAACCTGGATCACTTCCAACTCTTGTTTAGCATCAAGAGCTCCAAAAATGCAGGAGGTTTCTCGGTGTCACTGAGCTGTGACTGCTGGTGCTGCTGAAGGACAGCCTGTGAGCACTGCAGCAGGGACAGTGTTGGGGTCAGCACCCAATACTGCTGATGCAAGAAGAAGGTGACCACTGTAGAGAGCCCAAGGACAACTGTGCTGGGAAGCCTGGAGTTTTTTGGAGTGGGCTACACGCTCACCTTGAGTTAGTACAGCTTTTGAACGACCTTCCCACTCACTGCTTCCCGGGAGCCTGGTGGAAAGCTGAGCAGCCAGAGCCACATGGCACAGCCCACAGCTGCTGTGTGAGCGGCAGGCTCTGCCAGGACAGGGACAGGGCAGTGGCAGCAGCCTCTCGGTGCACCGGCGGGTTCCCACACGGCTCAGGGGCAGCTGCTGGCAGCAGGCTATTTATTGCCACGTTCTGCATAGAAATAATCTGGATTAGCTCACATTATGGCTTTCCTGAACCCAGCATGAAGGCACAGTGGCAGTTTTTCTCTCCCTTACCTTGCTGTTCGCAGTTTCAATGTACAAACACTCACCTGCAGGGGCAGAGCTTAGGGAGAAGCACAGGTGAAGCCCGGATGGTGAGGGAAGCGCCTGGTCAGCCCGGAGGAGCCCCAGGACCGGCAGTCCCGGGATGTGGCACCGCTCCGTGCCGGTGAGCGGGGCCGGGCGGCGGCACCGGGGCCGTTCCCGGAGCCCCGAGCGCGGCCGGAGCCGCCCGCAGCCCCGGGAGCTGTCCCGTCAGCACCGCCCGGGCCCGGCACCGCGGAGGGGACACCTCGAGGCTCCCGAGAGCTGCCCGGGGTGCAGAGGGAGTGCTGAGCTCTCCTCCTGGTGCCCAGCGACAGCACATGAGGGATCGGCTCAAAGCCGTGCCGGGGAAGGCTTGCACTGGGCCTCAGGAAGCATTTGTTCAGCCAGAGGGTGGTCAAACACGGGAACAGCCCACCTAGAGAGGCGCTCGATGCCTCAAGCATGTCGGTGTTTAAGAGGCATTTGGACAACGCCCATAACCTCATGCCTTAATTTTGGGTCAGCCCTGAGTGGGCCAGGCAGTTGGCTGGATGATCATTGTAGGAGGTCCCTTCCAACTGATTCTATTCTATTCTATTCTATTCTATTCTATTCTATTCTATTCTATTCTATTCTATTCTATTCTATTCTATTCCATTCCATCCCATCCCATCCCATCCCATCCCATTCCATTCCATTCCATTCCATTCCATTCCATCCCAAGCAGTGCTTCACAAATAAATATTAGGATTGCTGCACCTCTGGCTTTGTGCAGGCAGGTGGCTGACAATGCAAAAGTGCATCCACAGAGCCCTGGAATTTCCAGACGAGTACTCAGGAGTGAGCTGACAGACAATCTGCTTTCAGCAAGCCCTTGGCACCAGCACAGAGTTCATGCCAAGACAACTTGCTCACTCTCCCACACATCACAAACAAGCATCAGGCACCTACTCCAAGGCAATATAATCTCCCTCAAATCTGTGATCAACACTCCACAGCTAACAGCCCAAGTGAAAATCTCACCCAGCGAAGAGAGAGCTGACTCCAGCAGCAGCATTCCCCTCACTTCCTTCTCCAGCTTCAGGAAGCCACACACTGACATTATCCCACCTGCTCAGCACCATCCCCCTCACATCTGCCAGAGTGATGCTTCCTCTCCTAAATAATTGCCCTGGAAACTACCATGGCTAACAGGGGCCATTTTTAAAGTTAACAGGGGTCATCATGACTGAACTGTGTTAGGGAACAATTACATAAGCCCAAGGCTCTTATCAATAAGCTTCTGAAAGTCCAAGTCCAAACACATTCATATTTCTTAGGTTAGCAAAAGCAGGTTTGAAGTCTAATAAAGAAGGGAGACTTTGGTGACCCAAAGAGACTGGCTCAGTGACGCCCCATTTCTGAAACGCCTGAAACTGAGGCAAGTATGAAACCAAGCTGCTGAGGCCATGTCCTTGCCCAAAACTCTCTCATACCCACCTCTAGGGCTCCCTTCTGGGCACCCAGCCACACAAAGGACAGGAAGGAATGGGCCATGGGCAACGTGCACCAAGCTCTGTCCTACCCATAGCTGGGCTAGAACAGCTCCAGACACCTCAGACCAGCCCCAAAAAAGGCTCAGGAAGCATCAGTGGCTGCAGGCAGGGCGAGTGTGAGCACAGCCAATGCTTTCCATGGACTAGTGTGGGCTGGGAGAGGCTCTATAAATGTAAGGAGGTGGGCTGGGCAGAGAAGAACCGACTGCAGCTTAAAATACATGGACTTCCTGCAAATGTGATTAGGGAGGGTGGGCAACAAGATCCAAGAGTGTTCTGAATGGGAACAGCTTCATCCAAAATAAGTTGTCAATGTTTCATTTCTACTGACTGAAAGCAGGAAGCCAAATGCATTAATCAAGGGCTGAAATCCACACAGTGGCTTTGGAGCCTCTGGTTTCAGCAGCAGAGCCAGTAAAGGACTGTTTCTTTAACCAACATCTGCCCCAGCCAACCATTTCTGCCTAACATCACTTTTTATCAGCTCAGAAAGGTTTTGCAGGACAGAATTGTGAAACAGGTCATGGAAGTAATCTGGAATAAAGGTAATAAAACTCAGGACAAAGAACAAAGATGAAGGAAATAGCTGGAGACAAGCAGGAACTAACTTTTGCACAGAAGCTGAAACATGACATAATAAGTTTTCTAGGGAAGAGATAAGGTTACAAGTTATCTGGCAGTGTACAAGAACCATCTTTGTGCATGATGTGTCACCACCACCCTGTCCTGTACCATGAAACACCAAGCCTGTGGAGCAGGATGAGTCAGTGGGGAGGGCCTGTCCCTGTGCCAGGGGTGGTGTGGGCCATCCCAACAGAGTCACCCACGAGGTCACAGTGCAGGCAGCAGAGCCTTGTGTGCCCCCTCAGGGTGCAGGAAAGGTCAGGCATTGCAGCCCAGCACCAAATTGTTTCCTCGCTGCAGGCTCTTTGCCCAGGAAAGCCATCCCAGATGTTTGAGCTCATTGTCCACACCACCTCCACCTTGTTACAACAGTCCCACTGCCAGGTGGACACCAGGGAGGCTCAGCGCAGACACAGGAGCCCAGAGGCTGGGATGCAGGGCTGTGCCACCCCCTGCTCCCGAGATTCCCACAGCTGGGAGAGCTGCAGGTCCTGTCCTGTGCCAGAGGTGCCCCAGCTGAACTCCAACCCATCACCTACTGTGTGCCCCAGCACATCCCACTGGACTCTACAGATGCTGAGTTTTGTGATAGTGTGAGTGGCCCTGACAAAGGCCAAAGGTGATTTTCTGGCCATATTGCAAACGTCCCTTTGAGCCTACTGGCACCAGCAGTGACCCAGAGCTCCATGACACTGCAGCTTGCCCGGGGGCACAGTTAGTCCCAGCTCTCTGTGGCTGGCCTGGGAGACCAGGATGATCCCCTCCTCACAGGATTGGACTCTTATCTACAACAGAGGGCTGCTCTGTGGGAAGCAGGGAGGGGGATACCCAGCCCTGGGACAGGAGATGGGGAGCAGTGACCACTGGTACCAAAGCACAGGCAGGACAGAGCACGGGTCAGTGCAAGCTGCATCTGCCAATGCTACAATGCACGTTCCCTCTGCTCCCACCAGCGAGCAGCTTTCACTGGAAACATCAGAAAGATCCAGATGTGGGGGCGGGAAAACGCCATTGCTGCTGGAAGCACCATGGACTCCTCCATCCTCAGCATCACCCTGCAAACTGTCCCTGGCAGGGGCCACCAGGTCCCTTTCCCTCCCAGCGTGCCCCCACAGGGCAGGGGACACCATCCAGGGTAGATGACACCATCCCGGGGCAGGGGACACCATCGCAGCACAGGGGACAGCATCCCAGTGCAGGGGACACCATGCCAGGGCAGGGGACACCATCCTGGCACAGGGCACAGCATCCTGGGACAGGGGACACAACCGCAGGGCAGGGGACATTATCCCAAGGCAGTGGACACCATCCCAGCACAGGGGACACCATTCTGGGGCAGGGGAAAGCATCTCAACATAGGGGACACCATCCTGGGACAGGGGACACCATCGCAGCGCAGGGGACACCATCCCAAGGCAGGGGAGAGCATCCCGGGGCAGAGGACACCATCCCGGGGCAGAGGACACCGTCCCGGGGCAGAGGACACCGTCCCGGGGCAGCACCTGCTGGCAGCGCTCCTGCGGAGCCGGGGCCGCACGCCCCGAGCCAGGATGACACAGCTGAGGGCGGCACATCCTGCAGCAGCCACCGCTGCTCCGGGCTGACGTCAGCCTCCGCAAGAGCTGGCAGGCAGGACACGCCGAGCATGCGGGCCCGACACCGCCCGGCTCCGGCACACGCCGGGCCCTGCGCTCCCACCGGCCACGATTCACCTACACATTGAATTTCACGCTCCAGAGGAAGGCACAGGTGCTGGAGGAGCCCCCTCCCCTCTGCACACCTGCCCTGCCGCCCGCCCCACCCCGGGGCTGGGCACGGCCGGGGCTCCGGAGCGGCTCCTGGGCACGGCACAGGCGGCAGCATCGGCTCAGCAGGGCAGCCCCGGCACAAGGGACAGCCCCGTGTGCTGCTGGCACACACGGCGTCCAAACCCGCCCATCTGCAGCTGAACCAGAGAAAAGCCCATCCCGGAGTTATTGGTTTCCCCAGAAACCCTCCAGGCTTTCCCAGGAATTCTGGAAACGCACAGATTTGGTATAGGCTCCAGTGAGCACCTAAGGAGTTTATACAGCTGTCACAGCCAGGGACTACCACCAGCACGGGCTGTGGGCACAGCTGGCAGCACGGACAGATGTGGTGTCTGTCACCCCGGAGGGACCTCAGAGAGCCCGGGGTAGGTGCAGCCCATGGTGCAGCCCAGGCCCACGAGAGCCTCTACCCTCCTGAAGCAGGGGAGCCTGCTCTCAACAAGGCCCTCAGCTGCTCATGTTCCCAAACCAAACCCAAAGCTGGCGTGACTAAGCAGAAGACCATGGAAGCACCCTGGACTGGAGCCTGCAGCTCCACAAAGTCCTGCTCATGCAGCCAGGGCTTACTAGAGACTGACTGTAGGTCAGGCAAGCCAGCAGCTAGAAAGGAAACCCATTCAAATTTAATCCAAAATGTATTTTCTATTTTCCCTTGTAAATTTATCCTCCCATATTTTCTATCTTCGAGCACAAAAAAGCAGAAAGCCTAAAACCTCTGGCAAAAATCCTTTAATGTGTTTTACTGCAAATACCACCTCGTGTTAAGGAATAAGCTGGACCGGAGCAAATCAGGCAGCCTGGGGATGCCCTGTCTCTCCAGAGGGAGCAGACCAGAATGAAGCAGGACAGACAGGCGTGCTGCAAGCACCAACAATGCCAAGGAAAGTCAAGTCCAAGTGCCAAGAGAGCTCTCGTGCTCCCTGCTGCTCCTCAGAGTCCCTGAGCACAGCTCTGCCCAGCAGATGCCCACTTGGAAGCATCACTCCCGGCGGACACAGGAGGAGTTTTTGGTTACAAAGAGTAGGAAACCAATTGGCTTCTCTTACAGCAGCTCCCTGCCCAAATCTGCAACCTCAGATTCTCATCCAGAGACCCCAATGGCAACAGAGACCAAAAAGACAGGATAGGAACAGAGATTGTTTCTTTCTTGAGGCACAGGACAGCTGCTATCCAAGAGAAATTTTGGTTTGTGGTTGCAAGGACACCTTTGTGCTGCTGGCTGGACACTTCCCTCAGTGCTCCTGGAATTAATAAGGATGAGAAACAGTATCTTCTTGATAAGCAACACCCTCACTTGACCTCATACTGCTGCCTGCCAGCCAAACCCCACAGGGGACTGCTGGACCCCCTGCTCATCCCTGCACCCTCCTCTCCGAGCCCACTTCTCCCACAAGAAGACAACTGCTCCCAAGCCAAGGCTCCATCTCCCTGCTGTCCTTGCATGCCTCTGGACTGCTCAGGAGCTGGGGAGCAGCCCTCTGACATCCCAGACTCCCCAAGGTAAGGCTGAACTGGACCCTCATGCGTAGCAGGACACGAGTCTTTTCTCATCTGAGGATAAAATCAGGAACAAAACTGACACTGATGTGTATGAGAACAGGCAGAGGCAGGGGATTGGAGGAGGGGGAGATGAAGATCAGATCCCTGGTGATCCCACAGTGCCTATCACGTGCAGCAAGTACCAGGGAACTGGGACAGCTCTGAGACTCCAGCCCTGCTGCCAGCGTGTCCCTGTGCCCAGGGAACCAGAGGAAGCAGAGCTGTCAGGGAACACGGCAGGAAGGGATATTGCCATTCATTTCCAAACCAGCTGAATTAGCACCTATCAGTGGACAAAAGCCTGTTGGAGGTCTCCAGCAAAGGGCCCTGTGAAGCCAAGGCTGGGTGCTTAGCACAGGTCCTGTATCCCCCAGCAAGTGCACCTCCACCACGTGGGGAAAGCATCCCATGCTCCCAGTGAGGAAGCAGGACTGAGCATCGATCACCCTGTGCCAACAGAACTGGGTGGGGATAATCCCATCCTTCTTCACAAAGCCCAGTGCTCCTTCCTGGCTCCACACTCTCTGGGGGACAGAATGTTATGAAAATAACAGAGCAGACCAAAAGCCCACCTTGCTCTGTGTACTTGCAAGCAGTCAGAAGCACAAGCAGTTCACAGCTCAGCAGCTGCCCAAGCCATAGGTGGATCTCAGTATATTTATTAGTTCTGAGGGAACCTCTTGTCCTTCTTGATATCATCCCATTTCTCCTGAAACTAATGCAAGCTTTTGCTCTTCATGACACCTTCTCCTGAGGACTTTTGTGATTTGATAACACATCTGCAAGAGGCAATGCCTCTCCTCCTGTTTGGCACCTCCTGAGAGCTTAATTTGATGTGACCTTGTACTTGTATGAAAATAAACAATGCACAGTTAACCTCTATCGCTTCTCTCCTGGCCTGCTGTAGACACATCTTATCCATCTTCTGTTGTTTCCTTTCCAGCCTGAAGAACCCTGCCTTATTTAGCCATTTTTTTTGCACAGAGGCCACCAGACCTCTGACCAGCTCTGCTGCAACTTCCAGGCATTTGACTCCACAATGATCTCAACACCCACACATCTCTCCTGAGCTCCCCGTGGGCAGCTCTAGAGACAGAGACACAGAGCAACCCCTGTCCCCTTCCCCTCCATCACTGTCCCACGAGTCCTCAGGTTGCTCAGTGGTGCCTGGAGTTGTGTGAGGGCAGAAAAAAGACACAAAGGCAGTTGGGCTCACACATTCACCTTCACAGCTCCTGTAGCACTTGGAGGCCAGCACTGGACATGGACAGGAACACCTCCCCAGGGAGTGCCACACAGACATTTTGGCCACGTTACAGACTTGGGAGTCTTCTCCCACTCCTTTAGAGCAGCACCAATGCTGAATGAAGGCCAAGTCCCTGCAGCCCCTGATCATCAAAAGGGCATTCTCAGCAGTCCCCTCCCCAAGCCCACCTCAGAAGCCTCCTCACCAAGCTTTTCCCAGCCATCCTTGCCTGAGCAGCCCAGGCCCAGACCCAAACAAGGCTCATGCACTGTACAAGCCCTGTAACATGCTCTCTCTGCAACCTTTCCCAAACTTTGCCACCTGTTCTGCTGGCAAGGCCAGAGCATCTGGCCATCAGGCAAAGTTTCAACTCTGCTTGCCAGGCACCTTACAGGATATGCTTGTACTGAGGTGCAGCTTGAAAATAACAGATGTTACTCCTCTCTTCTGCGTTTTGCAGTGTCAGGAACCAGGCTTCTGTACCAACAACCCTCTGAGCTCCTTGCCAAGGTGGTCTCACCCCAAACAGCACTCCCAGCACAAAATCCTGCCCACAGACAGCCCCTGCCACGTGCTGTCCCTGCTGCCAGGCAGACAGCATGGCAAAAGGAATGCACTGCAGAAGCAGAGCTTCCACACACAACTTCAACACTTAGCAGGAGCACAGGTTTCACCATGGACTGCAATGCCACATGACTACTGAGCCCAGACAAGCCTCCAAACTGCACATCACCTCCCAGCCAGGGAAAACTTCCAGGAGCTACACAAACCAGACAGGACCCGGCAGCTGCAGCCAGAAGCACCCATGTCTGTGCACTGCTCCCTCTTCATCCCCATTTCCTCTCAGTCAGACTCGCTCCAGGGTCTGAATGATGTGGGTTCAAACTGGCAGCTCTGGCAATTGCAGGACCATTTATTCATTCCCCTCACACCCACAGCAGAATCCTGCTGAGGCCAGCAGCACACAGTGCTGGTCACAGCCTGCTCCCTGCCCCCAGCTCTGGGGAGTACCATGCTAGGAGACCACCAGAGCACTCAGCCCCCCATCCAGCACCACCCAGCTCAGAGCCAGCTCTCCCTGAGGGCCCTGGTACCAGGATCCAGCCTGAATCCAACCTGCCTCCTGCTGCTGAGGTGCCCTGTGCTGCCTGTGACCACCTCCCCTCCACAACGCCCTTGGCTGCCTTTCAAAGCACTGTCAGTGGCAGCCAATAACCACAGACCACCAGCAGAGCAATCCTGTCTGGGATCCACAGGGAGCCGGCAGTTCCAAGGACAGAGCCAAGGAGCCTGCCCCATCCCTCTGCACTCGGTGCACAGCCCCAGGGTGGCAGACACACAGCCCCTCTGTGCTCTGAGATCCCACTGGCTCCTCTGCAGCTCCACAACTTGTTGCACAGACACACGCTCCATGTCCCCATCCCTGCCACTGCCCACCATCCTTCCACCCTGCTACTGTTACTGGATCCCTCCAGCTGCCCCCAGTGCAGCAGGGACACCTCCACACTGCCCTGGCTGAGGCCACAGTAGCTCCTGGACAGCCAAGAGAGCTTCCTTCTCCCCTGCCTGCTGCAAAGAAATAGCTTCTAGAAGGAAGGATGCAGGAAGATGGCAGCAAATTGTCTGGGAGGCAGCAGACTCGCTGTGGCTGGGGGGTTTAGGAGCTGGCTGAGCTGATGCTGTTTGGGAATTGCTTAGGTGGAGCTTACAGACTTGATGACCTCAAGGTCCCTTTCTTATCAGCTGTCCTAAAATACCTCCTCCCTTGACACAAAGGCCAACGTGGACCTGCCAGAGGATTTTGGCAGTCACCATCTCCTTGCTTTTGCACGCGGATGTGATCCTGATCAAAAGACACCTGGAACAAATCCCCGTCTGTGCTGGATGTGAGCACCCAGAGCAGCCCCCACAAAGCGCCAGGACAGACACAGCCACCACATCTGGAGCCTCAGCACAGTGCCCTGCCAATTCTCACGCTGCCTCCTGAGGCTTTGGCAGGGCCCTGTCCCCGGGCAGCTGCTCAGGAGCTCCACTCATGGCTCCCTGGTTCTGGCTGCCCTCACCACCCTGCTCTCGAGCACCTTCCCTCCAGCCCTTTGGGACAAAAGCCTCTACACGGGCTCTGGAAAAGAAACAGCCCCAGACGAAAAGGGCAGGGCAACCCCTTTGGCACGGGCTCAATCCTCCTCTCTGACAAGGCTGCCCTAGATGCTCGCTGCTGTTGAGTGTGGGCAGTTGGAGGCTGTGCAAGGCAGCACCAAGCAGACCCTGCCAAGACGGGCTCTGCAGCTCCCATTCCCTCAGTACAGAGCTGTGCAGGCCCTCACACCCCTGTCCAAGGGCTGCCCTGCACCTTGGCAGCTTCTGCTGGTGCTCGGGAGGTTGGGAGCTGCGTGTTTGCAGGTGTCCAACCAAACTCCACATCCCGACTGCACACGTAACCATGGCAACTGCACATGCGAGTGGCAAAGCCTCGAGCCCGGCTAACTGCAAATGCAAATGAAGCAAACACATGCACAGTGCTAAAAGTGTGACCTCTAAATGTCAGCCTTTAACCATTTTGCAGACACCAGCTCTGGTGGCGGCCACCTGCAGCCTGCAGAGCAGGCAGGGCTTGGTTCCAGCACGGAGCTCTGGGTGCCCAGCCCTGCAGCAGGTGCTGCCATGGGTGCTGGGGTGCACGCCTGGCACGGGCATTTCCCAGAGCTGAGAGTGACTCCTGCCTCGTCAAGCAGCAGCTCCCTCTCTGAGGACACGTCCATCCTTGCCCAGGTAGCAGATGCTCCCAGTTCCACAGAGGAGCCTGGTTTGCTGAGGAAGGAGGGTCCCAGCAGGCTGACACAAAGCGTGGCCAGCACAGGGGCTTGTGGGGAGCTGGCTCTGCTATCACCTGGGACTGAGCCAGCAGCAGCATCAGATGAGGCACTCTCAAAGGATGGAAGGAAAATCCCAGCCTTTCAGGGATGTCATGTCAGAGCCACCTCCCTAAGGGAGGTCTGTGGCCTTGGGAAAGGCTGCTGGCAGAGGCATAAGGAGGTGTCACCATTTGGGAGAGTGTGGTCCACAAACTGACTGGCTGGACAAAGGTCTCAGGTCCCTCACCATTTCTCTCCCTTGCTGCTGACAGCACCGGATGCACACAGACCCCAGAAGTGACCAGCACCCACCACCCTGTCCTGTTGCATGGCTTTGAGCACGAGGGAGTCATGCTCAGGTGAGCGGTGCCAACTCCAGCCACAGCCCCTGCACCCAGCACCCCGCTCAGGGACGGGTGGGTGGATGGATGGACGGACATCTGGCCTGCTGCCCCGCTCGGGGATGAGTATGGCCAGCTGTTTGACAGCAAGCCTGCCTCCAGTGAGGTCCCTGGCCCAAGAGGGAAACAGGGAATGTCCTTTCACTCCAGGAGCCCAATGGCTAATGTCATTCCTAATGCTATGCCAAATAAACTGAGCCAAGGGGATCTCCTGCCTGCCCTTGACCCAGGGATGCTCACACCAGCAGCCTCATGCCTGTCAGCACCAGGAGCATCCTTGCACCCCAAATAACCCATCCCCAGTACCCACAGCGCACCACGGACACCCCAGAGCCCCGGGGAGGATCCCAATTCCCTGGAGCGAGGCGCTCCAGCCCGGCGAGCCGCGCTGCCCGCTCGGTGCCGGGAGTGCCGGGCCGGGCCGAGCGGTGCCCGGCGGATGCGGGGCGGGGGCCGGGATGCGGGCCGCGCAGCTGAGGCGGGCGCACAATCCCCCTTTCAGCACGTCGCCATGGCAACCCGCCGGCTCGCCGCGGCCGCTCATCCGGCCCCGTTAACCCTCGCCGTTACCGCCGCCGCCGCGCTCGGCCCCACCCGTTAACCCCTGCCCCGCCGCGCCCCGCTCCGACGCCCGGCTCCGGGGCCGCGACCCGAATCGGGACCACCCCGCGCCCCGAGAGCCCCGCGGCCGGAGCGGCGGCCGCCCCCAGCCTCGCGCCTCGGGGCCGGTCCGGTCCCGTCCGGCCGCCCTCCCCATCGCGAGCGGCCGCGGGCCGTGCCGTGCCGGTCCGTGCGGGGCGGGGCGGGGCGGGCGCACTCACCGTCGGGGGCGGCGGCGCGGCTGGGCCATGCCGGTGGCGGCGGCGGCTGCCCCGCGCTCCGCTCAGTCCGGCCCGACCCCGCACCGGGAGCGCGCGGCGCGTGCACGGCGGAGGCGGGCTGGGGAGGGGCCGCTCCGCTGCACCCCTTCATTGCCGCCGCGCTGCCCGGCACCGCCGCCCGAAACCGGCACCGGCACCGGCACCGCGACCGCCCCGATCGGACATCCCGCGGCCCCGCCGGCCGGGCCCGGTACCGCACGGCCCGGCACCCGCACCGCCCGGTCCCCGCGCCGAGGGGATGCCGCGCCCGCCGAGCGCCGCGCAGTCCGGTACCGCGCCCTCCGGGTACCGGCAGCGGCCGCACCTGCACCCCGGTGTCCCCCAGGCCCCCCAGACCTGCCCTGCTCACGGCACCGGCACCGCCCTGCCATCGGCCCTGGGCGGAGGGGGTGACCCCCACATTCCCGACCGGGACACCCGCACAGCCCGGGCACCCCGCACCGCCCCACTGAACGACCCTGTCTGTGGGGGCATCACGGCACGGCCCCGGGCATCCTGCACTGTCCTGTGCACACAGAACCCTGCCCCACTGCAGCCTGTGCGTGCCCCAGCCACGCTGCCAGGGTCCCTCTGCACCCCGGCCGTGCTGCCCCGGCACTCCCCAGGCAGCCGGAGCGCCCTCCAGCCCCGGCACATTCCCCACAGCCGGGGGAGCGGTCCCCGCCTCCGGTACTGCCCCGCAGTGCCCAGCGGGTCTGGGGAGCATTCAGCAGGTGCTCGGTGTGGGGTGCCCCATCCCAGCCTCAGCCTTGGGCCCGGCCCAGCCCTGCCACGCACCGGGCTCCAGTCTCAGCAGCCACGCAAAGGCTCCCAGCAGCACCGCGCAGCGAGACCCAGCACCTCTGTCATTCCCCTCCCTGCATGGGGGTATTTTCTCCTCCCACTCATGGCCTCCTGGCAGGAGCCGCCTCTCCTACAGCCCGCCGCTGCCCATAGCAATGTTTCAGTCTTGCCTGATGGGATTACAGAAATCATTTGAAGCAGGGCATGGATTTGGGTCTTGATGGATGTATCTGATTGCTGCCTCCCTCTGCCATTGCCAAGGTAGCATCAGCTGCGATGCCTCCACAGAGCAGGCACCGTTTCCTGTTTAAGATGTTTGCATGGCAGAATCTGAAGGGCAGCAATTAATTTCAACTCTCCCACACACCTCTGCCACCTGCACTGAATCTGTGAACGTGCAGTGGCAGAGAGATCCCTGCACCCCAGTGCAGGCTGGGCTTCACCTGCCCCAGCTGCTGCTGCAGAGCAGGGCAGAGCTTTCCTGCTTCTCCTGCCCTGCTACCTCTCCCAGGGACTGCTTATGGGTGGTCAGGAGCTTGACTGATTTTATTGCTGGGCTTGTTACACACACAGGATGTATATAGGGCATACCAATATAGCTCACCCTATTATATATATATATATATATATATATATATATATATATATATATATATAATGCATAGAGGGTGAGCTGCAAGCTGCCACCCACTATGCTGTTGAACAGGCAACACTGCCTGGGATGGCTGCACAACCCTGCCCTGTGCTTACCAGGGCTCATTGGCTCTGAGCAGCATCTTGAAGGGGGCCCTGGACCGATGCTGAGCTGCCCTGCAGCAGGCAGGGTATCAGGCATAGCTCACTGTGTCCTGCTCCCCAACAAAACCAGTCCAGGATGGGGTGATGGAGCACGGCTGCAGTGGTGCCTGCAGGAGTGCTGGGTACTCGCACAGCTGCTCCACGCCCAGCTTCAGTTGCTTGACTGAGCAGTGATCGATTTTCTTGCACAACACCAGTTCTGACAGTGCCTGACAAGCCACCTTTGCCCAGGCTATGGTCCGTGGGGACCCTCCATGCCAGGCTGCTGGGTGGGTGTGCAGGGCAGAGCCTCTTCAGCCCATCCATCCCCCACAATGCATCAAGATTTGTTTCAGTCTCGGGTTTCTCCTCAGCTGCTGGGCACAGCCCGTGTGGATCGCCCTGAGGGAGCCCAGCATCAAGCAGGCACACCCCGCACCGCGCCGTCCCTGCTCTGGTGGCCGCAGCAGGGCAGCTGTGTGCGCTGCTCAATGGGCAGCGTGTATGAAAATGCCCCCGGTTGCCTCTGGCTCTGTCACAAGCAGCGTTTAGCCACGACTCGGAGAAGGAGCAGAAGGGCTGGAAGCTGTCAGCCCTGCTTAAAACGGCCGCGGCTCAGTGCTAATGTGCAGCGCAGCAGCTGCGAGGCACGCAGCCAGGCCGGGCACAGCTCAGCTCCCCACACAGCCCTGTGTGCTGTGACCAGCTCCTGCACCGGTCCCCACGTCCCCCCGGAACCTCCTGCACCCACTGGGAACCTCTGGGCAGCCACCGAGGGTTGTGTGGGGTCTTGGACACTGTGTCAGCCCGGCGTCTGTCACCACAGCAGAGCTCTGGAGCGCTGCTCATCCCACTCAGGCCGGGCCTGCCAAGCAGCTGGCACAGCTGGCGAAGCCTTTTGCCAGCAGAACAGCAGGGCCAGCCCTGGTGCTGGGCCGTGCAATAAAGGGTCCGTGGCAGCAGGCGCTTGGCCACAGGAAGGGACAAGTCATCCCCTCTCTCCCCGGTGGCTCCTGGGGTGCTTTCCCCAGATCCCCCCATCAGAGCTCACAGCAGGTCAGCACCGGACTCGGTGTTCTGGCGCCGCAGCACTGCCGTGTCACCGCAGGCGCCGTGCAAGGCCGCCCACCCCCCGCACCCCTGTGCGGCCCCCAGGCCGTGCTGCTCCCGGCCCGCTCCGGCTGCTGCAGAGCCGCCCCCTCCCACCTCCGGCGCGGCAGCGATGCAGAAGGAGCATCCAAGATGCCGCTTGGCGCAGGCTCAGCTGCCGCCCAGGGCCGGCAGAGGAGGGGGCTGTCGGCCATGACCGTGCACACCAGGAATTGGGGCACGATGTGGGCAGGGACAGTGGCCCGTGTCCCCGGGCAGCGGCCCCTCCGTGTCCCGGCAGCGTGAGGGGAACAGAGCGCTCCTGCCGCAGCCACGGCTCCCTCCGGGCAGGGGCGACCTGACACAGCCTCCAGCTCGGGGGCACCCAGCACGGGCTGCCAGCAAGCAGAACCCCTGGCCAGGGTAGCCTGGGGGCAGGGGGAATGCAACAGCCGGCTCAGGCTGATGGCATGGAAGGGGACAAGCAGGGATGCACACAGGCAGCAAGCCCCCATCCTCATGAACAACAGTTCCCTCCATCAGGCCTGGCCAGCAACACCTTCCAATGGTCCTGCAGCCACACGGCAAGAACCTGGCATAGGTGCAGGTGTTTGGGGACAAGCAGGGCAGAGAGGGTGTAGGGACAAGCAAGCCCCAGACAGCAGAGAGCAGCTTCACCTGTGCTCCCACTGAGGATAGGGAAAGTTCTTGGGACAGCAGACACCAGCCCATCAACAAGGACAAGGGGCACTGCCAGCCCTCATAGTTCCCTGAGCTGGCCTTCATGCAGTGGGCCATCCTCCAGAACTATTTGCCCTCAGATGAAGATCAGGTGCAGCTCCTTGTTGAGTCCTGGTGGCCTCATCCTATCCCACACAGAGGGGACAGAAGGATGAGGCTGGTCAAGCAAAGCTACCACAGAACCACAGGTCCAGCTGCCGAGGAAGAATCTAGAGAGAAGAGAGGTGCTGGTGGCTTCCAGCTAAAACAGACAGCAGGAGTAGCAAGCACCAAGATCAGAGCTCATGCCAGCAGGCTGCACTAAGCAGGGCACAAGTTCAGAATGCACATTTCCCATGCAGAGAAAGCACCCTGGCTGTGAGGAAGGAGCTAACAAAGGAGCCTTGGTGCTTATCAGCCAAACCTTGCTGTGGTGAGAAGCACGAAGCAGCACTGTGAGTGCACTCAGTCCGCAGCTCCTCCTAGACTGCAGAGGTAAGGAGCTTGAGCATCTCTGTAAGTGCTGTGGTGAGGGAAGCTGGGCTGGTTAGAGCTCAGAATTACCCTGCAACAGAAGTCCCTCTTTGCTTTATACCAGAGTCCTGGTGGAACATGCAACAGGCCTACCAGCAAAGCCCTTAATCAACATAAAAATCCTACAAAGCTTGCACAAACCTTTGCAAGTGTGTGAACACCAGCTTATGAAATAAACAGGGAAGAGCTTTCCTTCCCAAATGAAATTGTTTAGCCTTCACAAAAGCTAAAAATGCAGACATTAGATCTATTGAGGAAGAGATGAAGCCCATGTGTGGAGGGTGCTTCTGGGCTGTACTGGGAGGAGTGCTGAGGAGGAAAGGCAGGCTCTGAATACACACTCAGTTTGCAAAGTAAGCTCTCTGTATTCATCCGAGAATGTCTGCAGTATGGAGTTCATCTGGTATAAATAAAGTACAAAATTTTACAATGTCTTAATCATTATTTTAACAAAAATACTAAAAACTGAGTAAAAACTGAAACCAAAGTGGGAAGGGAGACTATCAGCCACAAGGGATCTCCATAAACATTTGTAGAAATTGGATAGTAAAAACACTTTCTCTGTACAATAAAATGCTCCTCCTGGCATCTCCCTGTGGGACAGACAGCAGCAGCACTGGGGGACACAAGGACACAGGGTGGGGGCTGCCCCAGGGAGTGGGCCAGGCTGAAGAGGCTGTATCCATCCACAGTGATGTCTCCCTCCTGCATCAGGCTCAAGTGCCACAGGTCAGTAGCGTCCAAATGGGTTGTTGTTCTGCTGTGTCTGTGTATCTGTTGAGGCCAAGACAGAGTTAAAACAGTCACAAGGTCTAGTTCAGAAAAGAGATTCCCCTCCCCACATCACCAGGGTAGTAATGAGGAGTGTCACAGGCCATGAGAAGGAAAATATAACCAGTATAAAATCTAACCAGTGTGGTACTCCCTGTGCTGCAGATCTGCCTGAGCCTTTGAGCAGCAGCACAGCCAGGATCCCACATTCTTTCAGGAAGAGAGAGATTCTAGTCCTGATCCTGAAGTTTCCAGGGAAAATCTCTCCATCCCTCATGGAAGACCATAACAAAGCCCCGAAAGGTGGCAAGCAGCTGGGAAGATGAGTTTATGGATTCATTATTTCTGATTTTGAAAAAAAGTCAGCTCTATAAAATTAGACAATTTCTGCTGCTGAGCTAGCTAGTGTCACTCATCCTAAAGCACTTCCAGAAACCAAAGGTTTCAGAGAAAATATCCCTGGCTTCCTGTCAGTATCTCCATGCAGGCCCAAAGGATTTCCAGATGGCACAAAGGCAGGAAACATGGTAAAAATACATGGTAAAGAACTTCCAAACTGCTGGGACTGCTGTTCTGTGATTTAAAGTGCTCACAGTATTGAGTATTGTCTGATGCATAAAATTATGTTGTTCTTTCTCCTGAACATAAACATCAGCATGTGTGGCCTTAAGCCAATGAAGTAAAAGGAGCTGAGTGTAACCTGGTTGGCCTGCTTCCTTCTCAACTCTTCTGGACATTCAGGGATACCCTGGAGCCTCCTAAGGCATATCCTGGGTCCAGAACACCCTTGTCCCCTTCCTGTGCAGGCTGGTCTTGGTTTACCCTCCTGCTTTCCATTCCATCTCTGACACTACAGATGAGAACTCCAGAGGCTTCCAGGGGGAGGTGATGCAAAGCCAAGGAGGCAGCATGGAAGCTGAATGCTGACACAAGGCTGCATGGGACCCACACGTCTAGTGCAGATACAACAGCTCCATTTGCTGTATAGAAAGGCTACAAAAATATGGCTCTTTTGCTGTATTCAGATTCTTATACAAGGTCTTCCTATATTTGAATGTCCCAGCTGAGATCCTTTGGCACAGACTTATAATTTGTGAATCAGGCTAGTGGGAAGCTCAGCACATTAAAACCTGGTTTGGGGAGGTTTTTGGCCACAAGGACTAAGAATTTTCCATTAGGGAACAAGTATAAGCACAGTTTCCAAGTCCCCCACTCCACACATTACCAGATCTGGCACAGTCTCACTCTCAGTGCAAAATAAAACAAAAAAACTATCAACTGTGCTGTCCATTTCTGAGCATTTTCATAGCATTTCTGCCATTTTTACAGCAGAAAAGCCAGTAAGGTGACAGAAGACAATGACAGAAGGCAATTCAGAAGGGAACAGCATAGAACCTGAATTCTGTATTGTGATCCTCCAGCCAGTAATTCAATACAGATTATAGGAATACAGTGCCAGACTGAAAAACATCTATGCCATCACCCTGCTGTGACCACCACAAACACAGCAAGTGTGAAGCTACACTTTCTAGAGCACTCCTCCTGCCTCCAAGAAGTCTTGTCTGGCTCACAACACGACCACAGTGTCTCTGGGTCATCCACAAAATGACTGCTCCAGGATTACAGCCTCCCTATGCCCCTCAGAGGTCACCTGCAGCAGAGAAAATGCCCTCAGATGATTTTAAAGCTGCACACTGGATCCCTTCAGGAAAGCTGTGTGGCAATCCCTACAAAGGCTCAGCTCCCTTGTCCCTCTGCAGGCAGCAGGAGGAAGGTCTGGAAGGTTGTTCACAACCTGGCAAGCACTGCCCTCCCTGCTGCTGTGCCCCCTTGGGCTGGTAGCTCTAAGTCCTGATGCCACTTCCCTGCCAGCATAATTTATGTCCTCAGACAGACAGTCTGGCTCAGCCTCGCTTCTCTACACTTGAGTACCTGCAATAGAAAACAGCAGGGAGGAGACTAGCAACAGGATCAAGAACACTCAGGCTTACTGGAAAGCTGCTGCTGAAGCTGTCGAACCAGAGCAGCTGTTTGCTGCTGCTGCTGTGTCTGCTGAAGGCCCTGGCGCTGGAACTGCAAAGAGAGAAACACAGTTATAGGCACAGCCCCTGGCTGGCAGGCTCAGCACTCACACAGGCCCTGGCAAGCTCAGGGAGGGAGAAGGGGGGGTGCAGGTGGAGCAGTGCTGGATGTGTGTGGACTGTCCCGTCCCTGTGCCTCAGGGAACACTCACAATGGGCTGCTGGGGGGGCAGAGCCTGCATCCCCAGCCCCGGGGGCTGGCCCTGCGCCTGGGGCTGAGGCACTGTGGACACCTGGGGCTGCTGCTGGGGCTGGGGCTGCGCTGCCTGGGGCTGCTGCTGCTGCTGCTGCTGCTGCTGTTGTTGTTGCTGCTGCTGTTGCTGCTGCTGCTGTGAAGACAAAAGAGAAGGGACTGTCAGGGCAACACACACGGCACCGGGGCACAGCGAGGGCTTAAGGAGGAAATGTTCCATGTGTTCCATGGAGTGAAACACCTCATGCACCATTTTCCTTACAGGTACCTAAATTACTCGAATTTCACCAGGACTCCACCCCAGCCTGAGAAATGGCAAGAAATAAAGGGACAGCAACAAAGTTTCAGATTACAATAGATTACAATATTGACAGATGACCGGAAGAGAACTCCAAGTCCACTGGTCATTACTAGGAGCAAACCAGGTGCAAAAATAGAAAACTAAGGACTCAAAAAGCTGGCTGCTTCATTTTGCCTCCTGGTTAAGATCAGCCATAATGAATAATGAGTATTTGCCTGACTCATTCTCAGATTCTCTTCAGAGGTAGCAACAGAGCTCCTATAATCTCCTTACACAATCCACTCCAGGTCAGCTCCTACTACTGGAGTTTTCCCTAATCTCTACCCTGAATTTCACATGTTGTGTTTTAAGGCCATTTCTGGTCCTACAGGCTAGAGATAAAAAGAGATAAGGGTTTTTTTTTCTTTATTTTTAAGATAAAAAATATGGAGACGTATCTCTCCGGTCGTCTTTGTCTCTCCAATGCACCACATCCAGCTATTTCAGATTTTCCTTCTCAGTCATGTCCCCCAACTCTTCAATCTATCTTGCTGTCCTTCCCTGCCACTCATGACAGCTGGTGTTACACTTCAATAAAAGGATGTGGATAAAACTGGATTCAGTCCTCAAAACCAAATGTTTACAGAATTAGTTATGCTGAGAAGAATATTCAGTGTGTTGGAGTCAGAACATACCCAGAAATTTCAAGGTTTTTCATTTCTCCTAATTTCCAGACAATTCTCCCATCTGTCAAAGCAGTTTTTAACTCTCTAGATAAAAAAAAAAAATATTCCTAGCAGAAATAAAAAAATATTAATGTTATCATAAGAAACCCAACGTGGTGATGGTAGGTACAGCTCCAGCCACTGGCTCAAAAGGACAAGGTTCAAACCTTGAGCAGATTCAGAGAACAAACAAAAACACAATCAGGAGAAGGAACAGTGTCTTATGAAAGAAGGTTAGAAAACCCTGACCTTTGGAAGCTGCAAGTGCTCCCTAGGAATGTACATTGGGCAAATAACAGTGAGAAAGAACAGCCAGTAAACAGGACACAGTGGACAATAATAATTCATACAAGAACCAGTCACGAACACATTGGATCAAGAATTCAATGGATCAAGGATTCAAATTCAAAGGGAGTGAGTTTCTAGAACAGCCTTCCAACTTATATCAGTTTGGTCACAGGTTCCTGACATGGATGCTGCAACCTGGATACACAAGAAAGCAGATGACTGACTAAATTGGCCAGGATACCAATTTCATGTCCTACCTTCATGCAGCAGCTGTCTACCAACCTACATAAGACAAATCAAAAGGCCACCCATCCTTTCCACAGGCCACTGCATGATGGGAGTCAGCTCCAGCACCAGGCACACCTCAGTTAACAAAGCAGGAGTCCCAGTCATGGGATAGCTTGGGCACTCCACCTTTGTGGGTTTTTTAAGCAACCAAGCAAAGTCAGCTAAAAGCTGAAGGTATACATGAAGTTACTGAGCTAGGAGAAGTGTTAGCAATTTGTCTGAGGCATGTTCTTCTAAATATGAGTGATGGAGAATGCTAAAAGAAACTCAAAGTGAATAGTCAGGGGGTGCTACTTATCAAAAGGACTAAAAGCTGCTGACCATGCCAGAGGCAGTTCTCTTGTCCAGTGCAAGGCAGCAATTCCCAGATACTGCTGACTGCAGCTCTCTGCAGGAACCACTGTCTCAGGCCACTCTCTGAACAAAAAGACTCAGCACTCTGTGCCATGTAAAGTCTCCCCATATTCCACAGGTTTGCTAGGCCTTGTCATAAGGCATTGGATTCACCAATTAAACTATCTGTGTTTCTCTGACTATAATTTCTATAATTCTACCATTCCTAGAAATGTATCTTTATTTCATGTAAGAATTTAATGTTCCTAAGATCATAATGCAAATCCATGGAATACTCATGTCTGTTGACTCATGCTTTGTGATCTTCTTTGAACCTAGAGAGCTGGGTCTAACAGTTGGCTTTGGATCAGTTTTTCACCATCTGCTGTAAAAAATGGAGTACATGATCTGATTCATGCCAGATTTTTTGCCAATGGAAACTAACCAATGCTTATTTTGATCTTGAGAAATGCAGACATGCCCCTAAAGATGATCTTGAACAACTTTCCTGCTCTTTCGTGGACAGGGGGCTTTTCACTTTGTTTCCAGCTCTTGCCACACTTGTACAACAGCTAACTTTCTGCACACTCTACTGGCTCAGCAGGAGCAGGAAGAGGTGGGACACAGGCCAGAGGACTGAACAGACTTTTAGCTCATGCTGGGTGGCTGGCACAAGGCAGTGCAGCAGGAATCCCCATCAGGAGTGGCCAGCTCTAAGGAAGGGAGAACTGCCTAGCAAATTACCACAGACAGCCTCCAACAGAGTGACATCCTTCCTGACACAGAAGGGCAGAGGTAAGCAGCACTGAGCAAGCCTCCTCCAGCTCTAGCAGCCTTCCTCCTGTCAGCAACCACTCACCCTCAGCATCTGTTGTTGCTGCTGCTGCCTCAGGTACTGCTGCTGCTGTTGGTCAGGAAGGATCTGGCTGGGTCGAATTCCTGAGGGGACTCCCTGGGGACCCAAATGGTTCATCCCACTCATCATGGGGGTCTGCTGTATTGACTGATGAGGAAACCTGCAAGAGGAAAGGACAAGCTCATGGAGTAAAGGATTCACAGGCAGCCAGCTTTCTTTAATCCAAACACAACTTCTGACATCAACAGACAGCCAAAGAGCCCCCTGCAATCCATGCTGTCTCTGCAGAAAGGTGAGGGACACAAGGGCCTCTCAAGGATTTAATACAACCTGTTTTTCTAGAAGCCCTAAGTAACATCATCCCACTGTTCTGCATGGCTTTCCTGCTGCATTTATGTCGCTCAGGAAAATGAAAATCTCAGATTTAGCCCTTTGGTGATATGCTGGTTAGATTTAAAACCAAAACGATGACTTTCCCAGGTAACTTTTCCTCATATTTTTCTATGCCATCTTTCTCTGGCTAGTAACACAGTCTCCTGTCTACAACCAGCATTTCCAAATTTCATCCCATCTCTCTGTTTCTTTCCTGGACAGAAAGCTAGATAAAGATGTTTCTCTGAGGAAGCAAAGTACAGCATGGAGAACAGGGTTTTCACAGTTTGCTGTTAGAGTTGTGCAAGCAGAGCAGGGAAACATTTAACAAAACAGAGATAATTAACATCCCATAGGGCAGGAGGTACCTCTGTGTGTTGCCCAAGGTGTGTCCATAGCCAGGGGCCTGCTGGTGCACGTAGCCACTTGGTCTCTGCTGCATCTGTCTAACAGGATCCACTAGAGCAGGATTAGAGCTGGGGTGGGAATTCTGATAGGGCTGACCAGAATAGGTAGGAGGTACCATTGTGCCTGACTGGGAGGGGTGCTGCTGAAGGCCTATGTGGGAGACATAAGGAGTGTAACCCTGGAATGAAACAAAAAGGCCTTTTTTAGTCACGGGGTGAAAAGGAATACAGAACACAGGAGATCAGCCTCCTGTAAATACTGTCACAGGGAAACTCATTAGGAAGAAGAGCCAAGAGCTTTCAGGCCTTAGCAGCAAGAACAAAGCTGCTGCCCTGTGCTGGAGCCAGACTCCAGCCCTACCTGCAGTCACTGCCACTTACCTGGGAGGGCTGCAGTGCTCCATAAGACGGGGTTGGAGCCATTTGGCGCACAGGCTGCTGGCCCATAATGCCCTGGCCCTGCTGGAAGGCAAGAGAGAAGTGCTTTTTCCAACATCTGCAAAGGGCAGGAACACTGCTGCTCTCTTCTCAGCAGCTCCCACTAAACCAGACAAAAGGTTTCACTGCTTAACCTATGAGATTGCTGCACAGCAGGCACATGCTCATGACTTCTGTCACTAAAAAACCTGCCACCCCCAGGCAGAACATGCCCCTCTCATTCCCCAGAGGCCACTCTATGACAACCTCTTTCAACTGTTAGTGAAACAGGCCCACAAAGCAGGCACAAGAAACAACATATTTCTAGAGCAGACACAGAGTTGGGCAGTTCTGGCTAAAAGGGACAGCACCAAACAGCTTGGCCATGCTGTACTGTGGAGTCAGCAACAGCAAGAGCACAGCTCTGACCTACCAACTTTGCTTGCAGCTGCTGCCTCAGGATCTGTCCTTGGGACACTGGAGGCTGCTGCCTGTACACTGCTGGCTTGTAGGAGGGGTCAATGCCCATCATGCTGCCCATCCCTGGAGGCAGCACACCACTGTAGGGAGGGCGACTCTGAACCAGTTTTCCCAGTGGCATGCGTACTGGTCTGTAGGATGTGTCCAGGCGAGGGCCACCTGCACGAGGAAGAGAAACAGGCAGAGCAGTCACAGCTACTGCTGCACCTCATAGCTCCAGAATGACTGCTCATCACTGTACCTACACATGCCAGGCAAAAGGAGAAAGTGCAGGGACCTGCATAGGACCATCTGACAAAAAAGGTTCCCAAAGGGGTGAAATATTTTTGGCTCTCTGGTGCACCTACCTGCTGGAAGAGGCTGATTCTGGGCATAGAGACCCACTGGAGATTGCCCATATGCCAGCCTTGACATGGTGCTTCCTGACTGGTGATGCAAGAGATCAGTAGGCATGCCAACTCCATATGAAACCCCTCGGCTAGGGCCCAACACAAAGTCCTGCAAAGACAAAGCAGTAAGAAAGATCAATGTGCACTGGGGATTCATGCATGGAGGAAGACTATTAAAAGGTTGAAAAGTCCACAGGAGGAAGCCAAGGATGTTATCTGAGCTGGGCAGACTCCTTTCCTCCCATCAGGGATTAAGAAAGTATTTGCCTTGCCCCAAGCTACAGAGAGAAGGATAAAGCTCCAGTACTCCCAGCTGAGAGGAAACACATCACATCTTCACCACAACACCATGCTCAGGTTCCTCAGGAAGCCTCTAGGGAGTGTTCTGTGACTAGGAGTGGTGGACATAGGACATCCAGAGCTGCTGGACACTCCATTACCTCAGTTTTGCTGGCAGATTGGTTGCGTTTCTTGGTTTTGCTCTGTTTTTTCTTGCGTTCCTCAGTGGAGGCAGCAGGATTGGAGCTTGTTTTATCAGCCTTGGCTGGTTCTGCACTTTTCTTCTCTGGCTCTAAAGCCACAGGTGTAGGAGGCTCTTCCTCTTCGGGGGGCAGTGGCAAAGGCTCCAGGTAGTAACTGCGGGGTTTGGGTTTCAGGTGTGTGTGATACAGGAGGAGCCTCTGCTGCTCCTCAAACCTGGACACCTTGCGATCCACCCGCACTGTCCCAAACCATCCCCAGGAGAGAGGGGCCGAGTGCTTCAAACCCTCAAAAAGATCCCAAGGAGAAATCTTCTGCTTTGTAGAGACTTGCAAACCCTTTAAAGCAAAAGAGATAAGAACCTTCAAGTCCCTGTTGTTGCTCCTATGAGGGTATGAGTAACTGTATCCTTTCTTCAGGCTGTAATCCAGATCTCTCAGTAAACAGTCTGAGCCCTTGCTAATGGTCCCTGCTCCTCCAGGTGGCAAAGCAGTCATTTCTAAAAGCCTTC
Organism: Ammospiza nelsoni; assembly: GCF_027579445.1. Classification (NCBI taxonomy): domain Eukaryota; kingdom Metazoa; phylum Chordata; class Aves; order Passeriformes; family Passerellidae; genus Ammospiza; species Ammospiza nelsoni. Next base: position 15,283,254 of record NC_080647.1, on the reverse strand, counting down.
ATCAACAACTGTCTAGTCTCCTTCATTCCATCTCTGCCAGACTCCTGCACACTGGCTCTGCCATTAACTTATGTGACAGGGATTATGTGTTTCTCTTTACACTTCATATAACCATAAATACAACCCCCAAATTTAGTTAACATCTCAGGTCACAGCAGCACGCTATCACCAAGCATTAACACCCCAGCTTTGCCCTTTTTGGACATGGTTATGTGCCAGCTTGTCTGCGTGCAGCCAGCCACTTCAGGCTCGTCAGGGAATGAGGCACTGCATACAGATGCCTCCCAAGCTGTGCAGACTCAAGGCATCAGAGGACAAGGTGACACCTGCACTCAGGAGCTGTGATACAGACAAAAATGCTTCACTTACCTCCTTCTTGAAGATGGAATCAAAGCCAGCTATTTTATTGCCCTTAGTGTCAATGAGGGACCCCTGAGGTTCACAGGTGATGACATCTCGGGTCTGCTTGGGAAGTGGCAGTAGCTGTCTCACCTTCTCCAGGCTGTCAGACTGACGGTCCCCCAGCTCCTTCTGCACAAGTGGAACAAAGAGGACTTGAAGAATTTCTCAGGAAAAACCATCCAAAGCCCACCTATGCCTCTTCTGGTTTTGGTCTCCATCCCTGCATTACTTCTCACCATTGCACCCTTCAGGCCCACAGAGTCATAGGAGTCACCCTCACTACTTCATCTAAACAGCAGAAACAAGACAGGCACTGTCCATGAGACAGGTAAATCTGCATAGCTGAACAACCACAACACAGCACACTCTGGTCCCCATACAGGGCCTGGTGTCCCCTCACCCTGAGTTTCTTGACCAGATTCATGTATGCCCGCTTGTTCTCCTCCATGCTGCCCTGAGAGATGCTGGACATATCAGCAGCCAGGGTGCCATTGATGAGAACACTCAGCATGTCCAGCACGGTGGTGAAGAGCTCACTGTAGGGCAGAGCAGAAAGGTCAGTCGCCTGAAAAACTGATAAACAGCTTCTGCCATCATTGCAACACCAAACACTATTAAATTGTCAAGACTTCCCCCACATTCTGAAGTGTCAGTCTTCAGAATAACCTCCCACACTAATCTTCCTTTTCCTTATACACCACACTTGAGTTTTACTCCCACTTGAATTAGGTGCAGTACACAGATTAAGACTGGACTCCTCTGTATCCATTCAGCACCTCTAAAAAGCAGACTCAGCTCTCCCCTGTGCATCTCTCTGCATCTGGAAAGCCAAGTTTGTTCTGAATATGGCAGAGTGCACTCAGCTATCAGGACCTAAGTTGTAGCCTGCTATTACTCCAAAGTCTCTTTCAGCTGTCACTTCTGACAGATCATCTAGAGAAACAGCCAGCTCACATGAGAAACAGGGCCATGCTAACTGCCTTCCCTGGGAAGTGTATAGACCAGAAGTCAGACTGTGAGTTACTTGTTTGACTGCATGTCCACAGTGCCACTGCTGATGATGTCCAGGAGAAGCACAGCCCATTCAGTTGTCTGCTGTGTGCTGCGTTGGACTGTGTCAAACATTCCTCCCACCTGGCAGAGAAAGGGTAAGTTTAGTCACAAGGACACCAAGAAACACTGAGATTTTGAAGTGAGAAAGGAGCTTAAACCAGGGTTTAAAGGAGCTTAATTCCTACTGAGAGCTGAGGGAGACTGCTGTCAGCAGCCAAACCTCAGATGCAAGTAGCAGTTCTGTGGGCTGCAAAGGCATTCAAAGGGAAAGGCACATCTACAAAAGAGACCAAGTCTCTGGATTTCATCCTGATGAAACAGAGCAAGGGAGTTTATTCATGCACCCTGTCCTACTCAGGGCCCAAGACCTAGAAGCAGCACAAGTGTCTCTCCTACTTCCTTGCCTCAGGACATATATAGACCCTCCAGTGTGTGCTTGTTCCAAAGGAAAAGGCAGACAACTCTTCACCCCAGATGGTTAAGCTCTTTTTCTGCAACTGCTCACCAAATTCAGCCGCAGTTTCAAGGCCTCATGCATCAGCTGCTTGGCTTTGCAGTCATCTTGGTACTGATCTTCTCGCCAATTTGTAACAATCTAAGAAATACAGAAGAGAGGACAGACCTCACCAGCTGTATGCTGAAGCTTAGAGAGAGCAGCTTGTACCATTCACTGTCTGGTGACTCAGAAATGGTCAGCTCAAGCTCCCTATATCAAACAGGGTAAGACAAGCAGCATCCTGAGGCCATGCTCCAGAGCCTGTCTGCTGGAGGGGCAAGCTCCTGAGGAAAGTGAGGGGAGAAACAAGACCCCTACCTGCTGGACCTGGCTGTACAGAGAGGTGAGGAGGCCTTCCCGCTGCTCATCCTGACCCTTCAAGCATGTCAGCACCAGTGACAGAAATGGCTGCTGGCTCAGGAGGGACATACTGTGAGAGAACAGAGAAGGAGCTATACTGCCAGGCTGGCACCAGCACAGCAAACACTGCCTGCCTTTCCCCTGGCCTCACCTCTTCTGCTTCTGGCGGTCCCGCTCTTTGCGGGATGATGACCCTAAATGTTGTCCTTTCTCCAGCTCTTCTCCAGCAGCTTTCAGCACGTGGCCCTGCACTGATGTTGGAAGCTTGGCAATCAGAGGGGCCACCAGCCACACTCCTGATCTCTCCAGAGAGCTGTGACAACACAGGAGAGGAAAGCTGTTTGCAATGCAACTTAAGATTCAGACTTGTCTACAAGAGAGCTGCATGCTGGCTCTACACCTACCTGAGGATGGGTTTGGATTTGTTGCTGGCAGGTGTAGCACTTGTTGAGCTACTGATATTGTTGACTCCATTACCAGTACAGCTAGCAGAGCTGGTCTCTGCTGACTGCTGGAATACCTCAATGGTGGCCTTGGCTATGTTTTCTAACAAGGAGTTCATCTCCTGGAGGTAGGGAAGAAAAAGATAGGCAAGTCCTTCTCTGAGAGCACCTATGGCTTCTACATTTCAACTCAGTACAAACTCAGTTTGCCAACTTCCCCATGGCTGCTGCTCCTGGAGTCTCAGACTCATTGCTTCCTTCTCATGCTTGGCTTTCACAGCCTGACTCCCTCACTGTTTACTTTCTCCCCATCCCCACTTCTGCCAGGCCACCTCCCCACCAACTCACAAGCAGCCACTTCATCCTCCCCTGTATGATCCCCTCTGAGCAGAAACTCACATTGCTTGCTGTCTGTTTAATCATGAGCTGCAGCTCCAGCGAGGATTGTCTCATGGTCCACTGGTCCAAATTCTGTAACACACACACACATACACACACACACTTCACTTAATGCCTTATCTCAGTTCAGACTATACCAACCCACACCCTCAAGGTGCCACCATAATGAGTGTTAGACCCCTCAGAGGGCTGCAATTACATGAGGCAATTAGTAGGACACAGATTGAGCCAGCAGCTGCACCTGTAAGATGCGTTTAATCCTCTGCCGCTGAGGATTTTCTCCCTCCTCATTGTCCAGGAGCCGGTGTGGGTAACAAATCAGCTGCATCAGCCTCTGGGCCTGGGTGCTGCTCAGGACAGGATCCTGCAAGTCATTGCTGTCTTCACAGAGGGACTTCAGACATCGTTCTCCTACCCACTCCTGCAAGACGAAAGCAGAGTCAGCACAGTCAAACTGATGTCTGATTCCAAACCAACGCCCCTGCTTTCAGTCTCAGAGAGATGCATGGAACACATCAAAATCATAAAAGCCTTATTACTATGCAGTTATGCCTGATAATCATTTCTCTTCATGAACTGTACTATCCTGATTCAGCAGGTGTCAGGCACAGCACAGTAATCAGAACAGAGGAAACAAACTTTGACAAGTCAGCAGTAATGAAATACAGTAGTTGCTCTTTCTTTTGAGAAAATATTGGTGTGATTTAACAGTATACAGTCACTACCATGTCCTGGCTCCCTTAACACTGCCACTTGGGTTCAGAAGATCAGAAGGGATCACTTAAAATTGTTTGGTCTATTTCCAGCACAACAAAGCTCTGGAGCTGTCCTAAGTTAGGTTAGTCAGGGTTGCAGCTAGCACTAAACCAGAACACGTCTTGGGGAAAAGCACACACCTTAATTCTCAAATAGTAATAGAAAACACACTGCCAAACTTAGTAAAAACCAATTACTTTACTTCTCAGACTCTGCAAAGGAAAATGACTGACTGGGTGCAAGCTCCTTATAAAGCCACATATTATGAGAAAGTAGACAGAAAACTATTATAGTCAGCCTCTTGATTTCAGTTGATGCTCTCTAAATGTATAGTAATAATAAGGGCAGCAGTTTCCAAACATGAGGTAGGTACTTCACTCAATTTACAGTTAACCTGCAGCATTTGTTAGTGCAGAAATTTTTCATACTTAAAATTAGGCACATTCATTGAATAAAATCAACAGAGGACTGCTATATAAGCACTTCTGCATCTGCAGAGGAAGCCTGATCAGAGCATTGTTCCACTGAGAAGTGACAACAAAAGAAAAGATGAGGATCCAGTTCATTATGCACAGGTGCTGATGCTATGCCTAGAAAGTTGGAAAGACCCTTCAGCAGTGGGTATCAAACTAAGCACTGGAGTACAAAGACTGAAAAGGTCAAAACTCTGGTTTGAAATCCTTGTGAAACCACAGCCTAGATCATTATCTTCATTCCAGATGAAGTTTGCACATGAGATGTGGTGACCTCTCCACTGCCTATTACATTTCCCCCTTCAGTGTTGCTACATCACAATGTCTTAATAATAATCTTCTCTTTCTTGCCTAGGTAATACACATTTCCTTGGGAAGACTCTTTTTATCATTTGCTCAGCTTCTTACAAGAACTCAGACTTCATTTCCAATCCACTTTATTGGTATAAAGATGAACGAAAGACATTGTGAAGGGAAGGGAGACATCCAGAGGGACTTGGACAGGTTTGAGAGGTGGGCACTGAACAGGTTGCCCAGAGAACCTGTGGATGCCCCATCCTTGGGAGTGTTTAGGATAAGCTGCATAGGGCCTTGAGCAACTTGGAATAGTGAAGGTGGCCCTGCTCATGATCTTTAAGGTCCATTCCAACCCAAACAGTTCTAGGAGTCTATGAAAAAACCTTTAAATTAATTATAATCTGCTCCTTTTCCTAATGCTCTCACAATGAAGTCTATTATAAAATATACACCTGAACCTGAGACAGAGAAATCACAACCTACAATTTAAGGCATTGATAGTGCAAGTTCACTGCTCACAGACGAGGTGCTAATATTAAACACAGCATTTTACCAGCCCTTTACAGCTGCAGGAAGCCTGCAGAAGCTCTGGCACCAATTGGTGGTAACTCATGGGTGTCTGCTGGAATGTTCACTTCCACATAACCAGTGCTGCCAACAACTGGTATGAGCAGTGATACCTGACACTGCTACTCCCTGCTGTGCACAAACACCTCTACTTGCTTTGAGTCCTTCCTATATAGACTTTGATCAGCAAGGGAATATCTGCTTCTGGAAATGCTACAGTCAGGTTTCAGTGACATCAAGAAGGTTGAATTTATATTTAAAAATAGGTGGTTCCAATTCCTTTTTGGTAAGATGCTAAAATTGCTATGCAGTCAGCCAATTAATAAACAATAGCTTGAGGACAACACACAGCACTAATGGTGGGTGTACATATTAGTAATATAAAATACAGGTTTCAGATTGTAACACCACATCTTCCCTGCTGAGAGAATAAACTTATAACTGAGGCTAAGGATACCTTTCAACATCCATTTTCATACAGCATGGCCACTCTACTCTGCAACATTATTAGCCAGGTTTCAGCTCCTCAAGTGTCAATTTTTCACAAAGGAATAGAAATACTGGTGCTGTCATATTAGGCTAAGCAAAAGGCTTTTGTTGTCGTTGTTTTAATTAACTAAACAGGGCAATGCAAAGCCCAGGGATCCATTAACAGCCTAGCTGCAAACAACACTCAGGCTGCATCCTGAAAGACACCATTTATCATTTTAATAAACCATCTGTCTGTCTTTCTCGTGGTGATCTTCTTTGCCTTCAGCACACATCTCAGCTTACCACTCCAGCACTCCCCTCCTTGGACAGGAGCCCTGTGCTGTTGCCAAAGCAAAGGGGATGCAGTCCCTGCACACTGCAACACCTAATTCCTGAGCACTGCTTGTCTCTGTGCTTTGCTAACAGTGAGCAATCCTCAGTACTGTCACATGACAGAAACACTGCAGGTTCTTCACTGATCTTTCAAAGAAATACGTGCCAAACCCAACCTGAAGAAAGGCATGTGAGATATATCTGTATGCAGAAGGGATAAGGACACACCTAGGGATAGGACAGACTCACCTGTTGACATATACTCCTCAGTACATACTTGGCATAAATATCCAAGCTGGCTGTTTCTACAGTGACTACCCGACCACCAGCCTTCCTGGTGCCCAGCTCATCATCCATGAGATCATCAACCCCTCCCGGGTGGGAAAAGCCAGAGCCTTTCAGTTCTGCATCTCCTAAAAGGAAAGCACAAGTGTTACACAACAACTCTAACCACAAAGCCTAACTCAAAAAAACATCCTGACATTCTGTAAACTCTCCCTGTGATCAGTGACCTCTCTGCAGCCAACAGACTCAAAGCATGTTTACAGCTACAGACATGTCACATTCACCAGAACAGATCTCCTCTGGCCTTCTGCACAGCCAACATGAACAGTGCCTTTCTCCCACTCCCCTGAAAAACATGGTTATAGGTTCAGGCTCACACAGGTACACACCCAGAACAAAGACAGCCTTCAGCACTGCAAAGACTGCTCCATCCACAATACGATTCTGGGAAGCTGCCAGCAAGTGACGGTCACAGGAAGAGCGGATTCCCACAGTGGGTTTGTCTGCAAAGAGGACAAAGGGGAAAGGCAATACTCAGCACAGAGAAAGGCACGGGCTCAGAGCTGCCTGAATTATGTGCCAGCAAGTACCATAAAATCCAGCTCAGAGAATCCTGAGGCCAGTTCCTTTCCTAACTGCAACATGGGGCCCATTTAATTAAGTTTCAAGAAGCATAGTGCCAATCACATTGTGACAACTGAACCATGAAATCCAAATGGGGTGCAGAGCCTGTGTCATGAACTCCAAGCTCCAACAGTACCCTAGACCTAAAATACAAGCTGGATTTAGAAATCTGAGCTATCAGGATACTGGTGAGAAGCCAAGAACAGAGCTTCCTGGAATGTTTCCATCATCACACAAAAAAGAAGTGCTGTAAAACAGCAGCTTCTGGCACCAAGTTAAGAGGCTATACAAAGCTCAAGACACAAAAGAAGAAGTGATCATTACTCTAATGGCTTAGTGACAGCAAGGCCACCTCTACTGGCTGGTTTCCTGCCTCCAAGAACCTTCTCCCCAATGCCTGGCTACCAGGGAGTGAAATAAATGGAAGGACACTGTTCTTTGTCCTATGAAGAAAGTGCATCAGGCTTTGCCTGCTTTATTCAAAGCAAGCAGGTTATGATCTCTAACCATAAGGTCTCATATCTCTCTTCTTGGAGTGCAAGAGCCTTAGTACTTCCACAATAAAGAAAGGCTTTAAGTTCATTCACTTACTGCCATCTTGCTGGCATGGGTTCAGCTGTGGAGTCTTAAACAGATGGAGTAAAATCCGGCAGGTCAGACGTGCTCCTGGTTCTGAGTCCTGTTCACTGCAGGCTATGTAAAGAAAAGAGACAACTGAGATTTCTTAAGCACCAGGACAGCTGACTCTCAATCCAAAAGCTATTCACAGTGCACTGCCCTGGAGCAGACAGCTGAGAAGCTGCAGCAGCCTTATTGTATTTACAAATATGGAGCATGTGCAGCAATTAACATGCAAGCAAGCAAATCCTTCAGTATTATCCCCAGTGACATGCACTGCTTTCCGCTTGCTCCATTCTTCCAACTTCACCCTGTCAGGAGTCTGGATGCTGCAATCCCCAGAGCAGAGACAGGAAGGCTGGTGGCAGAATAAGGCAGTGGCACAGGTGCTGTAGGCTGGCTGCTCTAGCCAAAATGCTAAGCAAAACATTATTATCAGGGGGAGGCATACTGCTGGAGTTCAGAGCTGAGTACAATGGTCACACAGTGAGGCTGATAACAGCTCCCCATGTTTACTTCAGCTCGCACACAAACTCGAGAGAGCGGGGCAGTGAAAAATCTTACAAAACAAAAAGAACCAGTTTTTGATAGAAATCAAAAGCCCCAAATTTCTCTAAAGCACCACATTCAGTTATTAAGTATAGAAGAAGTATTAGAGGCATGTTTCACAACTACAGAGTTCACCAAGTATGCATTAAGCACAGGCCTTTGGGCCAGGACTGAGAGTCAGACAGGTTTGTGCAGGGATGCACTTACCAGCATTGAGGAGTGAGGGGATAGCAGCACAGCGAATCAGGTCCTCCAGCAGCAGGCACTGCCGGGCAATGAGAATGGCAACAAAGGTGGCCAAGGAATCATGGAAAGATAAGTCACTGACCTGAAAGAGAGGAGATCAGCCAGTGATCCTAACAGCCTCTACCTCATTCCCTCTGTCAGCAATTCCTAGGAGCTGGGTGGCAGAAGGGCCCATAACCCCTGGTCAATGTCCATGGTCTGCCCAGGCTGCAACAAACACCAACAGCAGCCCCTGGTATTCAAAGCCTTTTCCCTGCCCTCAGAAGACAAAGCCTCCATCCCTTGTTCACTTTTGCCTTCTCCCAAAGGATCCCTCCACTCCTGCTTCAATTCCTTTTCCCCTTTTGAATGTTTGCACTTGCATCAACATTGCAGAGGAGATCATTGAAGCCACAGGTCCCATTATTGGAGGAACAGCACAAAGCTTTGAGCACACCCAGCCACTCGGCACTTAGAGACTTGCAGTAGCCAGTTAGCTCAGCACACAGGATAGCAATGTCGTTCACCCTGTTAAATAAATAATGAAAAAAGCAGAGGGTCAGCTTTGCTACTCATGCATGCCATCAGGTCAGTGATTTTCTAAGGGACCCCAGCCTTGGCTCCTCCGTCTTCACCCCAAGACAGCCAAGATATGGCCACTGGTTTCCTTATCCCCACCTAAAGAATTTATTTTCTCAGTAGAACCATGAAAGCTCTGCCTCTCACCTGTCAGGATCGTGGTGTCCCACACACACGTGCATCAGTGCATTACAGACAAAGCTGTAGCGATTGGCTGGGTTCTCATTGAGGCTCTTGCCCAGGTTAGTGTATGTAAAGTTATGTGCAGATGGATTTTCAATAGTGTCAATCATGAACTCTGGTTCCCACAGCATGTTGGAGTCAGATGGCTCAACATTGCAATAGATTGTGTTCTTCACCTTGGAGCAGAAGTCACTGAAAAGGAAAGAAAAGCAATTAGGAACACAAAAAGCTACGTGGCCACTGAATTCTGGTGAGCAAAGGCAAACCCTCTCTGGGAAAGAACATGTTGAAACTCAAGATCACTGTGTACCAATAAAGATCAATACGTTTGTTATTTTCTATTCATTCCGTGCTTGCATTCTAAGACATGTTGAACATTCAGTTTATTTTCCACATCAACTAGAACTTTACAAAATTTCTATCAGTACTCCTCCTCTGTATGGAGGAGACTCAGTTTCTCATAAATCATTTGAAACCTCTGGTGAATTTATCCACTCACCCTCCTTTGGGTCTAAATCCACTACACACTTTTTAGGGTTTGCTGCTCCAAACCACAAGGGACAGTTGTCCCACGACATAGACAGGGACCTAATGATGCTCTTTACTCTGTTCTCCATTCCTTTCCAAACAAGGAATTTCTCAGGAGCAATACCATCAAACAAGATCAAAAGCAAAGTTTAAGTCAAGGTGCTATAGTGGGAAGTACCCACTGCACCTCAGCTGCATCAGACTCACCTAAAGAGCTCCCCAAATTTGCTTTTGAGGTGACTGCAGGAGGTATAGAGGTCGTAGAGATAGGCCAGGATACAGCGCTCTGCTGAGGAGCCATCCGAGCGGTTCATGCCATGTTTCACCACCCCACACAGACTGCAGAGAGACAAAACACAGTGAGCTGAACCCTCAGGCACCAAATAGCTGCCTTGTAGGAAGGACATAGATGTCCAGGCCCTTATGAACCCCCAGCACATGTACTTCCTTACACAGAGAGGGGAGAGGTCCTTACCCTTCGAAGACCTGAGCCATCTGGTCCTGGTTCAGGATAAGGCAGGAGTGGTAGTGCCGCAGCACAGCCACGATGCACAGGCACAAGCTGGTGGTATAGCTGCCAACAAGGTCGGAGGATTTCAACAGCAGTTCTGCCTCCACCACGCTCAGTTCATTCAGCAACTGCACCCAATGACAGAAAAACCCTTCAACAGCCACAGGGGTAAGGTATGGTCAGAAAGGGAGGAGGCACACCAAACCCACACCTATAGGATCTGCCAGGAAAGGCACTGCCAGGCACAACCTGCTTAGGGATGCGCCCCAGAACAGCTGGCAAAATGTCTCAGGCAGTACAAGGGGCTGTCAGGGCTTGGGTATCAGAGGGTAATTGTGATATGGCCACAGGCAGTTTTAAGCAGCTTGTTTGGTAGTTCTATTCTGCATTAAGTTTCACTCTGATCTTTTCCAGGCTAACAGCCACAATTCCATCAGCTAGGCTTCAAGAGACACCTGGTACAGGCTGCAGAAACAGCAACAGGATTTTAGCAGGATCCAGAAGGCAGCTTGAGCTGCCATGTGCCAAGGATCTTTCCAGGGGAGCAAGGCAGGCAAGGTGCCAGGGACTGACAATCCCCTTCTCACTCAGAACAAGGCCCTGCTGCAACCAGGGACAGAGATGCAAGTCCTTTGGAAACAAGCCTAAAGCCTTTGGAAGAATTATCCTCAGAATAGAACATGCAAGACTATCTGCCACAGACAACCTTTTCCTGACAGCTGCAGCCCAGAAGCATCACAATGGCCATATAATCTGACCACCTCCATGACACAGGTCAGAGGGTCCTCAGGGATGACCAGAGCAGGCCAACTATCACAGCACAGATCTGCTGCCTCTCAGGTGGACAAACCCCTCCCCAGGCAGCACCTGAGCACTCTGCCCTTACCTGGATGGCAAAGTCGATCAGACCACTGATATTGAGTGAATACTCCATCAAGTCAAATATGAACTGCACATGCTGCACCAGAGGCAGGTGGTAGGACATTCCCAAAGCAAAGCTGGTGATCTGTTCCAAGACATTACGAGATACCTGCAAACACAAGACAACACTGAGTCCCTCAGCAGGCTCATCTCCTTCCAGGAAGTTGCTCTCAGTAATAGAAAGAGATTCAGTCAGGGCCCAAGAAGGACAGCAGTATTCAAATTTTCATACCTGAGATGTGACTTGGTGCTGATCAAAGTGAGAAAGGTGCTGGAACTTTGCAAAGATATCTTCAGCTGTTGGGAATGCTTCTGGCTTGCTCTTTTTCCTCTTCTGGCCTTCCTCTCCACCTACCAAAGTTGAAAACATCAAAAACAGTGTTAGGTTGCTTTCCTCACCAGAGGAATAAACATCAGTCAACAGCTTCTGACGGCTCCCCAGCAAGATCAGCCCCTGTCATGAAGCACAGGCAAAAGGCCTGAGTCCTAGACCTTAGGCTGATTAAGGACTATCTTTAATTAAAAAAAAAAAAAAAAAGAAGTGAAGGAATCCCTAACCTAAGAATGGCAGTAGGGCAAACACCAAGTTTATCCCAAATGGAAGTACTCCTTGGAGTATCCTTCTGCCTTTATTTGGAAATACACCCATTCTCTGATGAGAACAGGCATTCTGGACTGGAGATGCTCAGCCACAAAAGTTTCTTTGTCAGAGTACTCCACATTTTAAAGCATCATCTTTTCACCACATTTTAAGTTGCCTTTAAGGCATCAGACTAAGAAAGAAAAACTGTAGCCAGTTTCTCAGCTGCTGAACATCAGACATTTTCTGTTGATTTTGACCCAGCTATCCAAATTTCCTATCCTACACATTTAGCACATGCCTGAAGTGTAACAGAATGATATATTTAGTGAAGTCTTTGCCAAATATGCATTGGCAAAGTATTTTCTGCTTCTTGTACAAGGATCCAAATGCAAGAATAAATAAAATAAAACACGGAAAGCCAAAGTTTTGGCCAGGGTCTCACTCTGAACATTGTATGACTCAATTCTCTTCTGAAGACAAGTTAATTAAACATTTAACCAGCAGGAAACTAATTGTCTTACTTGCTGGTTAGCATGTTTGAAAACAGAGCACCATTCCAGACTCATTCACTAGTACCTCTTACCAGACACTGCAGATTGAATAAAATCCTTTCACTGTGAGACTCCAGACAAGGGAATCAGCCAACTGGAAAGATGCTCTTACTTCAAAAAGGAGTGTCTCAAGCTCTACTAACCTGTCTCTGCAGTGCTCTTTCTGTTTAAGACTTTTAGAATGTCTTTGGTTATTTTCTTGATGGTATGGCGAGCGTCGTCCCGTTGTTTTCCAACCCCAAAAAGAACCACCAGCCTTTGGTTACACTCATGACTGCATGACTCCTCCTGGGGACCCAAAAGAGACAACTGCATTAGCAACTACAAGGCTGAATGCTTTAATCTTATTTCACATCTGCATCTCTGAAAGAAAAAGAAAACTTTCATCTCAGAAGCTTCTCTGGAGTAAACAAGGAGGCATCCAGAAAAGTAGAACTGCTCCTTAGCCAGGCACAGCAGGGAGAGACAGCAGCCTCATGACAAGGACAACAGCAGGGCAGCAGTTGGGAGCAGGTCATGTACCTGAGGAATAGGGAAGTGTGTTGCATACTGGATGTGCCGAGGCTGGTCATACAGGGATGCTAGCATTCCTTCCACAGACTTATCCTTCAGCAGAGTCTTTCCTTCCTTTTCAGGATCTGGCTTTTCAGGGGAAGGGCTGGCTTTAGATTCACAATGCATTGGTGGAGAAAACATCTGGGGAGACATAAGAGCAAGAACATGTAGTTAGGAAACATGGTCATGCAACAGTAAAGGTTGCTGAAGGAATGCACTTCTGCTCAGGCCTAAAAAGGAGTAGGAAAAGGAAGGGCTGGAAAACCAGCCAGTTCTTAAAGCAAAAACCAAGGTAATGTGCCAAGAGACTATTCCTATTTTTGCTTCTGATCTATGTTGTATATTAGGTTAAACACAACAGGAAATAATACAATAGGAGTAATAAATTTGTAGCTTAGAGTTTTGGAACAGCCCCTTCCACAGAAGTGAGATTCTGGGAAAGCATGTAACTTTACATCACACCTGGCTGACATGTACCTTGAAAGGTCAGAGATGGCTGGATAGATGTAGGTACTCAGGAATTTTTCAAGCACCATGAGTTAATTTTACTGCTAAGTGCTTCAAAGTGTTCTACTACCATGAACCATACCCACAGATATGAAGAACTGTAACCCTGAAGTAGTAATGAAGGTCACAGAGTAGGATGAAAGCAGAGTAGTGTCTTCTTCCAGGATCAAGAAAACCTCTGCAACTGGTCACACTCCTGATCTGATGCCATCATGGCCATTCATTTCCCATCCACTTTGAAGCAGCCCACTTCCTACCCTGCCCAAACACTGGGCTGGCAGTAGCCAGAGCATAAGAGGCTCCAGGAACAACTGGGACTCACTCTGCCCTGATGAACACCAACCTACATAAATAGGTGATATGGGCCTTTTGCAATGTGAACTGCCTTACAACCCAGCCACTTCCAGCTGATACACAACAGCAAGGCAGACGCTGCTCCTGGGCTCACTACAACACGCTGACTTTACTTACTGAGTAACAGGAAATGCTGAACGTACCGAAAAGTCTGTCTTTTCCATGTCATCAAAGAGCATGCTGGGGTTGTGGTCAATGTCCATGGGTTCTGAAAGACCTGTGTCCTGGGAACAGACAGAGCAGCTTTACATCTCAGTGATGCATCAGGGAACAAGAGAATATTTGTTAACTACATTGATGTCCATGTTGGACAGTAACAGCAGTATGCCACCACACCCATGGCACCTGGCAAGCTGGAGCCTGATACACCTCATAATATGCTGCTCTGTATCAAGCCATGAAAGATTCTCTCATCGACCCTTCTACAATCTTCAGGTCCTTTCCAGGCAATTAGAACATAATTTTTAATTGAAATGCTAAGGAAATAAGTTGAGGGAAGGAAGAACAGGAGTCAGTGGTACACTCTCCAGCAGGCAACAGCAAGGAGGCTGCAAAGCTGGTAAAAACAGGCAAGCACAACACAGATGTACAGGAGGGCCATGGTGCTCATGCTCTCACCTCCAGCTTGATGCCACTGCTCCCCTCTGTCTCTTTCCTGTCATGTTCCTCAGCAGGGTCATCAAAGGGTGAGGGAGGGCGAGGTCCATGAGAGTCCATGGCGAGATCACCCCGGGAGATGAGCGTGCACATGTAGATGTTGTGGGAGAAGACATCATGTCGGATCAGCTCACAGAACAGCAGCACCAGATTAAAGAACTCCACCTTCTCGTTTTCCTTCCCAGGATCAGCTGAAAGGACAACACAGACAGTCAGGGCTATCAGAGTAATTCTGCATCACCATAAGCAACATCAGCCACCTAACGGAGGGCAAGGGAAAGCATTTCCTGAGATGTCAACACAGTGACTGATACACAGTTCTGAGATTACAGCAGGGACTAAAAGCAGAAAGTCCAGTTTCAAAAATTAGCAATTAAGTAAGCCAAAAGCTCTCCAATGTCATAGCCCAGAGCCACTGGACTTAAGTACTATTCCTGGGTGTACCAACAGTTGCCTTCATCATTCAGACCTGTTATCCTATCCCACTTAACCTGTTTGCAGCACTTCCCATCAGAGCCAGAGCTTTGTCACCAGTTCAAAACCTCCCTTTAGTTCTCAGCCTGAAGTAATTCCTGATTAAACTCGTTTATCCTTGGCCAATGCTCTGTTAACAGAACTGCCTCTGTACCATCTTTTTGTCATCTGGCCCTGCAAGTTGCTTTTCCTCCCTCACCAAGATAAGCTCTGAATTGCAAGGAAGCCAGATAGAGAATTTAGATATACCCCATACCTACACACAAGAGAATTTCACACAAATTCAAAGTTTTTAAGAGAGGGAAAGCTATAAACTGGGAGACCACAATTTCTTATTACATACTTAGCATAGGAGCTTGAGTGTCAAGGAACTGCATAAGGACATCCTGAAAGACAGGAGCACTGGCTGCTGACAGAGAGCCCGAGGAGATGGAGCCCTTCTCATCCACGACTTCAGAGTCCCCACATCTCTGAAGAAACAGAAAAAAGTACCAACTGCTGACACAGAGGAGAAACTTCCTATCCACATATCTCAAAGAAGAAGCCTTGAAGAGAATTTTTCTATCTTGCTCTTATAAGCAAGCCACCACACAGGTTTCTGTAAGCTACTGCACAGTCTCTAAGTATGACAGTGCTTTTGCACTGCAATCAGCTGTCCTCAAATCTATCCCAGAAATGGGATATGCACCATCCCACAGGCTCATTTATGACCTACATTGGTCAGATGGAGCAAATGCCATAATTAGCAGCACCAGTGACAAGAGGCACTGTGCAGATCAGCCTTTGCCTGTCAGTGTAACAGGAGTTAGGTAATTTCAGCTCTCCTTTACTGTTCCCAGCCTTCCAGGAATAAGGACCTACCTCAGCCTCGATCTCTGCTTGACGCTTCTCCAGGAGTTTGGCCACGACCATGGCCCTGTGGCGCCCCGAGCGTTTGTAGCTGACAGCCCACTCACACAGCAAGGCCACCACTGCATCATCATCTGGGGAGATCTGGGGGGACAGAAGCACTGCAGTGAGAACCTGAGCCAAGCAGAAGAGGGGAGCAGATATAACAGTGGGTCTGCTCTCCATACAACGGGGACTGAACACTGCTACATTCCCCTCCTCCTAACAGGAAGGACACATGTCAAGCTAGAGCCCTCCTGTTTTGACTGCATTCTGCAATGTGAGGCCCACAGCCCCTGAAAAATCTCCAGACTGATTCTGCTTCAGAAAATCATCTCTCTAATCACAGCACTGAGTAAAACACAACTTCTCAACACCCTCATACAAAGTATATGAACAGCCAGCCCTGCCCTCTTCAGGAACTACTGCAGTACTGGATGCACCATGGTCCTACACATCATAAATACATCAGCTCCCAGGCTAAGAGGAACCTGAACTGGGAGCTCCCAGGAATCAGCAGCCAGCCCAAAATGTGACCAGGCTAGTACTGACATAACAAGTCCTTAGCACCAATCTGGTATGCAGACTGACCTCCTTCATCAATTCTCTCAAGCTTACATCTATTTGTTGGACTTTCTAGAGCACAGACCCCACCTTCTCATTTTAGTACCTCCCTAACAGAGCTGCATGCAATTCTTTTCAATGGAGATCATGTCTCTTGGCCAAAGGCCACTACCTAGTCAGCTCTCTGCAGACACAGGACAATAACAGTGTGGTTATAAACAAGAACACAGCCACATCCAAGACCAGGGCCCAGCAGCCAAGTCCCAGAGCACCTCATGACTGTCTTTGGTTGGACCCAGCCCAAATATCCTGTTATACAAGGAATCCAAAGAGTTGCTGAAGTCAGATCTTTCAAAGCTGTGACTGTCCAGAACTTCTAAGGTATGCAAGACACGGCCAATTGTGAAACCTAGAAGAGAACAGAAAAGAAAAATGTGTATTTAGCACCTGGTACAACAGACTAGAGCAACAGCAGATGTGTTGCCAAGGTCAGCTAAGGTCAGAAACGCCTACACCTCATATCAAGACCAGTTCCACAAGGAAGATGGGTTGTAGTTGTAGGTGGTTCTCTTTTAAGTGGAAGAGAGGATTTGGACCCTTTATCCAAATGCCAGATGGACCCTTCTCTAAGGGAAGCCTGATGCATTCCTGGTGCCCAGGTTAAGGACATGAAATCATGAAACTTCCTAGCCTGGTCCAGCCCTCAGACCTTACTGGTCTCCCCCACAGAAGGAGATGAAGTCTCAAGTGTAGTCCAAAAACAATCAAAAGGGATTTCAGGACCTCGGGACCAACCATTAGAAAGGGATTCTGGAGCAGAGATTATTTTCTCTTCTATCCTTCCACTCACAGGCAATGACATTGGAAGAAACAGATGGGTCCAGTCTAATATGGCTCCATGGCTGGTGCTGCCACCAAAATACTGTTTCATTCTGACAATGGGAGGGCCTACACAGCAGCAGCATGCTGGACTGTTCAGTGTATGAGAAACTGGTTGGACACTCACATCCAGATGGTAGTGACCAAAGGCTCAGAGTCCCAATGGACATCAGTGATGAGTGGTGACACAGACACAGATCAAGTGCACCCACAGCAGGTCTGTAGATGACACAAGCTGAGTGGTTTGGTTGATAGTCCTGAAGAATGGATGACATCCACAGGGACCTGGAGAAGCTCCAGCAGTGGCCCCTGGGAATCTCATGGGGTTCAACAAGGCCAAGTACAAAGGCTGTACCTGGGGCAGGGCAACCCCAGTACTGATCCAGGATGGGGGATGGACAGATGGAAAGCAGCCCTGCAGAGGAGGACTCAGGGATGCTGGGGGATGAGAGGCTGGACAGGACCCAGCCATGTGCACTCTCAGCCCAGAAAGCCAAGAGTGTCCTGGGCTGCCCAAAAAGCAGCAGGACCAGCAGGTCAAGGGAGGGGATTCTGCCCCTCTGCCCCACTCTGGTCAGACCCCACCTGCAGTGCTGCCTCCAGCTCTGGGCTCCCCAGGACAGGAAGGACATGGAGCTGCTGGAGCGAGTCCAGAGGAGGCCACCAAGTTGATTAGAGGGATGGAACACCTCTCCCAGGAGGAAAGGCTGAGAGAACTGGGATTGTTCAGCCTGAAGAAAAGGCTCTAGGGTGACCTGTCACCTATCACACTAAGATGGACTTACAAGAAATCCTGAGAGAAACTTTTTACAAGAGCAGGACAAAGGAGAATGGTTTTACATTGAAAGAGGATAGACTCAGACTAGATGTTAAGAAGAAATTCTTCCCTGTGAGGGTGTGGCACAGGTTGCCCAGAGAGGTTGTGGATGCTCCATTCCTGGAAGTGTTCAAGGCCAGGCTGGATTGGTCCCGAGCAACCAGATCTAGGGGAAGGCTTGCCCACCCATGGCAGGAGAATTGAGACCATTTGATTTTTAAGGTCCCTTCTAACCCAGACCATTCTATGATTCTATAAGAAGTTTCTGTGAGCTCATTGCTTGGGCTCACTACCCAAGGAAAGCTATATCAGTCAGGCAGGGGTCCATCCAGCTTAATACCCTGACTCTCACTGTGGCCAACAGCAGATTTTAGGGAGAAGCATCAGAGCACGGCACACTGACAAGAGTACAGTTCCCTGGTAAATATTTCCAGCTCCTAGTAACAGAAACTGCCCCTATACCTGGAGAAATTGACCCTTATAAGATTTTGCTCTAGAAAGAAAAAGAGCCATGTCTTACTGCTGACAGTAAATACAAACAATAGTAAATAGGAAAAAAATCAAGAAGAATAGCCAGACAGGAGTTTTGTCAGAATAGCACATGGATCAGGGGGAAACAAACTTTAACCTACAGCAAGTTACCTGCTGTGGTTTCTTGGCACTTGTCAAATGACCAGCGAACCTCCACAGCCTGGCCACGCTCCTTTATCTGCTGCTCAATCTCGCGCAGCTTTGCCCGAACCTAGAAACAATGGACTTGGGTAAACACACAAAAGATGCCTTCAAAGTCCTGGGAACAAAATTACTAGAAAACAAAGAGACTGACAGCAATTCCACTTAAGGTCAGATTCTGCCCATCTTCCAAGGACATTACTAGCTGGCTTACAGCAGAATGAGAGCACTTAATTCCTAGGGATTGACACAGCACCTCCAGATCTGCTTATCACACAACATGAAAAGAAAATTCTGAAAGAGCTAAGATGCAGCTGTTATCCCAAACCACAAGAGCTCCCTTTTCTGAAGCTCACCTGCTGTGTGAAGGCTGAATTCCCCCCTGGCATGGGCAAGTTGGATGGGGCTATAGGCAGGTGGTCCAATGGAGAGCCAGTCTTTATCCTGCTATCAGTCAAGGAATAATGCCACACAAGAGCACTCGGGCAACACAGAATTATACTCTGCAACAGACAGAAAAGTCAGTATCACTGAGCAAATTAAGGTCAAAACAATTAAGTTACATTTAATTGTTTTACAATTACATGTACATCTACAGAACTAACCACTACTTAATCGTATTACCAAGGCACTCATTATCCTCTCTACAGCATATTTACTATCTGGGTGGGTTGGTTTTGTTTGGTTTAATTTTTTTTAAGCTCTGACAAACCCTTTGGATCCTACAAACTCACAGCCCCAATGCACAATCCAACCCTCATGGTCCAGAAGGGGCATTTACATTAGCGACTTACAACTGTCATCAAGTGTAAAGTCTGAGAAGAAACATCAGGTAACAGACCTAAATTAATGAAACCATTTTGTTTGATAATCACAAGTCTGATTATTATAGTAATAATACCATGGTATATGCATTCTCATTCTTTTATGAGCTTGTACATTCAAATAAACACAGACAAAACTTCACTAAACAACTCCTATGATATTCCCCTACATTTTCTGGCTCACAAAGCTGTTTTAGACTCTCAAACCAAAGAATCTGCTTATCTTGAGAACATCAGCAAAGGTTTATTATGCACATTCTTAGAATTATGGAAATCCTTAGAAATGTGCCTGTTTCCACTGAGACATACTAAAGATCAGACTATTATTTACCAACGTCAACTTTTTAAGCAGGTTGTGCCTGAACTCCAAATCAGACAAACCTTTGAGGTGCATATGCTCATCTATTTTCCCTAAAGCAACTCTCCAAATACAGGATTTTTATATTAGAGACATGTTTTATCACATAGAAAATAGGAAAAAAACCCAACAAACCCTCTAAACGTCTTGACCAGAAAGCAAACAAGACTTAATGCAAAATGGTTATTTATAACCCTGCATTGCTCTCTAGCCCTTGCTTCTAGAAAGGTCCTTACTTCTAGCCAACTGTACTATAGAATTTTTCTTTTCCTCTTTTTCTCTGAGAGCTGGCTGGCTGCTTCTTGATCCTGCCAGGGCTCCTTCCTCTCAAGTTCCTCTCTTGAGCAGCAGATTCCCAAGCTTTGTGCTCTCTTCCTCTTCAACTCCTGCTCCATTCTGCACTCTCTGGAACCTTCTCTGCTTTAACAAGTCTTTTCTCCCCTGGAAGAAACAATCTCCACTCCTGCATGGACCCACCTCACCTAGTCACTCTCCTCTTGAAGGAGAAAAACACAATCATGAATGAATGCACACACTGAACAGAAATTGCCTCTTTCTGACACAAGGACACTGAGAACTGAATCCCACAGTGTCACAACAGCACCAGTTCTTTGAACATCTATCAGTACGGCTTTGGCAACTTTGCCCTTTTATTGCAATGTAACATTTAATCAATCCCCCTACAAAGATTATGAGTTTAGAGTAGTTCCTTTTTACAGCCTGCTACCACTCCTAAATCACCACATTCTTCCATAAAGTAGGAGGGGCTGTTTCTTGTGTGTGCTGCTTGGTTGTGGGCTGGTTTTTTTGGTTTTTTGTTCTGTGGGAACTTTTTTCTGATGAGGGGGATGTTTGTTTTTAAGAGTTGACAAAATTACAAAGCACTTTCATTTCTGGCATAATTTCCTCTCCTGGATGAAAACCTGTTATTGATATACACATGGGAAATAACCCTTTCTTTCTTCCTCATCCCTTCTTTTGTAAAGCTTTCCCAGCCATGTGGAGCACCTGTGAGTAGAGCAAAAGGCTCTATTCCAAATCATTTTTCTTATGCAAGTCAGTCAAGGGCACTGCTACAGCACTGTCTGACAAAAGCTCTGTAACACATCAGCAGAGATAATCATGGTTTGCTATTTCTGTACTCACAAAGCTGCTGACTCAGACTGTAATGATTTTTCTGTGATGGCACACAAACTGTCCCTGCTGACCCCAGGATCACCACCACTGAAACGTACCTGCAGGATGCAGCTGAGCCCATACACCACCGGCCGGTGCTGGGGGCACAGCAGTAAGTCGCTGAAAGGGCTGGGAGGAGGATTCCCTGCAGCTGGCTGAGGGGTGGGAGTTGAAGGAAGAGCATTCCCTGTCTGGGCAGACAGGATGTGTGGTGGGTGCCCACCAGCACCATCCAGCTGCATGGCAAGCCTGCGGGTGCAGAAGTAGGCCAGACGTCTGGACAGGTACGCAGACTGCACAAACTCTCCAGAGTACTGCAGGGAACATGGAAGGAGGGGCAAACATCCTTGTCACAAGAACACAACAAAAAACCCCGACCTTCCCAATGTACTACACTGTGTGACACTGCCTTCAAGAGGCAGTTCTTTTTTGCAGAGAGCTCCTTAGCATCATGGATCACCCACTGGCTACTAAGCATCAGAAAAAGCCTTGAAATGTTCTCTGGCAATGACTTAATGTGTAAAAATGTACCCACACCCAGCCTTCCCAGAGCTTCAAACATTTGCCCAGAATCTGTTACAAGAGAAAGAAAGAAAAAAGCAGTTTCCATGTACTGGTACACAGCCAGTGGAACTATCACAGCTGTGGCATGGGCAGGGATTACCAAGTCCAGTGCAGGAAAAAAGGATAAAGGAGAATAAAAACTGGAAAAGAGCAGCACCAAAAAGACATCCTTGCATGAGCTAAGAAGGATGCTCACAGGGACACTCCCTGGTGTTCTTGGTGCAAAACAGCTCATTATTCCTTATCCAATAGGAAGGGGATGGCCAAAGCAGAAGTGAGCACTCTCCTAAAGCAAGCTGAGAGTGCATTTCTCACCCGCAGCAGCAAAGGAAGGAGCATTTTCAGAAATTCATCCTCTCCTGACCGTATCTTCTCAAAGCACTCCAGGACCCACGTGAGGAACTCGTGCCGGTCCAACATGCCATCCTGCACACAGATAAAAGCAGAGCAAATGGGTGAAAGCTGAAGTAACCTCCACTAAGGCAAGGCTGAGCAGCACCGCCTTGCACTCCAACAGTGGAAATTAGTCTGGAAGTTTTCACAGTTCTGTGCTACCCCTGTCCTATTACTGAGCTCAAAACTGCATCTGGTCTATTCACTAGGAAAGAGAGCATCTTGCAGAAATAAATCATGTGGCATCCACTCCCCCTTCCCTCCTCTGCTCACACCAACCCAGCAGTTCCCACCAGTCCCTCACCTGGAACATGAACATAGCCAGTTTCTCATTGTAGTCCCACTGCTTCAAAGCCTGTTCCACCTCTTGGGGCATTGGTCCTGATGGTGAACCACAGCCTTGCCCTGGGAGCTGTCTGTAGAACTCTGCAATTTTCTGCAGCTGCTCTGACAGATACTTGGTGATGATCTGTGTCCATTCTGGAGAAAAGAGGTTAGCAGTGAGCACTGTGGCAAAGAGGAGCAGGAAAGAATCAGGATGGTGCATAGGTGGAAAGCAAAAAAAAACCAGAACACAGTCAGGGGAACTCTTCTAGACCACAGCAATCTGGAGCAGGCCAGGATGCAAAGATGTTGGATCCAGTAATGTTTAATGAAACTGGGAACACAAACAGGGAGTAACATACCAAAATTCTCTGGGAAATGTACATACTCACTTGGGAAGTAGCTAATCAGTCATTACTAAATTACAACTTTACAATCATTGTATGGAAGAAAATGGTAAGGCAGCAAAGGAGCTCAGTAGAACTTAACAGGGAGAAAGAAAAGTAAGGCATCCATGGCTGCTAAGACTTTATTTTTCAGTGTACTTTCATAGGTGGCCCTGTTACTCAGTTACTCACATCAGAACCCAAGGACTTATCAGCAGGAAACAAGTTCATTTGGATTTCCAGACTACCTCTTACTAAGCAAGAGCAGGCTTAGAAGGAAACAGCTGTGCTGGCCAAAGGCAGTGCAGCCCACAGAGTGCTTACCAATGAAGGGATCAATGACATGACGCTTTTTCACCTTCGTTTCCGTGATGGCAGCGTAATAGGCACAGGTCATTTTGATGAGCCACGCTGCTCTCATTACTGGAACAGTGTATTTGGCCAAATAACCAAAAACCTCTTCCTTCTTGCTAAAGATGGGCACCTGTGATGAAATAGAGAAGGAAAACTGAACTTGGAATAAATGAAGCAGCTAAAGCAGCTATACCTGCTGCAAGTATGAAAAAGGTAAAAAGGCAACAGAGCAACACAGTACCTCTACCTCAAAAAAACCTGCTGCCAAAATTCACTTGTGGTCAGAAAGCAACAGTACCAGAGCTGCATTTCAGTACAAACAGAAACAAAACAAATTGAAAGAAGACAGAACATATAATCACACCACTGTAAATCCATGCCCTGAATCCTGCAAACATCTTGGAAGTTATCCTCCAGAGAGCACATCAACAGCTATGAAAGATACAGACTGAGTCAGTAACAGAGTATCTGCCATGCAGAGTGAAGGAAGGACTCTTCACTTTGTATACAAAACCAAGTGGTTACAGAAATCTCACAATATCATGAGTACTCAACAGAAGACAGAGAAACAGGGAGCTGAGTACATAGCAGGAAGGAATTCATTAATCCAAGATTCAAAATTCAAGATACAATATAGGAGGATACCAGTAAAATCATCAGGCTGCAGGACTATAAACCAGGAGACAGTAACACATCACAGGGAAAAGTACAGCTGTGGGGCTCATTTCCACACAATACTCTGGAGAGTGAAAGTATGTGTGTTTTCACAGAGGAATGAAAAAAATTCACAAAAACCAGGTCCATTTGGCAGGTATCTTCAAGTCCCCAAATTACTGATGTTCATTTATGCTATGTTTCCTACATCCTTCCCAATTACTCTCTGATGCCTCAAAGTCAGACTACCTGGCTACTGACAGTCACTCTTTCACATCCAAGTTCACAAAAATGGATGGAGCTCATAGCAGGAAAACAGGGGAAAACCTTGAAAGGTTCAAGCTTTTACCATGACCTCAGGAAACTGATGGTCAAAACACAAAGAAGGACTAAGTTTATAAAGAGTCAGATACTGGGAAAATCTGATTACTTTATTTTCCCCCCAGGAATGACTCAGATCATTTTGCAACTGGGAGTTATGATTTTTCCACAGTGCATACCACACTGACAAGCACTTTTTTGTATGCCACCCCTGAGAGAGAGCTATCTCCCTTGCTATCAGGCCTGATAAAATGCCAGAGTAAGACCCTTTTTCATACTCTACAGAATTCACAGCTATAAGGGGAATATCTACCCCTAAACTCCAGGGCATAGAAATACTGTAGCCTGGCCAAGACCAAGTGATAGCACAGGTACTCCACTCTGCTGAAAAGCAGAAACACCTCACTGCAGCAGAAGTCTGGGAAGTCATTTAGATGGTTATTTTCAGTAATTCTCACTAAGACTTTTGAGAACTTGAGAAACCCTCCACAACAGAAATGTCCTAATCTAAACAACAGACCAAAGGCAACAGTGGCAGCTCTTTGGAAAAACAACGGAACCTGAAAATAAATCAGTCGTGTCCTACAAGCCAAAAGGCAAAGCTGCACACACCTCAAAATAACAGCCTAGAGACCAGATCTCAAAGTGTGGATGACTACAGTCAGGGCACTACAAATCCCACATCCACTCTGCAAGCTGAAAGC
Organism: Ammospiza nelsoni; assembly: GCF_027579445.1. NCBI lineage: Eukaryota > Metazoa > Chordata > Aves > Passeriformes > Passerellidae > Ammospiza > Ammospiza nelsoni. Next base: position 15,258,622 of record NC_080647.1, on the reverse strand, counting down.
TTCACAAGATGTATAGACAAGGAACTTCTGCAAACAGTAAAAGCCTTCAGAAAACCTTGAGAAACAAGCAGAGATTAAACTCTCTGCCTCTCCTGTAACATACCTTCTTAGCAAGATGAGTGAGGGGCTTAGTTCCAGCCAGATCTGTGAACCAGTTGTTTATGGCACTCTGGGAACGTGCTGTCACCAGCCAAAAGTTATCCTTCTGATTGACCTGGGGTTTCCGTCTGCCCGTGTCAGGCAGGGTGTTGCACCGTAGCTTTTCTGCAATAATACTGCTAAAATTGGAGCTGATCTGGAGGAGAAGGAAAAAAAAAAGGATTCATTACATTTCAGAGGTCAAAGACCTGATCAGTGTGCTTAAAATTTGTCACTCATTTATCACTACTACCAGAAGTCTCACCAGTATCAACTTTTGAAACACAAAGTACCTGCCAATAACTCCTTTGTTATACTTGCAGAGATTAATGTGTCTAGACAACTCATACAATAATCAAGCAGGGACTCAAGTTGAGATGGACACAACCCTTTAAAAAAATACCTGTCAAACCAGACAGAAGGCTCCTCCGACAGAAGTCAGCCAAGGAAAACAAATATCCTGTGCTTATTGATTGCCTTCCAAACCAGGTCATTACTAGTTGTTTTGCCAGGAAGTCAACATCTTGACTTCAGAGACTGGAAAATGGAGTTGAAGCCTATTATATAACTCCCATTTTAAACTTCCAGATGTTTCACGAAATCATACTTTCCTTCTACTATGGCTATCATGTAACCAAACCAATAAGGAGTTTCTCTCTCCTACCATCACAGCCTTGTGCTTTAACAGCAGAATTTAAGGAGTCCTAGATGCTGGCTTAACCAATACTGCAGACACAGACTTGCCCCTAAGATGCACTGAACTAGACAAGAACCTGCTCTCTCAGAGGTGGGACACACTTCTAAACGAATGCAGAATTTGGATTCTACAGAAACGGAGGGTCAAGTCTTAAAAATACCCACACAAAAGGGGAAGATCTCCTAGTTCTCGACACACGGAAGGAACGAGACCCAAGACTGTGCAGGATCCAGCCGCCTGCCCTGCCAAGCCCGCCCTCGACCGTCGGGACGTCTCTCACCTTCGCCGGATTGAAATTGACATTTTTGGCACTGCCGTGCTCGTCCCCAGAGACCGCCGGTTGGTTATTGAAGCCTTGCTTGACATTCAGCGCAGTCAGCTCATCCTGCGGGGAAGGACGGTCAGCAGGGCCCGGCCCGGCCCCTCCGCGCCCACCGCCGCCGCCTCCGTCCCCACGGCGGGGACTGAACCAGGCGAGGCCCGGCTGCTCCCCCGACCTCCGCCAGCCCTCGCTACCAGGCACCGCCCTGGGCAGTGCCGGGACACGGAACCGGGGCTCCCCCGGCCCGCCGGCGCCCCCCACCCCGGGATCCCGGTGGGACGGTGCCCCCTCGCCCAGCTCCCGGCCCCGCGCCGCTAACCCGGCGCTCCCTCAGGTCAGGCCCCGGCACAGCGGTCCTGCACCCCGGGTCCCCCCAGCACGTTCGCCCGGCCCCCGCACCTCCTTCTGCTTAGGGTCCTGCGGGTACACGTCAGGCGGGCCGAGGCGCGGGCGCTTGAGCGGGCGGTGCTCGTAGCTGAGGACGCCGAAGGCCGCCATGGCGGGCCGGCCGGGCGGGGGCGGCCGGGCCACAACAGGGGCCGCCGGGGCCGCCCGCGCCTGCGCGTTACGCGCTGCGCCGGGGCAGGTGGGCGCCGCCGAAGCCGGGCCGAAGGAGCACGGAGAGTCACGAGCGTCGCCGAAGAGGCCCGAATGTTGCCGAAGAGTGCCGAAAATTGACGGAGAGACCCGAGTACTGCTGTGACTGAACGAGGACAGACGAAGAGTACCGAGCTCAGCCGGAGAGATCCGAGAGTCAACGGAGAGAACCGAGCGTCCCCGAAGCGGGGACGAGCGAAGACAAAAAGCGCTGAGGGCCGCAGGAGAGTCCCGAGCAGTGCCGGGATGGCCCGAACCCCTTCCGAGCGAAGACGGAAAGTGTCGAAGAGGGACGGGGCAGCCCGAGCGGAGGCGCCGCGCCGGTGCCTTGCCCGGAGAGGGGTGACACCACCCCCTACCCCCGTACCGGGGCACCCCCAGACCCCGGTCACCAACACCCCCGGTGCGGCCATCACCACACCGGCAGCAGCCCCCAGGGATACCGGCCGTACTGTCACACGCACCAAGCCCCGCTGTGACTCTCCTGCAGCCGCCCCCTCCCACTGCCTCGGTGCCTCCCCGTGATGCTGCCAGGGATCCGGGCGGGCTGGGCGCTGGGCTCCCCATCCCAGCCATGCTCCTGGGGCAGCCCACGGGCGGTGAGCCCTACAGCGTGAGCCACGGGAACACGGCAGGATGAAATGGGGGTCCAGGAGGTGTGAGGCGTGGGAACTGAGCAGGGAAGGTGACACTGTCCCGGTGGGATGAGCCAATGGAATGCGCTGTGGGGTCCCAGTGCGATTGTTAAAAACGAGAGCAGGCTCCCGGGGCTAAAGTGATTTCAGCATTTATTATAATAAAAGTAAAGCCCAAAGCAAGGGGGCCGCGGTCCGAGCAGGAGCGTTCCCGCCGAGGATGCTGCAGCGCCGGCGCTGGGGCTGCTCAGCCGCGATGTAGCGATGTACCAGGTGGAACGGCACATACTCAGTGGGTCAGAAGCCCCTTTTTATCCTGTTTTTTGTCCCTTTGGATTGGTTTCTTTTTGGATCCTTCATGTGCACGAAGGTTTAAGGCACTCGATTGGCCATTACAGCTCTGTCCAGGCTGGTTCATTTCACTTGGGGGTGGTGCACTTTCCTAAGGTGTGTTATGGTACACCTTATAACTCCCCTTTTAACCCCTTTGACAATGTAATAACCAAACTAACAGTACATGCTTAACAATCTATCAACTATTTTACAACAGTTTCTAACGTATTTTTAACAGGATGAGCCATGGAGTTCCACTGGGATGAGCCATGGGGTCCCACTGGGATGTGCTACGGGGTTGCAGTGGGTTGAGCTGTGGTATTCCACCAGAATGAGCTGTGGTATTCCACCAGGATGAGCTGTGGGATCCCACTGGGATGAGCCGTGGGTCCCCTCTGGAGTGAGCAGTGCCCCACAAGGCAGCCCTAGGGGCACGCAGGGTGCCGGGCGCAGGCGGTGCAGTGGGCAGGAAGCAGAGTGCTGCGGAAGCCGGCAGCCCTGGCCGAGGCTGCTCGCACGCGTCCCCGCTCAGCAGCCCCCATGGCGGCTCCTGGCGCCTTCCTCGTGCCTGTCCTCCTCCTCCTCCTGTATGGGCTGGGTCCCTACGCTGCTGCTGCCGACAGCCAGCCAGGTAAAGGGGCACAAGGGAAGGCCACGGGCCCCTTTTGTGGTTGGGGCTGGGGACTGGAGCTCCCAGTGATGGCGGGCGAGGACAGGATGTGGGGCTGTGTGGGCTGGCGCGCTGTTGTGGCACACACCAGGGACCCTGCGACCCCTGATGTGTCCCAGGACCTGCAGCACCTGTATGGCCCCTTGCAGTGGGGCTGCCAGGAGGGTCAGGCTGTACCAGGGAGCCCTGTTGGGGTGTCCTTGTGCCCACTGCAGTGCTGGAGCATTTCTGACCCCACCAGCCCCCTGGGAGTGCTCCTGCCCCATCACTCTACTGGCAGATCCTATTGGCCTGTGCCATGTGAGGGTGTTGGACAGGATGGTCAGTGGATCTGCACCAGCTGCCCTTTCCTTCCTGGTCCGTCAGTAGTGCTGTGCACAGGAAGGGGACAGGACACAAAGGCGTTTCTTTCCACCTGGCACTCTCATCCCAGCCACTGTTTTCAGAGAAAAAATGCACTCCTTGCCTGGCTGTCAGTAAAACAACAGCTTTCTGTGGAAAAAGCCCCTCTGTATCCCTGGACCTCCTGGGCTGGTGGGAAGGTGCCCTCCATCTCCAGGTGTAGAAGCAGCCTGTTTGCTCCATTGTGTTACATTAGAACCCAGGAAAGCTCGACCATGGCTTTCTTCTGCCCCTGCAGTGCTGGCTGATGAGCTTGTTTGGTTCGCACAGAGGGACATTCATAGGGATCCGTGGGGATCTGGCATGTGCCATGTCTCTCTGGTGCACCCCTGGGCCCTGGCACAGCCACCCACCACTGCCATGCCCAGCAGTGTCTGTTGCTTGCAGGAGTGGAGTGTGTCCTCTTCAACGAGGAGTACATGAACTGCACGTGGGGGAACAAAGAGATGCCCACAGTCAACTACTCCCTCTTCTACTGGTAGGTGCCCCTGCCCCATGGCCAGTCCTACAGCAGAGTGTCCAGCACTGGGTCCCTGTGCAGGGAGGCTGCTGCCAGCATTGCTGGTCCATCAGGCCTCTCCTGCTCCCCAAGCCCAGGGTGGGGCAGGCTCTGTCTCCAGAGCAAGCAGGGTGGGATGTGCTGGGGAGGGGGTCCTGGTGAGGGCTGGGGCATGTGAGGCCTTGGAGAGTCCTGGTAACCCAGTGTGGCACAGGTACAAGAACACGTCTGACAAGGCAGTGGAGTGCAAGCAGTACCTGCAGCACCAGGGTGTCAGGGTCGGCTGCTACTTCAAGAAGAACGAGCTCATCCAGTTCCAGCTTTTCCATGTTCTCATCAATGCCAGCGTTGGAGGCAAGACCCTGGAGATCTCCAGAAAGAACATGCAGCTGCAGGACCTGGGTACAGAGTGGTGGGGGGACCCCCCCTGTGGGTTCTCAGAGCTCCCCTGGGGGCTCCCAGCTGGCAGCAGGGCCCTGGCCATGGGGCCAGCCCTCATTAGGCATCACTTGTCCCTCGCAGTGAAACCAGAGGCGCCTGTCAACCTGACCCTCCACAACATGAGCAACAACCAGCTGCAGCTCACCTGGGCCTCCCCCTACCCCAGGAACGGGTGCCTGAAGCACGCTGTCAAGTACAAGAGCAACAAGGACACCAGCTGGACGGTGAGAGCCCTGGGCATGGCACCCTTGTGGCTGTGCCTGGGCTGAGCTGAGCACCAGCCTCCAAGGTGGTCCCAGCCAGCAGCTCAGGGCTTGTGTCTCTGCAGGAGCTCTCGGTGAATGGAGGTGTCTTCTCCTTACCCAGCGTGGACTATGAGAAGTCCTACACCTTCTATGTGCGCAGCAAGATCAACAGTTTCTGCGGCACAACCCAGCTCTGGAGCGAGTGGAGCGTTCCTGTCATCTGGGGCAGCAACTCCACCAGCAAGGGTACGTTCTGAGGGCTGCAGTGGGATAGGATGGACTGGAGCATGGCAGGGCTCAGCAGGTGAGAGATGGCCAAGCAAGTAGAGAATGGCCTGAGGCAGCAGCTCTAGGGACAAGACCCATCTGGGCATGTGGGGTGCTGGCAGCAGCATCCTTTGTACTTCTGGAAGCAAAACATACCCCACCAGTGGGACCTGCTGAATTTTGCCAGGGGATTCTTAGCACTGGAGGGAATGGCTGGGCCAGGACAGGGTCACCAGCTAGTTATGGTGACAGGATGGCAGTGCTTGGGGACAGGCCCCTTCTCCATGCTCTGTTCCCAGTTGAGCCCTGCCATGAACAATGCCATGGCCACCCACGCAGGGCCACCTGCAGTCCCACCTGGCTGCCATGGCGGTGTGCTTGCTGTCTGGGGATCAGTGTCACCCCTCTCCTTCCAGGCACGGTGGAGGATCTGTACTGGTTTGGGATCCGCACGGTTCTGGTCCCCATTGCCTCCTGCCTGCTGCTGCTGGTGCTTGTCATCCTGCTGGTGCGCATGGAGAGGTGAGCGTGGGGAGCTGCCTGGGCAGCAGCACTGGGGCTCCTCCCTCTAACACACCTCTCCTGCACAGGGTCTGGGTCATCCTGATGCCCCGAATTCCCAACCCCAGCAAGAATTTTGATGAGCTGTTCATCACCCACAACGGCAATTTCCAGGTAAGGTGGCACAGGCAGCCCTGCCCTGGGCTCACCCTGGCTGTGTGGGGTTGGGGCTGGGCTGGGTGGCAGCTCTCTCACCCTGCTCTGCTCCCTGGAGGAATGGACTGGAGTCCCCAAAGATGTTGTGGAGAGCTTCAAGCCCAACTACAGCGAGAACATCTGCTATGTGACTGAGCTGCCACCCAAGGACAGCCATGAGCCCCTCTGGGACAGCAGCAACCATGCACCACCTCCAATGCCTGGGCCCCCAGCCGCCCCCAGTGAGCATAGCCCCTACCAGAACAGCTATGGGAGGCTGTGACACACTCCTGCACCCCTGCACGCCCCATTCTCCACAGCTTTGCTGCCAAACCTTACTGCTCCTCAGGCCCTGCTCCCTGCTCCTGCCATTTCTCTGCCAAATGCCCTGGACCCCCGGTCTTGCTTCCTGCCAAGTGCTCTCCCTGCTCCCAGGTGCCCACAAGCACACCCAGGGATGTGTCCTGGTGAGGGCAGCTGCAGCTAAGCAGGCAGGTGCCACTAGCCAAGTGATGGGGACACAGAGGATGAGGAGTCCCAGGGGTCTAAGTGTGGAAAAATAAGGAAAGATAGACAAGAAAGATTGTAAACACGCTCAAGTGCCTTGCAGCTGATGTAGGGAAAACACATATACCATACTCATGTTGTTTAGCTTTGTGTATTCAGTAAGTAGAACTTGTGTTTAGATAACACAGGCCTGTGATAGACTTAGTGGCACCTTATTTAACATGCTTGAGATTCCTGGCCTGCTGTGGGAAAGATCAGATCACAGTGGTAAACCACAACTGCACAAATCCTTGATAAACAGTCAAAACCAGCAGGTTCAGTGATCCTCTAGGGTGGCCCAAGATCCACAGTGCCTGCATCCCTGCTTATGTGCCTGGGTGCTGCCTGGGGGGGGTCCTGCAATTGGTGAGGTAATGAGAATAAAATTCCTCTTTGCCTTTCATCCGTGGTTTTGTGGTTGTTCCTGTGTCCTGCCTGTGCTGGCTCAGCCAGCCAGCCCCTGTGTCATCCTGGCAGTTCCCCAGGCCTCGCTGCTCCTTCCCCTGTGTCCCCAGTTCTGGTGACACTAAAGCTCTGCCCACCAGGGGATTGCCCAGGCTCGTCCTGCAGGGTCTGAGGAAAGCACCACTGGAGCCCCAGCTCTGAGCACCTCTGACCTCTCACACACAGTGAGGCAGGGGCCAGTCCTGCTGTCCCACAGTGGCAGCATGTTCATCAGCCAACATCGAGCACATGGATGGGTCCCCTCCTGGCTGCCTCACAGGGCTCCCTGCACACTTGGGGATGTGCTGTGACCTCACTGGGCAATGGGCTCTGCTCTGGACTCTCCAACCACTTCTGCGGCCACCTGCAGCCCTCAGCCACTGCTGCTGTCCCTGCAGATGAGCAGACCTTTCTGGCCAACACTGACTGCAGTCCCCTGCAGCTGCTCTTACAGAATCCCAGAATCAATTATGTTGGAGAAGACGTTGGAGATCATTGAGTCCAACCTCTGTCCAAACTCCACCATGTCAACCAGACCACGGCACTGAGTGCCACCTCCAGTCTTTCCTTAAACACCTCCAGAGACAGAGACTCCCCCACCTACCTGAGCAGTCTAATCCAATGTCTGATCAACCTTTCTGGGAAGAAATTCCTCCTGATATCCAACCTCAGCCTTCCCTGGCAGAGGCACGTAAGAGCACACCCTCCCATCCTATCACTGCTTGCTTGAGAGAAGAGTGGGACCCTCAGCTGGGCCCTGGCACAGCCAGACCATGGCACAGCTGGGCCCTGGCACAGCCAGGCCCTCAGACAGCTGGACCTTCAGACAGCTGGATCCTGGCACAGCTGGACCCTCCGACAGCTGGGCCCTGGCACAGCCGGACCCTCGGACAGCCGGGCCCTGGCACAGCCGGGCTCTGTCACGGCCGGGCCCGGGATGGGGTCACGGCCTGGTTCCCCGCCCGTCCCGCGGTGCCCCGGCGAGGCGGCAGCGCCCCCCAGCGGCGGGGGCACCCCGAGCCCCGCCCACCCCGCTGTGGGCGGGGCCTGCGCCCGGCCCCGGTAACTTTCCAGCCCTGCCCACGTGGTGCGGCGGCGGCCGCCCCCTGGCGGCGGCGATTGGCGCAGGCGGGCCCGCCCCCCTGCCTGCCGCGGTGCCGGCTCTGCGCTGCCGGCGGCCGCACCGGGCGGGGGCACCGGCACCGGGCAGCGGGCAGCGGGCAGCGGGCACTGGGACTGCGCTCGGCACGGCACGGGCTCACCATGATCGTGTGTCCCCAGAGCGTGGAGCACCCCCGAGGAAGCCGATGCCAGCGGCTGCCGGGGCAGGTAGGACCCGCCCCGCCGCCACCACCGGAGCCCGTACAGGAGCACCGGGCTCAGCCCTGCTCGCCGCCACCGGGCCGGCACGGCTAGGGCACCAGCAGGCCGGGGCATGCCCGCTGGCCGTGCGCGGGACCGGCGGGGCTGTGCTCTCGGGATGCCGCGACCGGCGGCTCGGTCTTGGTCCTGGTCCTACTCCCGGTGCCGGTGCTGGTGCCGGTCCCGATGCGGCGGTGGCGTCCCCGTCCCCTTTGTGCGGGATGCGGGAGGCGCCGTGGCTCCATCACTGCCAATCAAACTTGTTTTTCTCTCTCCGCCTGCACTGCCCGCGCCGCTCACCGGGGGCGCTGCCGCCGCCGCCGCCCGCACAATGGGGCCCCGGGTACCGGCCGCCGGCACCGCCGGAGGGGTCCCTGCCGCAGGCACTCGGACTTCCCCTGTCCTCTCGAATGCCCAGGCACAAGGGCCGGGCCAGAGGTGCTGCCGCGGCACCGTATCCAGAGAACGTTACCGGAGGAGCCACCGGTACCGGCGGAGCCGCGGTCTCACCGGGCGAAAGGATGAGCCCCGGCCGGGCGGGGAGCACGGCGGGGTCCGCCGGCCCCTCTCCCGCACATCCCGGCGCTGTCCGGGCTCCTCAACCTCCTGCCTGCTTTATGTGCTCACGGCTGCCGGCCGGGAGCCTCGGGCACCGTTCCCCCGGGGTCCGCCGGGCGGGGAGGGGACGAGGTCGGTGGTGGGTACGGTGGGTACGGCGGGTACGCATCTGAGGTGCCTGTCAAGAGTTCGGGGGGCCCGGACACAGAAAGGTTCCCCTGGGAGGGAGGCGATGCTCCCACAGCCCGGGAGTGCGAGTGGATGCACTCCGGGAGGAGGAGGAGGAGGGCTGTGGCCGAGGAGGATGAGGAAGGTGCCACTAGGGCCAAGCGAGAGGTTGGGGTGGCAGAACTGAGGGCATGTGGCAGGCGGTGCCGGTAGGAGACACCCTGGGCTGAGCTGGTGCCTTTGGTAGTGGGCAGTTCAGCCTGGCCAGGGGCTGAGAGCCGAGGAGGTGGCTGTTCTGCGCCTCCATCCCCCCCTTCCTTCATCATCTCCTTCTAAGACACATCTGCCTGGTTGCTTGCTCCGTCATCACCTGGACAAACGGAGTGAGGAGAGCTGGCAGCACCAAAGGCTGAGCCATGGTTGCACAGCTCCTTCCTGGGACCACCTTTCCCAATAAGTGGAAGGGTCCTTGGCTCCTCCACCTCAGCCCTCCAGGACAATACCAGGGCTGTAGCCCCTTGGGTGTCCTCACAACATCTCATTTCCCCAGGCAGAGGGACTTGGTAGGAGGCTTCTGCAGGTCACTTCTGGCTTTCATCTTCTCCTGTCGATCAGAGAAGCTGGTGCTTTTCATCTTTCCATTTTAATAGGAGTTTTTGGGGTTTTGTGGACCCCTTTTACCAGAGGAAGTGAAGAGGACACTCTAAATGTCAAGTAAACCTTTTGTTACTTGAGCGATGGTGTTTTCACCAGAAGTGCAGGATGGTGGAAAATAGCCTGAGCTGCTTCCTGCACTGCCTGTGTGGGTGCAACTGCTCTGTGCTGCCACACAGCTCACCCCTGCTGTCTGCCCCTCACCCCTGGCTGCTCTGCCAGGCACCCTGGAGCTTTGGTGGTTTGCAGAAGTGCTCCTGGTTTCCTGGTTTTCTCCATTGTTCCCATGCTCCAGTCACCAGCCAGCCTTTGGGTGACTGCACTGGAGAGACAGGTGGAAGGAACAAGACAGGGCCAGAATTTCCCAAGAGAGATTTCAGTTCAAGCCTGGGAGCCGAGATGCATCCTTTGTATCCAGGGGTGCTGCTGGGCTCCCACATGTGAGCAGGAGCTGTGGCTTCCCGTGTGACACGGGTAGCACCTGCTGTACCCGTACTCTGGGGTGGGCAGGGTGCAGGTGCTGTCAGGTGGGAATTGTGGCAACACGGTCCTTGGAGCATGGCAGCTGCCTGGGCATCTTTCCATCATCCCTGCCCTCTGTTCCCACCACCCTCTCAGGAGGGGCTGGAGCTGTGCTGGACCCTGGTGCCAGGCTGGTGCGGGCATTGCTGGGGGTGTCTGTGTCTTGCCAAGCTGCCCATCTGTGTTTTCTCTGGTGGGCACAGAGCTGTGCTCTGTGCTGCAGGATGCCCTCCCAAGCTGTCTGCTTGGGCAACATGTGGGGAGCTCTTCTGTGTGCTTCTGATCACATGGAAGGTACCAGGCCATGGTTTGCCTCTTGGCTTGCCAGGGCAGGAGGCTGGGAGCCCCTCTGCTGTTTCTACAGCTCTCTCACATCTTGGTACTGGGCAGGAGGGCTCCATGCTGGCAGATGGGCTGTCCATTCTGGAATGTATTTTGTGTTGTGTTTCTCCTGATCTGGCCTTGCACCACTACAAGGAACATTATTCCTGGTTTGCCCTTTGGTTCTGCTCACCACGCAGAGCCTTCTCCCAGACAGAGACCAAGCTGTGTGTCTTGCTACCTGTCCTCCTGCTACCTGTGTCACTGAGCAGTGCTCTGTGTGACAGCTGTGAGAGTCCCTCTGGCAGCACCTAGCTGGGAGAGGGATCTCTGCCTCTTGCAGAGCCTGGCCTTAGCTGGGGTGTGCTGCTGCAGCAGGGGCTGCTCTGGGAAGAGCTAAGCAGAGCTTGTTTCCTGCAGGTAGTTAAGATGTCCAGCAGTGACCCTGAGTGCCCCCAGTTCCTCTTTGTGAAGGTGCTGGCAAGCCGAGGGCGGCTGGAGGCGGTGACCCAGCAGATGGGATACCACCCCCAGTACCTGGACAGCTTCCTCAAGACACAGCACTACCTGATGCACATGGACGGCCCCCTGCCCTTCGACTGCCGGCACTACATCGCCATCATGGTGAGCCCTGCTGGGACCTGCCAGAGGGGATGGGGGCTCTGCTCAGCCCTGTGGGGCTCTCCTTAACCTCCAGCAGACACAGCCTGTGCCCTGGGCTTCTCATCAGAGGCCAAAATCACAATGTCCTGGAGGCTGAGTGAGAAGTGGGTGTGGGGGCCTGTCCTGCTGGGGCAGTGATGCTGATGTGCTGCTCTTGCAGGCAGCAGCCCGGCACCAGTGCCGGTACCTGGTGAACCTGCACGTGCTGCAGTTCCTGCGGGCAGGGGGGGACCCCCAGTGGCTGCGCGGCCTCGAATTCATCCCCCCCAAACTCCGCAACCTCAACGAGATCAACAAGATCCTGGCACACCGGCCGTGGCTCATCACCAAGGAGCACATTGAGGTACTGGGAAGGGCTCTCAGCCAGGGACCAGGATGGCAGTGGGGACAGCAGCCTCCCCAGGGGCTGCCAGCACCCTGCCCATGTGTCACATTGCTGGTGTGTCCGTGTTCTGCAGAAGCTGCTGAAGATCAGCGAGTGGAGCTGGTCACTGGCAGAGCTGGTGCACGCTGTCGTCCTCCTGGCACACTGCCACGCACTTGCCAGCTTTGTCTTTGGCTGTGGCTGCGAGCAGGACGAGGGGCTGGGGGGCCGGGGCGTGCTGAAGCCACTGTCACTCGGGAACCAGTGCTTCTGTGAGGCCACTGCCAGCAACAGCTACGGCCAGGAGCTGCTGCGCATCAACCGCAAGCGGGTGAGCCCCAGGGTGGGTGGGCAGGGGATGGGGGGACAGGGTGGCTGTGCAGGTGTGGGGGGATGCCCTTGGGAGTGCTGCCCTCACCCCCAGGCCTGTGTCTGTGCAGTCCCTGGACTCCTGCATGGAGCTGGATTCCCTCCGGGAACGCATGCAGCGGATCCATGTGGAGACTGAGGGCAGGGACGAGATGAGGCTGCTGCAGCAGGACCGAGAGGAAGGTGAGGGGCAGGGAGCAGGGTGGGAGTTCATGTGGCATCCCTGTGTGTCTGTTGCTCCTCTATGCCTTACATTTTCCATGATGTGTGGTTCAGAGGGGCAGAGCAAGGGCTGGTTGATGTGGCTGGGAGCAGGGCAGCTGAGCTCTGCTCTGACCCAGCTGCAGGGCTCTCCCCTCTTGCAGATACTGACGGGGAAGTCACCGGTGCCACCAACCTTGCGTGCTACATGCAGGACCCTGACTTTGGATACCAAGACTTTGCCCGGCGCGATGAGGATCAGACACAGGTATTCAGAGTCCAGGTAAGACTCCTGCTCTCTGGGTGGGCAGCAGCTTGGGCTCCCCTCCCCTCCCATAAATACTGGCAGAGTTGCCCATGCAGACTGGCCCTGCCCCACTAGGGTTGGGAAGAGGGAGGTGACTTCTGTCCCCAAGAGTTGATGATTTTTTTCACATGGCCATCCTGGAGGCAAGGGTAAAAATCATTCAAAAGCTGCTTGATAAGGGATGTGGTTTGGGCAGAGCTACCTCCAGAGCATATTCACTGAATTCTTCTGCTTCCCAAGGTCTCCAGGCCTTCTTCCTGGGAACATGCTCCAAGCTCCTTTTTGAAATTGCAAAAATCCTCTTTCTGTGCTCAACAGGATTACTCCTGGGAAGACCATGGCTTCTCACTGGTCAACCGGCTGTACTCTGACATTGGGCATCTCCTGGATGAGAAGTTTCGGATGGTGGATGGTCTGCAGAGCAGTGCCATGGCCAAGCGGCAGGGCTGTGAACCCTCTGTTTTCAAGCGGGGCATCTGGAACTACATCCACTGCATGTTTGGCATTAGGTAGGGAAACCAACCTCATGGTCCAGGGGAGAAAACTGAGCTGACTCAGGCGGGAGGGGAGGGCACTCAGTCTGTCATCCACATGAGCATGGAGAAGGGACAGAGGTGAATCCCCTGCCTGCATGTTGAGACAGGCAGGGAACAGATACTGAACTGCTCTGGCCAGGGCTTTGGGGCAGGGTTTTGGTGCCTGGTGGATGTTGCCATGTGCCCCCCTGCTCTGTGGATGTGCCATGCCCCAGGCAGGCCACGGGCAAGGTGCTGGCTGTGACTCCCCCCTGTGTTCCCCACAGGTACGATGATTATGACTATGCAGAAGTGAATCAGCTCCTGGAGCGAATGCTCAAAGTTTACATTAAAACTGTAACCTGCTACCCAGAGAAGACAAACTCAGAGATGTTTGACAGGTTCTGGAAGCAGTTCAAGCACAGTGAAAAGGTGGGATAGCTGGCCCCTGGCTCTGACTGCCTGGGGCTGAGAGTGGGCAGGGGCTGCAAGCTGGGGTGCTTTGTGAGGTATATGGGAGGTTTTTGAGCCACCAAACCAGTCTGAGGTGGGGGGGATGATGGAAACTGGCTGTTTGTAAGGAGTTGGGCTTAGTGTGGCATGGGGCTGCCCACTGTGATGAGGCCAGGTGCACCAGCAGCCCAGGCATCTTCAAGGTCATTACCCCAGTGCTAAGTGCTTCCTGGCGAGCCCTCTTTCAAGCTGTAACTCACAGGAGCAGCTGCTGTGGGTGTTGGGGACTGTGCTGCTGCCAGCCTGGAATGCTGGTGCCAAGTAGGCAGGGGACTCCCTGGCACACAGCTCTGGGAAGCAGGGAGGGGAAAAGGGGAGCTGCCTGAGCTGGAAAAATTGGTGGCATTTTGATGACAAGACTCATTGCCCAGGTGGGCAGCTGCTTGCACCGCTGAGCACAGCACACTTCAGCTGCCTGAGCCTCTCTGTGTTGCTGCAGGTCCACGTGAACCTGCTGATCCTGGAAGCCCGGATGCAGGCAGAGCTGCTGTACGCCTTGCAGGCCATCACCCAGTACATGATCTCCTAAATGCTGGAGCTGCTGCAGGGCCCGGCAGCCTCCTCTGTCCCTGGACTCGTGTGGGACCCTCACGCTGGGACCGACGGCGAGGGATTCCTCGATTTAGTTCACTTGACTCTGTTGTTCCTTTTTGTTGGTTCCCCCCCGCCTTGTGGGGGTCACTGAGTGGCCCTGTTATGTGCAATTACCAAACTGTGAGGCAAGTCCGTGCTGCTGAGATGCTGGAGACTTGAACATGTCCAAGGAGGACTGCCAAAAACATGGGGGAGAGGGAAGTGGGGAGGGGACTGGGGCCAGATTAGAGGGATGCTCCTTGCCTGGGTGCTGTGGGAGCCTCGGTGGCACAGGGAGGGCAGAGGGGACCGCTGGCTTCCTTCCCTGTGCTGCAGTGGCTGCTCTGCTTGCAAAGCCACACTTGGGCACCTGTCCTCAGTGGCGTGGTGTCCCTCAGTTGGGAACAGTGGGGGCAGCATGTGGGTGTGTTGCAATGTTCTGAGTTGCAGGGCTAGGCAGCAAGAGTGCTGGCTCCTAGCAAGGGCCCTTCCCCAGCTCAGCAAGGGGATGCACTTGCTGCCTGCGTGTTATGTCCTTTAGGATTATGTGCCAAACCCTTCTGGGATGGACAAGACATGACCCAGCAAACTCCAAACTGTGAAGCTCTTGCTGGCAGAGCATCCTCGTGCTTTGCCTTCTCTGACAGCGGGATGAGAAGGTTCTTTGACAGTGTTCAGGCACTGGAGATTTCTGCTGGGGCCTTTGGCAGTCCTAAGCCCCTCCTCTGCTTCCCATCAGCAGAGAGGCAGGAGAAACAAGGGAGGCTTGTTAATTTGTTTGAGTTAATGTATTTTGTATCTTCTTACCACCATGAGAGGGCTGAGGCCCTGTGCCCAGACACTTGCTTAACAGCATGGTGGAGGAGCCTGTGGTCAGCACAGGTAAGCTACAGGAAGCTTCTCCTTCAATGTGGGGTGGGGGCACTCCTGGGACTGCCCCATTTGAACAGAGGCAGCCTGTCCACCAGCCTTGCCCTCTGCCTGGGGGGCTACACCACCATTCCTCCCATCTCCCTGAGCTGCTCCCTGCCTGTGCCACAACCCCTGGCTGGAGAGGTACAAGGGCACCAGTGCAGGCTCCAGAGAGCAGCCACCAAGGGGAATGAAGCCACCTGTTGTAAGTGGGAGCCTGAAGCAAGGGCAGCTGTCGAGTCAGCCAGTGCACGCTGCTTCAGTCGACCTGTTTACTGCGTAAATATACGGGGAGAAAACCTTGTGTATGGAAGCTACAGAAAAAGCCTATTTTTGCTATAAATACATTATGTTTGACATGGATGTGTGCTTTATTTCTGCTAGATTTTGTGAAGGGGATCCAGACTTGCATGGTTGCTGTGAAGGCAGGACAGCCAATGTCTGGCTGAGCACAGCACTGAGATGGCCCAAGTGTCAGGAAACCCAACGTTCTCAGCCAGGCTGGGGTCATGCACTGACAGCTCTGGTCCATGGCCAGCAGCTGGTCACTGAGGCTACACCTATCCTGTTCAGCTCAGCTCTGTCCTCTTGCCATGCTCAGATAAGCAACTGCTGCAGCATTGTGTGTTTGAGAGGAAAAGAGGGAAGTTTTTCAAGGGGCTGTGGCACTCCAGCAAGGAGGAATGGAGTGTGCCAAAGGAAGGAGCTGGCTGGTACCTGGTCACACATGGCCAAGGTGGGGGTGCTGCTTCTGCAGCTGAAGAAGAAGCATTTTGCTCACACTCCCAAGCAGACACTCAGTGAGCAAGGCCAGGAACCAGGATCAGCTTTTTCCTGATCCATGCTGCTGCTGCTTTCCCTCCACTGGGGCCAGGCCAGCTTGTACTGGGCCAAGCTGGTGCTTGGGCAGTAAAAGGCCAGGACAACTGGTGCTGGGTAGTACCAGCTGAGTCAGTACTGGTGCTGGAACAGTGACACCAGTGCAAGCATGACTGGTGCTGGGACAGCTGCCACCAGGCTTGGCTAGACAGTGCTGGGCCTGCCTGCTATGCTATCACTCAGCCCCAGGGAGGGCTGGGCAGGGACCAGGCAGCTGGGTGTGCTGCTGGCTGCCAGGGGTAGCACTGGTTAACCACAGTGCCAGCCAGCTTGCCAGACTCCCTGCTGTCCCTGCAACAGCAGCTCCATCCCCTGCAGGGCTGGGATGAGCCACAGCAGCCAGGTCCCCACAGGGCTCACTGCTGGTGACGCTGGCAGAGCACCTGCAGTGCTGGGCAGCCTGGGCTGGCTCCCAGCCTGCTCCCACCACCACCCCGTGCTGGCCAGGAAAGGGACAAGGCAGAGACAGCGTGGCTGTGGCTGGGGTGAGGGGCTGCCTACCCCAGGTGATGTGATGCTGGCTCCTTTTACCTCATCTCTACACCTGCACTAAGGGCTGGCCTTGAGCTGCCACACACTCCAGCTTACACACAAAATACCAGCCACACCAGTAAGATGAAAGGCTCCATGCTTTCTCAAGCCTGACCAGAAACAAGCAGAGCTGCTGGCAAGGCCAGGAGAGGCTGCAGGCAGTCACACACAGCATGCCACAAGTCTGGCAATTTCAGTGCTTGGGTCCCTGTCCTGGTGGGCCCTGCATCCTTCATGTGCTTGGGCCAGGATTTTCCTCCCTATTGCTCTGTGGCTGGAAGAACTGCCAGAGTACAGACTGCAGGCTCCAGAGAGCAGCCACAAAAGGGGAATGAAGCCACCTGTTGTAAGTGGGAGCCTGAAGCAAGGGCAGCTGTCGAGTCAGCCAGTTCCTCTGCAGGAACGTTCCAGGAGATCCTGCAATGGGAGCTGGGACACTGACTGTACTGGGGATTACCCAGGGGAGGATGCAGGCACATGCCCAAAGCAGTAACTGAGTTTCTTACAAAGCCTGTAGCAGAATGAAGGCTGGCAGGTGCAGCCAGGACTGCTTTTGTAACAGCTGAGCCATACCCAAGCTGCATGGTGGGAGAAATGGTGTCCTAGCCCATGGACAACACCAAGTGCCACTGCAGCAATGGCACTGCCACAGCTCCTACAACCCACCCAGTCAGAGTCAGGGCTCTGGCTGCTGCTCTTACACAGCTCTGAAGGGGAAATAACAGCTCAGGAGAAGGCAGTGTGCACCCACCATCTCCCTGTGCCCCAGCCCTCCTTGCTCACACACCACCACAAAGGAGACATGCAGAGGGCAGAGCCTTTCCCACTGATGGGCCTCCACACGTGGGCCCATCCCTGGTGGCACACAGGTATTCATCAACCAGCAGGGGCTGGAGGCAAAGCAGGACTGTGGCCAGAAACCCAGCTGAGCAGAAAAGCTCTTTTTGCACTGGCTTCATGTACTGCTGTTCTGCAGACAACTACCCACAGGCCAAAACACTTATGGGGACAAGCTGGGAGAGCTACGAGGTGTCCAAGACTGCAAAAAAGGTGCAAACACAATGCACTGAAATGACAGAACACAGCAGGACTCTTGGTGGCTACTAAAGACAGTGTCACACTCATCAAAAGCAACCCTGAGACAAGGCATTCAGGTCCCATTTTATTCTCCTTGGCAATGCTTAAATGGCACAGGCCAATGCTCGAAGAGGTAAACTTGCCTCACTGTTGTGAGGCAAGTTTTGAACACATTCACTTTGATCCAAACTGCAAAATCTTGGGCATTTTGTGTCTCCAAGAGCACCCATCATAATGTGCCTGCAAGAAGCCCTAAGTACCCAAGGAACAGATGAGGGGCTGAGAGTTCCCCTAAGGATCTCCTCCTAAATCCCCATTTTTGTAAAGTGGGTTAAATCTTGAAGCAGGACCCTTAACAGCTCCTTAGAGTTATTTAGTTATTTGCATTAACTGTAGAGAGGAATAGGATTCAAAAATAATATTCTGGTTATCCAAGGCTTTGAATTAAAGTTTTCTCATTGTACACATATTGTGCAATTTCACAAATGAGTCTTTACCCTCAGCAGCGTTAGAACATGCCCAGCTTTCCCTCTGTGTGTCTAACCTGGCCAGTGGAATCCTTAGTCTACACTCCTTCCCTTGTTTCTCCCTCATCCCTTTACCTGCCACCACCGCTGCTGACACACAAAGATATCTGAATGCAGTTATACAAAACAGAGTCACCTTTAGCACTGAGGTCTAGAAAGGCAAGAAATGAAGGGACTGAAACAACTCTAGACTAGTCCTGCAGGATTTACAACTCCCCAGGGTCGGTTTCAGGGCTTGGCACCCCACGGATCCCCATGCACTGCCAGCAAGTTGTAACAAGGGGCTCCACACACTGCAGGGCACAGCAGACACTCTGTGGGTGTCACACTACAACCCTTCTACCTCTGGCCAGCTAAGGGGCATTCCACTGAGGGGGACCCCAGCAGGTGAGGATGGCAGGGGAAAGAAGACAAGGGCAAGGAGAAATAGCTGGCCCTTGCCATGAGAACAGAACAAACTGGATGAGACACAGAGCAGAGGATTACAGGTTTTTATTTTTCAAACATTCCCCCCTAGTCTAGCACATTCTACAGTCTTGCTAGCACAGATGGTAACAAAGCCTGTAATGGTTCAGAAGTTACACTGCTACAGAGAGCAAACAAAAGCAGAGGTTTATTTAAAAAAAAATTATTGTGAGAAATGGGTGGAAGAGTGCACAGGGGATGTGGTGGAAAGCGTGTCAGGTAGTGGTGCCCTGTGTGCAGCAGACATCTGTGCTAGCAATGCAGAAACCTTTCCTGGGATTGCACCAGGTGAAGACTCCACTGTGCTGGAAGCACCATTTCACAGAACCACCCCAGTGCTGTATAAGGTGGCTGCTTTCAGGACAAGTAACTTATCTTCCACTGAGCCAAACCTCTCAGGACACCCTGGGGAACCCCACACCACCAGTCCCACACCACTGCCCTTCTGAAAAGCAACCAGGGCTCTGGTTCTGTGTCCCAGAACATCCCCTTCTACCACACACCATAACAATGCCTCAGCCAAAGAACCATAAATGCAACACTGTCAGCTCTTACACCTTCAGCCTCTGCTGCCTCTTCTCCCTGCTGTACACCACAGCATCAGGAGTGATTTTGGTTCCATCAGATACTGCTCTCCATCAGCTACAGACACATCAGGTGCAGGCAAAGACACACAGGCTAGTGAAGAGAGGGGATCCCTTTCCTGAAGGTCAGGTGAGTGTGGTGATGGGTTAGCTCATGCTCCAAGTCTTCACACAGACACATCTTTTAGGCTTCAGAAGTCACCTCTTGCTTTTCCCCACATTAATTAGAACATGTTTTTCATTACACATGCAACTGAGGCAAGCCCTAAGCTATTCCCTGTTCATGCTCATGTCCCAAAGTTGATTGATTTGCTTTGGGTTTGTTTTTTGTTTTTTTAATAATGGATCCAAACTTTCACATTTTGGTGACAGTCCAGGACACCACTCCCAAGGCACTCCTACCTATGGCACCAGACACAGGTTACTCAATCCTGGAGCAAGGCTAGCCCTGAAGCATTTGAATGTGGCTATAAATAAGCAGCTAAGTAAGAAAATTAACAAATTCTTATCTACATAAAAGCTTTCTAGGCATTTCTTTTGGAAAAGCTGATTAGTGCTACTTGCTTCTATTATGACTCTTGTTTATGAATACACCCAGGCTCTGGAATGCTTCATTCCTCTCATCAGGATGATCTGACTGCTGTTTTTAAAGCAGCACAGGATAGGGATGACATGATTTTAGACACACCAGCAAGGAAAATTAAGGGCTCCCAGAAGCTTCCAATTTTCCAAGCTCTCACATGAAGCTGGAAGTACATGCTTGGAAGTAAAATATGCTTAAATTATAAAGAAAGTTCAAGCAATCTGCTAAACCCAAGTGTAAATAAAAGCAACAAGTCTGCCTCCTACTAAGCTCTATGGGTTTGGTTACCTGAATCTGTAGTGGCCCTGAGCTGCATGGTGGCTTCAATGCTGTGTAAGATGGCATTTGATCCTCAGAAGATGGAGAAATTTGTTGCCTGACCTCAGGGAGGACAAGGAACACAGCATAAAGGAATGCTTTGTGCCAAGAGTCCCCTGCCCGCCCCCCTCAGGCACCTACCCAGGAGCACCAGTCCCCATGTCACTGGCCCCTTCTCTTCTCACCCCACTCACAGCTGCTCTCAAAATCCCCAATCCTTCATTAGAGCAAAAACTAACCCAAAGTATGGGGCCTGTGGTGCTAATGCAGCATGAAGAGCCACCAAGACATGACCTGGGCTCCAGCAGCAGCAAGTAGCAAATGCTTTGGGCAAGAATACAAAAAACTGGACAAGTATTGAGCAACCCCCTGCCAGGTACAGCCTGTCTGCAAGCAGCAGTTTAGGAACTTCAGTCTCCTATGTCCTATGAGGAAGCATCTCAGGCTAAAACAGCTCAAGGTTCATGAAAATGAAGTGTCTGTAGAACTCCCAAATTCTCTGCATCCCTCCCCTCTGTATCCTGCTAAACATACAAAAAAGAAGTTAAATTGCTTGCTTGAGCCTGCAGCATTACATTCATGGTTTATTGAGCACTCCACAAGTCTTCTGAACACCATTCTCAGCACTGGGGCACTCTCAAGCTTCTTCAACCACTGACAGCTCCTGCTGTGTTGAGGACACACAAATCATCTGTACAGACTGCTACAAGGCAGAAATGTCACTGCCAGGACCCTGGTACAGCAGGACTCCAGCCACAGGTGCCCCTATCTCCAGTGTTATCTCCACCAGTATGGCCAGGGGAATATGGGAGAAAAATAGGTATGTGCTGTATTCCTTACTCAAAGGGTCTTGTCTGAACTCACACCAGAGCAGTAACCATGATGAATCCTGGGGTTACACCTCCTGCAGCAGGATCAGCTCAAGGACATGAACCAGCTGAGGTTATGCCACAATCTCCCTGGGGTGGTACCTGGGAGCTCAGGGCCAGGCTCTCTGCAGACAGGGATCAGGCCAGCTCCCAGGGCTGTCACAGTTAAGGGACACGCTGTAACAGCCTGAAGACAGCACCTCTTTCCCACAGACCAACCCAGCCTGAAACAGCCCACAGGTGGTCTGAAGCACTGGCAATTAATACTGCCTTTTCTATTGCTTTGGGTTCCATTTTCATGGAAAATGAGCCAAGAGACTCACATTTAACACGACCACACTTACTGGTGTCTTGTCCTTTGATACATAGCTGTGAATCCTGAGCAGCCATTCAACCTGCTCTGTACATCATGGATCAAGTTTCCTTCAGGACCCAAGCTAACAAGGCAGCATATTCTGCGCCAAACAACATAAATCTCTCCAGTCTGCTCACTGAGCTCAGAGTGGCTGATTCTCATGTGTGGCACATGCCATCAAGTGTTGTGAAAGGGCATCTATCCACTTGTGTAATGAACTAACTCCAGTGAGAATGTTCATCCATGCCTCAAGTGCACAAATTCTGGGATCCCAGCTTAGGAACTGCCTTTTTGTTTATTTGTTGCAATGAGATGTGGCCAGACATGTAGATTGTGGGCAAATCTGAAACATTGGGAGGTCTGCCAAGAAGGCAGCCTTCAAAACAAAGGTTATCAAACTATTCAAGGCTTTGATGGCATAGCATACTGTAGATAAGACTTTTGAAGACTCCTTGTTGGAGGGAACCAGGCAATCACTCCATCTCCAATCTCCACTCAGATTAAAATGAAAACAGAGCAGACAAGCTGGTGAAACCTTGTGGCTCATTGCACTGCATAATACAAACTTTCTGAACTGAAGCCACCTTCAAAAAGGACTGGAGAATCTTTCTGCCAGATCAAGTCCACTAGAATACCATGAAAGCATCATGTCTCCCACAGATCCTGTCACTGCAAACACCAAAACAGTGATAGGAACATGCCATTAATGCTCTGAATTTATCTTTTGACCCCTAATTTCTGTTCTGCAAAAATATGGAAACAGAGCAGGATCCCAGGTGGACCCCTGAGGGTGAGCCTACAGGCTTCAAGCTCCCCAGCAGTAGCAGAAGCTTCAGCAAGAAAACAAAACCCCTCAGAAAGCAAAGTGAGCTACCAAACCCAACTGACCATGCCCTCGGTAAGGGCCATGCAGAGTGTCAGCAGATATGGCACAATCCAGTCCACACCATCTCCTCAGCAGACCAGGGAATGTGTCCTGTGGATCAGCTGCAGGCAGCTACTCAGGAATTAGCTGAGAACAGCGCTGTTAATGATTAACATCCCCTCCATTGTGCCTTTGGCTCGGCAGGAATGTCCAGCCTGAGCAGCTGTGGCTGAAAGCCCTGCCAGGCACCTTCCTTCTGCCTCCTCTGGGGAGAGTAGCCATTCTCCAGTCACAATGCTGTGTCCTTCCCACTTTTCCAACATCATTTTCAGCTTCTTGGCCCAAAATGCCTTAGGCTGCCCCCTCCCATACTGTAGTGTTATCAGGTATGAAGGGGACAGATGCAGCAAATTTGTTTTGTTTCTTTTTTATCCAATAATCTCGTTTTTCAATTAAAATATATAATATATATTTAAAAAGGTTTAGAAAAGCTTCTATGTAATTTGCACCTACTTTTACATATAGATTACAATAATGTACAACTCTTCCCACAGTGGTTTGAAACCACGGGGACCTGCCAATTTCTTCCCCTCAATCATATACATCATCAAACATCAGATGTGTTTGCTCCTAATACAGCTCTGAAAAAGAGTCTGTCACTGTTGCCTTCTCAGACAGAGAGATGCATAATAGGGACACACATTACATTGGCTTCATGTTCACTGTAGAAAGTTCCCAGATTAGTAAAAAAATATTTCATCTATAGAAAATGCCCTTCTGAAAAGCAACCAGGGCTCTGTTAAGGCCACACCCAGGCTTTCCATTTTGCTGCTGTAGCAAGACAGATCAAAAACAAACCCAAAACAATGTTTTTTATGTCCCAGAAAGCAGCTACTAGCACCTGTGCTTATTTTACAGCAGCCTGGTGTATCAGGAAAGTGCTGAGAACAGCATAGGGACTTCTCAAAACGTGCTTCTGATTCAATGGGGCTCAGTTGGCACAGTGAAAAACTCAGTGTCCTCCTGTTCCACCCAGGGGGACAGCTGGAAGCCTTCTACACCACGAGAACCACCCTTCCCTGCAGAACAATGATGGATGCTCCAGTGATGGGCACACTGAAAGCACCCCCTGAAACAGCACACCCTTATCCCACAGGCCTTCTACCAACAAGCTCCCACCAATTCCTCTGTGGGATACCAAGTACACATCTGGTGGCTTAATCACAAAGTCCAACTACTTTGCCCCATGAGGCAAGCCAAGTGAGAGCAGAGCCAGCCCTCCACCAGTCCGAGGCACTGGGAGACTTTCTGCTGGAGCAGAGAGAGGAACAGCCAGTGAGAGATTCCTCCAGCAAACCCAACTCATCACACAGGAAAACACTATTGCCTGGCACGGAGGCTTCTGGCCCAGGTTTTTACCAGGGCTCCTCTTTGGACATGGGTTTCTCCAGGTGGTCCAAGGCAGGGTCAGGTTTGTGGGAAGAGCCATGGCACATAACAGGATTATTATTTTTAAACTCTTCCTGTTGCAGCCAGATGCAGGTTGCCCCTTCTTCCCAGATGGGCAGCCCTTTCTGCCCAAGGCATGGTGTGCAGGGAAACTGAATCCAACATGCTCCATTCTCTTCTCTGCTGGGGTGGGAAGTGAAGTCAGAACCCAATGTTCAAAACCTGAAGGACACTAGGAAGAAGAAAAATAAGAGTGACTGGTTAGAGCTCCTCTTCAGTGGGAATCCTGGATGCACAGATAAGGAGTTAATTACTACCAATCTGCCTCTACAGAACAAACAGACCACAAGAAACAGAGATCAACAGAGAGTCAAGTGGAGGATGCAATTGCTCAGCTCCAAGCTTCAGAGTATGACTGAGACAGAAAGGTCAGCAGTAAGTATTCCTCCTGTAAGCTGACAGCACCAACAAGGCTCTGCAAGATAAGGAAGTTTAAAGAAGGACTTGGCTAACACTAGAGGCATTGCAGGAAAGTGGAAAATTACTTAAACAACCACAAATATCAATTGGTAGGGAAAAGACTGTAAAAGAGACTTTTAAAGATCACACATAAACTGTTTATGCTCACCCACTTAGAGAAATCCTGTCTCTACTTCCAAATAATTAAACATTTTCAGATATCTCAGTCCCCCAAAAGTCTGAAGATCTCTTCTCAGGTCTTCTGCCTCACCTCAATAAAGCTGTCACAACTCATTGAAACAAGCCTTGGAATAAGTCTAAGCTGACTTAGGACACTGACATAAAACCACCACTGCAGGTATATGATCCACTTTGAAAGGCAAAACAGCAAGATAAATGTAGGGCATCCCAGCAGCTGCATTCAGTAACAGGGTGCATGAAATAAACCTGTGAAAAGGAAAAAAACCCCCAAAAACTACAAAAGGGAATCAGCCCTGAACAAGAAAAGACAGTAAGTTAAAACAGAAGCCAGAGCAATGGGCTGCTTTGGGAAATTGAAAGTTTATGAGGGTTTTATTTATTTATGTTCTGTCAGACAAAAATCCAATGTTTGGAGCAAAGGGAATTCGACAGAGCAAGAAAAGCATGAATCCAGACCAAACTGGGCAAGGGATAAGAAAGAGTTCTCCAGACTCTGAAGCCACAGGGAGTCTAAATGAATAAGTAAAAATAATTAACTAATATCCACCACAAGACTAAATGGATTCTACACTCACCAATGAGACAAAAGCTATAGCAC
The DNA here is from genome assembly GCF_027579445.1 of Ammospiza nelsoni. Classification (NCBI taxonomy): domain Eukaryota; kingdom Metazoa; phylum Chordata; class Aves; order Passeriformes; family Passerellidae; genus Ammospiza; species Ammospiza nelsoni. The sequence continues at coordinate 15,233,928 of NC_080647.1, read as the reverse complement.
TTCACAAAAAAGGCAGTTGTATTTCTATGCTGTCTTCCTCTGTGGCTAATAGCTCAGTTTGTGGGTGCTGCATCAGGGCTGGGTAGAGACCAAGTTTCAATGTTTGATCTCTAATGTCCATGCAAAGAAACACAGGCAGGGTTCAAACAGACTCCTGGTGAAGCTGTGGACAAGCTCTCTGACATTTAATGTGCAAGAAGAGGATAAAATCATGGGAGCTTTGAGCACCAAGGGTAACACCAACTAGCTCCTATCTTCCTAAGTGCTGCAGATAAGACTAAGTACTCTTTCCTAAAGATATCCTCTTGTCTACAAAGATAAATATTTCCCCAGTTCCCTTTCATTCTGGCTGCTCAAATCAGAATGTGATCACTGTGATTAACTGATAAACAGGTTTTGCTCAGCGTTATACCCATAACTGACCCAGAAGGCCATGAGTTAGGCCCACAGGAACTACCCAGACCAGCTTTATGTTAGTGATTACTTAAGAATAGCTTTTGCCAATGTGAATTAAACACTGAGAAAAGCAGCATAATAGAAAGGATATGAAAGGAAAAATGCCTGCCACACCAGAGCAATACATAGCTTTCCCTGGGATCCTAGGAACTCACTGCAGTAAGGGACAACTGACAGTCTTGGCCTCCTCACAGACACTGATGTCTGCAGCTCACTTGGTTTTGTAACTCGTTGAGAAAACATTCTGCCTTTTTTCCCACGAACATTCCTATTTCTCTCCACACGTGCCCTGCTCTCCCTTTGCTAGAAACCTGATTCACCTCTCTGTCTGGGCAGCCTTTTGCACAATACTTGCTCTCCTTTGGGGAAAAAGCTCCCCCTCATCCCACTCCATGGACTCCAGGATACAGGCAAAACAGAAAAGCTTTGCAAAAGGCAAACAAAATCTAAGGACAGAATAAAAGGCTCGAAGCAAAGCACACTGGCAGGGTGTGGCCTCTCCTCCTGGGGCAGCAGGGCTGTGACCAGAGCACGTGGGAGCTACGCTTTCTGCCCAAACACAATGGGGGCTCAGAACTTGCTCCAGATCTCACTCCTTCATGCCCAAAACATTTCCCAGAAAGTATCATGTGTGGAACAAAGAAAATCCAAGGGTTTTAACATCACTAGCTCCTCTGTTTTGATTAAGCAATTCACATAGAATATAAAATGGAGCAAGAACATAATCATGCTTTAAGAGCTCCTGTTCTCACTCTTAAGCACTTCATTATATCCACATTTTCAACACTACTAGACCCTACCCTTGGATAAATAATTCCTCAGCTTCTCTGCTTTACACTCTTAAAAAATAATCTATACCTGGTATGCTTTAAAGAGAGGCCTTGTCTACCTGACCCAGGAGTGCAGGACAGCCTGCACATGTTTTGAAAACACTTCTGTGAAAAATATTTCATCCCTGAAAAGTCCACAAATATAATGGCCTGTGCTAGCATGGCATAAAAACAAAAAAGCAAACCTTAGCAAACAAACAAAATCAACACAAAAGCTCAGAACAATATCCAATGGAAACACTGCTCAAAAAGCCACAGCCTCTGCCACTAACTTGCAAACTGTCCTAACACAGAAGGATACCCACAGTTTGTCAACCCAATTTCAAAACCAAAATTTGAAATTGAAACTGAGTTTCTGTATTTCACCTGAAGATAAGATCTTTAAATTAAGACACTCAGTAATTCAGCACAGTTAACACACATCACTATAAAAAGTCCCATAAGAATACAGAAAAGCTTGACTGATCCTCCTCTCCCTACAATAAAGAGATCGGTTAGGTACAAACAGAAGAACACTACCAAGAAATGACATCCTAAGCAGTGGGATGTGACTTGGAATAAGGAGGAGTTAAATTGTGTTTAAAATCGCAATATATAGTCATGCATCAATATCTTCAAACAGTTTAAGTAACACCAGCTCAAAGGACAGCACTTTACTCTGTCTGGACCCAAGACACTTGTAGAGAATGGCTGCACTGACAGAGGTCACCTGGTCCAAACCACCTCCAAGTGACTCAGGTGCCTAGGAAAGAGTATTAAGGCCAAGAAGATGATAATTTCTGTTCTCATGATTTTGAAGCTCAAGGGCTTCCCAGAATGACACAGTATCTGCAGTTTGCCCTCACTTCTGCCTGCTCAGCTGGACAGTATTAGCAGCTGAATTTGCAACACTAACAAATACCACATCTGCCTCCTAAAAAGGAAATATTCTTGGCAAGGCTTCCACTTTCCAACCAATATCCAGCCTATGCTCCAGCCTATCCACTTTCCATCAGCTAAGCTCCCAGTGTGAAGCAGGCCTTCAGCTCCAGTTCCCTAATTCTTCCACTGCCTCTGCTTTAAGTGTTTCAAGTCAGGGTGTCACTGCCTCAAAAAAGAAGATACTTTAAAGTCTTGCTGTCATATACACTATTTGCAAAACTGACACAATTTGTGCAAATATGACAAATTGCTGAAGAGGCAGCTTTGCAGTACATGGGACAGCACTAACACATCCTTCTTCCTTCCACCTCCATGCACACTGCAGACTCCTGTTTCCTATTCTAATAATGGGAAGCAATTGAGTAGTTAATGCTGGTGAGCCAACTTACCTGACTTTCCAGACACTACCCCAGGTAAGGGCAGGGCAGGAGGTGTGATAAGGGTGACTGTGAACAGCTACACACAGACCAAAGCAGACAGCCATGACATGGACATGCTTTGTACTACACATCCTAGAGAATTCTGCAGGGATAATAATAACCTGGGTAGAAACACAGTGTGTGCTTGGCTCAGTTCAACCATTCTGTATGTACTGGTGGATGTCTTTATTTATGGAATCAGCACATGCTCTCATGTCAACTGTACAGCTGTAGGCACTGCCTGATGTCCTGTGATGGAGTCATCTTGGGTGACAGGAGACAACAGGAGTTTCATTCAGATTATTCAATTTCATAAAGGAGCTGACTACCTGGTACGTAAGCTAAATCCACCTACCTTTAAACAGCTTTTTCTTCTCCTAAAAGGGAACATGAGCCTTCCAAAAGCTTTTTACTATGCTTTCAAAGAGGTTCCTTTAACTGCTGCAGAGCTGGGCAAAGGAACCATCCTAGACAGGGTTGTTGGTAGCATTTTACATAACTACACCTACCTTTTTGTGCTCCTGAAGTTAACTTGGTACCCAGGTATGGTTGGAGGCCTGTGAGGTGCTGGGATAGCTGGGAGTAGGCAGAATAGGTTCAAAATTAAAGTCCAGTCCTCCATCCATGAGTTCACTGTTGATTATGTAATCCATATCACATTCAAGGTTCTCCATGTACATGTCAATGTCCAGGTCAGTGGGGAGCCTGTCCTGGTTCAATCCCAAGGGAGCAGGGCTGGCAGATGAAAGGAGCACTGGACTGCCCAGCTGGACTGACTGGGCAGCTGTTGCAGAAACTGGAGCCTTCAAATTGGTGATGCTGGCAGTGTTTTGAGGAGATGTCACTATGGGAAGCGTTGATGGCAAAACACTGGCACCGACTGGTTCTGCCTGCTGCTCTGCAGGCTTTCCTCGTGGATTGCCTGAGCTCATCTTACTCTGGGCAGCTTGTCCACCCAGAAGCAGAAGAGTTCGGCTGCTCATCCTGTTACCAGTCTGTGGGAGAACTGGATCCACCTGAGTCATCATAACATCCCTTGGAGGAGGAGAGCTGGGTGTCAGAAGAGCTTCCAAGGTCTGAGGGGCAGAGAAATGGCTGACAGAACTTTGCAGTGAAATATCAACAGGGTTAAACAGGGAGTTGCCAAAAGTCTGACCAGCTGCATTTGGGCTCTGCAAAGAAAAGCTGGAATCTCTCTGGATCTGACCACTGGAAGCAGATTGCTGGGTGGACAGCACAGATGAGCTGGGAGACATCAAATTTAAGCCATCGATGAGCTCGAGCTCCTCGGTCACAGTTGGTGGAACATTGCTGGATGCACTGGAGTACACGAGAGAAGGAAGCAGCTCTTCATCGTGGAGGTCATCCTGCTCTGTCAGGATAGGAGAAAGCCTGGCACTGATGGTGCTTGCATTGGAACTGGTTCGAGGCCGGAAGGTGTTCCACACATCAGAGTCCTCGGTGCTTCTCGAGGACGGGCTCCCAGGCCACTTAGGAAACTGGGAGCCAGGACTGTCAGCAGAGGATTCTGGAGCAGACTGGAGAGGAGGTTTCTTCCTGGATGCTTTACCTCTGACTTTTGCAAGTTTGCTGCTGTTGTCCATGGAGGCAGCTCTTCTCCTTGGTGCTTTTCCACTTTTGCCACCCTCAGGATTGAGCATCCACCAAGAGCTCTTCCCTGTGGCTTCATTATGGACTTTAATAAACTTGCTGTGCAGGGACAGGTTATGTCGAATGGAGTTCTGAAAAAAAAAGAAATAAAACCCACAAAATGTGAGGACCTGACAACTGACACACCTCCCACCTAGAAACTTCACAAGCTTAAACACATTCAGGCAGTATGCAGAGAAGAAAGTTATAAGCTATCCATAAAAACCTGCTATTTCTGTCTGAACATGCTTTGCAGCAATAGCAAGCAGTGCCATGTTTCACTGCAATATCAAGGGTGAAGCTACCATGACAACTAGCAGCTTTCAGCTAGCAAAATACTAACACAAAGGAACTTTAAAGACCATACAGAATCTGCAAAAAATTAGGCATGTCACAGAGCAAGAAAACAAGTTCTAAAATACAACCTGCAATTTCAACATGAGCCTACCTGAATTTGAGCTATTGCTGTTCTCACCCTTTTGTCAGCCCCTTTACCCAGCATAAACCTGGCTAATTTTTTTAACGTTTATATGGCCAGTTTTCAGTCAGAGTCAAGCAGAGCATAACAGTAAATAAAACAGACTGGGTGAAGAGAAATGGCAAAGCACTTCTGTGCAGTGCATCCATTAACATCACCCCAAAACTGGAGAAATGGGAGAGAAACTTCAAGAAGAGTCCTAGAATCCTGGAGACAGGCAGGCTCCCTCTGCAAGGAGGCTGTGTGCTTTCCTTGGTGCATGTTCCTGACAGGGTAAGATGTTCAGTGGATACTGCACTCCCACACAGTACATGCCAGTTTTAGCCTCTCCCATCTTTCTGCTGGGTAAGACACACATTCCTTGCCTCTCCCAGCTCCCTCCTTTTGCTTTAGCTTTGCTGAAAACTGCAAGCTAACATGTCTGCATACCATCATCAAACTCAATTTTCATCCTGCAGCTGATAAACTCCCCAGAATTTTAGAATCAGGAAGCAACATCTCATTGTTTGAACAGATCCTCCATAAACTCCCCTTGAGGCCTAGGAATTTATTTGATATCTGCACTTAATTTCTTCAGATGGCCAAATTACAAATGATTAAAAGGTGCAGCATTGGAAACACAACAGGGGTCCAAGCACAACATTTTTTTCATATTAACTAAGTTATATAACAACCTTCAGTTTTCATGCATACTCTCTTTAATTCTGAACAAATTATCTTTTTCCACCAACTCTCAACACAGTTCTTTCCTGTCTGCTGCTTTCCCTCTCCCCACCCTTTTCCTCTCGGAAAAGTCCTCCCCATGCTAATTTTGGCCACCTCACCAAAAGTACTGTCCTAGAAAAAAGGAGACGCAGATATATTAACAATACAGGCAAAGTGGAAAGATTTTATGGAGATTGAAGGAGATCTGAGAATCATCCTGGCTTAGCTTTCATTTTAACCTTTGGCTGTTGAGGATTTGGAGAAGACTGGCTGCTTGCTGCAACTGGTATCAAAGAATACACATGTTCTTAATTGGAGAGTGACTGCAGAGCCAGAGCCTGATGGAACATGTGTCAGTCAATGCCCTCACACAGTTTTATTACTTGAGCTGTTCACAGTAATAGCTGTACAACAGTCCTGCCTGGATCTTCTCTAAACAAAGCTTTCCTTTCCTTCAAGTGTTGAAACAAGCAATTCAGACTGTGCACTGTTTCCTGCAAGGCTGCTGCTTTCATTTCCAAAGAATCCCATCCCTTTTCCCAGGTAAATGTGCAAAACTTTGAATGCACACTGCTGCAGCAATAAGAACCACTAAGTTGTCACTAATTCTTCATTTATTCTCCTGAAAGTAGCCTGGGAACTCATGATGGCATCTTGAGTATCATAAGAGACAATTTGTGTAGCTAATTTTTGGCTGAAAAGCAGCTTGAAATGAGACATCTTGGAACAAGAATAGAATTCACATGAGCACAATGAAGCCTGGTACCTTTTGTAAAACACTCCCAAAGTGATTTTACATGTTACTGCTGAACTGACATAATGGCAAAGCTGTAGAAACAGATAATTGCTGTACCACTCCTTCCTTCCTCATCTTCAAGCTCTCATCCTTCCGTAACACAAGCATCTGTGACGCTATAAGCAGTTCAGAGAGCAAACCAAACTGAAAAGCAGCCTTATCCTTCCTTGGAAACCACTTTTCCTGCCCCTTTTATCTCTGTTCTTTGAACTACCTCACCGTGGGGGTCAAGCACCGAAAACTGAAGAGAACAGAACGTGTAGTTGGAGGCAGAGGAAAAAAACCAGAACATTTCTTTCAACAGGGTTAACTGTTATCTAAAGTGCAGGGCCTAAGTTATCACTTGGCAGCTCTCCTGCACACTGTGGGAGGCAGCTCAGCACTGCAGCACAGAGCCCTGAGCCCTAACTCACCTGCAGGACCCAGCTTGGCTGCAAGGCTGCTGGCTGGAGCCCAGAGTGTCCCAAACTCCACTGAACCCACACACCCAGCAGCCTGAATGCACCTGCTAGTGATTCAATAGACCCAACACATGGAGGGCACCCTCCAATCTCACTGAGAGAGCCAGGGACAGATCAATGATGGTAAAATAATCACAGACCTGCAAGTCAGACATGACAGAAGAGGAAATGACAGAGTTCAGTCACCCGGGCAACCCTGACATATTTCCTTTCTCGATGTTAAGCAACCCACACCAGGAACACACAGATGACATTAACTTTTTAGATGCTCAATTTCAGCAGCGTGGGAGGCTCCCAGTTGGTTTAAGCATCTGCAAAACACACCAGGTCTTGACTCTGCAACTCTTTGATCATAGAGAAGCGTGACCTGAAGGAAGAGGTGCAGGCAGGAATCCTTCAAATCCTTAGGAACATCTTCAGCCCCTACTCAGGGAAGGATATTGTTATTTATTTAGGTATCTTACAGTGGTACTTATGACTGCACAATAAGCATTGCCATTAAAAAAATGCCAGCCTGTGTCTCTAAATCCATCATAGATCAAAGATGATTCCTGCAAACCACATTCAGACAAAACCAGTCTGAAATCAAGGACAGATAGTATGCAAAAAAATCAAGTTTGGCTAGAGACAAACTTGTACACTGAAGGGTGTACACAGGTGGGTCATAACCACTGTGTCTTCAAACTAGGATATATGGACTAGCCACAGAAGTGTGGCTAGGAGCTTATGCAAACTATTCCCTAAATCTTAGTTACCAGAACATTAGGCCTTCTTCTTTGATAAAATCTCCTGGCCACAGTTAAAGGACAGCAACACTTGTCACCATCAAAACAGGCCTGCCCCTGCAGCAACATCGGGGCTGCTGTGGATCCTGCCCAGCACCAAACACTGCTTTGGTCTCACATCAGGGAATTACCACAGGAGCTGGTAGCACAACCAAGCCACTGCCCTGCCCAGTCAGCCTCATGGGCAACTGCCACAGATACCATGGAAAATGCTCAGCTGAAATGAATACAGACTAAAGGCCACTGACAACCTTTCCAGGGGACTGTACAGCTTTGTAGGTACAACTGAGGTTCCCTACCATAAAACTGAAGTTTACAGGAGCAGAAGAAGGCTCTTGTGCCCTGCCCAGCAGAGCTGATCCCTGCAGCAATGGTGCACAGCCTGGGCTAGCAGAGCACTCAGAGCCAAGCACAAGCTAAACTCAGAAAGACAAGACAGAGCAGCTACCCTTCCAGGAGACACAGTGGTTTCCTTCCTTTCCTGGCCATTCTCCCAGGAAACATCATGTAGTTTAAACTACAAACCACAGAGGATCAGATTTCTTAACAAAAAGTCTCTCTAAAGGATGAGTGACAGAAGGAAAAAAAAAAAGAAAAAAAAAAGAAAGAAAATACATGCAATCACTGCAGCTGCCTGTAATACACTCTCACTGCCTTGGAGGCATACAAAGAACTTGGTCTCATCCCAGTGCAGGGCCATGTTCCAGTGCCAGGCCTATAATTGTGCTGAATTATCATTTGCCATGGCATTCTTGGGAGGCTGCAAGGGGAGAACACTCTGCCTGCTGTATTTGCCAGTGCCTGTCTCAGCCACTTGGCTCCAAAGGCTTCAGGAAAAAGTTCCTTGTAGAGATTTGCACCAGCAAGTAAACAAGTGCTCCAGAGCCAGGGAGCTGAAACACTTCCCCAGCAATCCCCTTCCAGAAGGCACACATGAGCACAGACGTCAAGCTCAGCAGACAGGGATCTCTATCTTAGGAAGAACATTTTCCTTTCTGTAATCTTTCAGTGGGAGGCCAGAAGAAGATCACAGCTCTCTAAAAAGCAAAGACTGGGCGATTTACAAGACAGGCAGGCATACACAACAGAAGCTGTTTAGGATTAGATAGAGCAGAAGAAACTTGTTGGAACAAGTAATACCAGCAGCCCAGGAACAGCCTCCTCTGAGAACTGCCTGGAAAACTGAGCTGTGCTGCAAGGAATAATCATTCAGCACAGCAGCTTTCCAGAAAAAAATGGCAAGGAGCAGGGAAGAGTAGCAAAAAAATCTTCAAGTAATTTAACTGGCATTGCATGAAGTAGATGAATTTTCACCAAAAAATGAGCTTTTCCCAACTTTTGAGGGGAACAACCACGCTCAACAAGGCTTCAAATTAAAAATAAATTTCTCATATTTCATGCTGCTTCAGTGCATTACAACAAGAAGGGCCTGTTAGTGTCACTTTAAGCAGGGTTAAGTGTATGTTGCTACACTGATGGTTGGCCCTCTTCACAGCTGAGTACTCATCAGTTTTCTTCCACCTGGAATACAGGACACCTGGTGACCCCACATGTGCCCTACTGTCCTACTTCTGTGTACTGCCACCAGCCTCATTTTCCACACCCAGCACTCAGCCACTCTCTCACCCACTACACCTTGCCATGCCCAGCTGCCTTCCTCCCACCTCACCCACACAGACCATTTAAGGACTACTGGGATTAAAAGGTAAAATACCCTGTTAAGAGATAGATAATGGACAACATCCACTTGTATTCACTAGGCTTCCATCACTGACTCCTCAGTATGGCATCTGAACAAGCCTCATTTAGGTTGTTTTTCATTTTCCCCCTGCTTTAAGGAAAGCCAGTTGGGCTGCCAGCAGCTGGGACAGGGAACATCGCCCTGCAGCCAGCACTAAGCACATCACTAACAGACCATGAGGTAATGGCAAAAGTCCAGCAGCTTCCACCCACCCTCAGCTACACAGGATTCAAACAGCCAGACCCTCCCTCCCCTTTGCAAGGCAGCAACTTCCAAGAAACCAAAATAAACCAAAACTAATAGAGAGCAGCACCTACAAAACCATACAAGAGCAGGTGGACTTAAATGATGTATCGTGACTACAGCAATGACATCAATATTCCAATTCAGTTTAGAATATTTCCTCATTTTTAGTGTCAGAAGATTTAATGGGAATTGTGTCCTTTCAGGCATTTAGGAATAAACACTACAGGCTTTCTCAGCACAGTCACAGAAAGCAGCCTTTCTTCACAGACTGAGGTCAGTGGCTCTGTGCAGCACAGACACCCCCAGACTCCACCCTGTGCCTCACCTATGCACAAACCTGCACCAGGCTGAAGGTTGGGCAGAATTACACTTTGCTCAGAGCCAAGATGCTGAGTTGAAGTTTTATGTATCCTTTTGGTTTATGACATCCATTCAGTTTTGGCTCAGTGAGGAAACACAGGGAAATATTCTGAATGTCTTCTGAAACCACTGCAGCCTTTCAGTAAATAAAGGGGGGCTACAAGGAATCAGGAGAGGAATTGTTTACAAGGAGTGATAGGACAAGGGTGAATGGCTTCAAACTTGAGAGCAGTTTTAGACTGGATATTAAGCAATTCTTCCCAGTGAGGGTGGTGAGGCCCTGGCACAGGCTGCCCCATCCTTGAAGTGTCCAGGGCCAGGCTGGATGTGGCTTGAAGCAAACCTGGTCTGTTAGAAGGCATCCCATAGAATGAGATGATCTTCAAGGTCTCCTCCAACCCAACCCATTCTGTAATCCTATTATCGTGCAATTACCATTACCAAAAGTCAAAGTAAGCCCAGCACTGCCACCAGATGTTCCTGTTCAGGTAAAGGGTTTCTTAGTGAAATTAAAGCAGATTCTCCTGATAATGATTTGGCCCCTTAGTAGTTCAAGTTAAGAACCTAAGGTTTTGAAAAATCTGAGCAAAAATAAATAATCTTAAAGGATACAGGGACATACCAGCAGCTATAAAAAAACAGCAAATGTGCCTATTTTAGGAACTTATTGCTTATTTGCAGATCTGACTTCAGAAAAAACCAAAAAAGTCGCCTGACTGATAGCACACCAACAATAAACTTTTCGACTTTGCCAAAACTAGTGTTCACATGATTTTGTATCTACTGAACTGGAATTTATTTGCAAGGCATAAAGACAGCCTGGCAGAATCTACCAGCTGCAGCACAGCAGAAATAGTCCAGAAGATGGACAGGGTTCCTTTTGTCTGCTGGCCTATTCTCTTTCATGGAGGAGCTTCAGAGGGCCACAGGACGAGCAGTTGCTCCAACCTGAGGGAGCTCTGCACATGCTCTGCCAGGAGATCAGACAGCCACAGCTCTGGGAGAGCCTGGGCACTGTCAGGGCCAGCACTGAAAACCAGTGAAGTGACTGACTGTGACTGAGCCCTCAGCCAGGTCTCCTGATCCAGCTGGTCAACATTTAATATCAACTACAAGGCTGGAATGGAAGGCTTTTCAGGAAATGCTGCCCACTTTAACAAAGATTAAGAGATCTGTTTTAGACAAACAGAACACTTGGTAATTTTTAATTCGTAATACAGCTCCTTGAGCTGTTGCATATACACACACACACACATACTGTACATATGTTGTGAATATCCATGCACACATTTGAAATAAATAGGGAGCACCAGGATGCAGAGGTGTGACATCAGCTGCCCATAATTAGTGTAATAGTGCAGAATAATTTGTTCTTTGTGTTGCATACATAGATACATAGGTGACATCTGATTTTTGTTTCAGTGACATACTTTTGGAGGGTGAAGAGGATGGCTTTAAAGTTTATTCTGTTCCTACAAAGGAAAAGACAAGAGCTTGGGGAGAGTACACAATTTGTTTCACTAAGAAAGATGAGTCCTTCTTGTTCCTCACTGTGCCAAATTTGCTTGTACACATGGATGTAACAACCAGTGCATTCTCTGCAGGGTTTTTGCACTTTACCCCAAACCCTCAACCTTCCCCTTGCAAGTAATCTCAAAACCAAAAGGAATGACCCTCTTACCCATGGATACCCAGAGTACCCTGCAGAGCACCCAGGGAAGGATTATGAGGAATCCCCAAACACCCCCTACAAGGACACTTGTGCCTTGCAGGCTGGTTAATTCTTAACTTCAGCTGAACTCCTGCAGGGAAAGGACAGGCTGCCCACACTGCAAATGTGTCCTTTACAAGGTGTTTGAAGCACTTCAGGAGCAGCCAACTCCATCTTCCTCGAAAACACAGATCCTTCCGGAATTCATGGAGGTCACACCCTGGCAGCGGCAACAGCTGCACTTCCCCCAATTGTGTAGTGGAGCAGGACAGCCTAAATTAATTATGAAACAACAACGAGTTTATGGAGTTTATATTAACTAAAGTAGATTAAGAGTTTTTAAAGACATATTGTTTTTAATTACTTAATCTAAATTCTCTGTTAAACTGCACTATATAAAAACAAAGTGTATTATCGGTTTGGCTCTGTCCAAATGAGATAGAAATGCCAGAGCTTTAGAGCTGTACCACCATCTTAACAGGCATCAAAATGCTACAGCTACCTTTAACAGCAGCTTCACATTTATTTCCTTTATGTAAAATCATTCACGTCAAAACTGAGAAATCACTAAGACAACTCAAGAAGTTTTTCCTTTACTTTACAGATTAAAAACCCCCAAAACATGCAAACAGAGCTTCACAGCTCTAAAAATAACAAGAATTAAACAACAACAACAAAAAAACGAGACAGGTCCATTCCTCAAGTGAAGATACATCTTTTGTTTATCCAGTTTGTCTTAAATATGCACGAATTAATTTTGCTCCAAGTCCACTAAAGTCAAATTGAACTGACTTGACTCAGTCCCCGTCTGTAACACTGTAAATGTCTGACCTCCCTTCACTTACGGGATCTGAATGCAAACAGACTAAGGTCAGTAAAACAAACAAACTTCTTGCAAACCCACGTAACTGTGAGTTAACAGAAAGAAATACTAAAAGTAAGTTCCATGGTCACACATCCTGCCAAGCTCTGCCAACAGGATTTTGTGATTGAGCAGGAAAGAAAATGTACTGTATTTCTATCATGATTTTCTGTTTGCTGGTTAAATCAAGAGCTTTAAACTGCCCTAATCATAAGACAGGCTGATTCCTACCACAGTTGTTGTTGTTCTGCCTGCCCTCATCCTTCTTGGCAAAAAGTTTCTTTTTCTACTCCTTCTAAAGCCAGAATTATCCTGTTCCCAGGCTGAAAAACCACACTAAAAAGTCAATTACAGGAAAGCTACAACAGCATCTGACCAGGAATCTCACTCTTGTGTATGCATAAATTCTCAAAGTGAAATTCTGGAATTTAAATCTACTGCTACATGTCACAAAAGTGACACATTATTAAAACACAGAGTAACACCAATGGCTGATGGTCCCATTATATGTGAATGGATATAACAAAAGAACAGCCATAGTGGATTAAGCCAGAAGTGTACTTATTCCAGCAGCCAGTCCAGCAGGACATCCCACTGTATTCTACCTTCACCACAGTACCTGGGAGCATTTGAGAAAGCACAGTGAGCTTTAATCTCAGGCACTACTGCCCAACAGATACTCAGACATATTCCTGACAAGAAAATGCACCAGTTCTGTTAAATTAACATGACTGCATGTAGAGCAGCAGGACCAGGAGAGCAGCCCTAGCCTGAGGAAACAAGAACTATCTTCCACTAAAAACACCAAAACCCAAGCACTGTCCCAAATCAGAATGTAGTATACAGAACCCAACCTACACATACAAGTAACAGAGAACAATTCATATTAGTTAAACCAGATGCACTCTCTAGGAACTGTCAATGAGTGATAAATGGAAAGGTGAAAAGTTTTGTATTGACGCGTGCTGGCCCAAGCTGTGACAGCTGCATCCCTCTCACCGTGTTTCTACCCTCTCGAGCAAATGTTTGCACTCACACCACCACGTGGTGTGCCACTTCAGAGAGCTGAGCCAGCTGAAAGCCAACCTACCAGAAACTGATGTTTATTTATTTATTTGCTGTCTGAAATTAACTCTCTGTCCTCACCTACTGCTCAGTCAGACAACTGGAACACGTGGCTGGAGTCACGGAAGCCCAAAGCCCCAAACCGTGCTGGCTGAACCTCCTGCAGAACTGCAGCATGGATGAACTGCTAATAAATACTGCAAACAAGAGTGTAATTCCAGTCTGTGGTGAGAGAGCAACAGATCACACTCTTCAGAGTCCAGTCTCCATGGCATCCGCTCTGATACATCAGGACAGGCTGAGGGGCTATTTTGCAAGCCAGCTCTCACATTTCCCTTTCTCTTTGCTGGAACTCTTTAGACTAAAGATAAGGGAGCACAAGGTCGCCACAGGCAGAACTGAAACAGTCTGGAGCTCTTTTAACAGAGCCCTGCACACACCTATTTCCAGAATGAGACAAGACACTGCTGAGCCTTTAAAGCAAATTATTGCTTTCCCTTTTCCAAACTCCAGCAGAGGCCCCCATCACGTTCCTGGAAACAAGACGCTTTTTCAAGAGCCCTCCTCGAAAGCCAAGCACGCTTGCTATGGCACAGTTATTTATACCGAGCTTTAACAACCACGTGACAGAGAACTGCGGCCTTGAGATTAAAAAGCCTCCAGGCGAGGCTTTACCCTGCACAGAAACTCGGACACAGCCTGTTAAATGTGTCCTTTCTCTGCTGGAAAAGTTTCTAAACGCAAAGAGGAGCCTCGTAGGGTCATGCCACAACCAGCCCCAGCAGCTGCTCCCGGTGCACAGCCGATGCTTGGGCTCGGTCTGAGACCCCGGAGCTTTCAGCGGAGCTTTCAGCCCAGGCGCCGTAGTGCCCCCAGTGCAGCCCAGCAGCAGCAACAGGTGAGCACGGAGCGGGCGGCGGGGCGGGCCGGGGCACCGGGGAGGCGCCTCCGCAGCCGCTCCTCGCCCGGCCCGGCCCCGGCACACGAGGCCGGTCCTCCCGTTACGTACCTTCCAGCCGGCGGAGCTGTTGCTGTCACCCTTGTCCTTGAAGTAGGGGACGGAGCGCACCATCCACTCGTAGATCTGCGCCAGCGTGAGCCGCTTCTCGGGGGCGCTCTCGATAGCCTGGCTGATGAGCTCGGCGTAGGACTGGCTGCCCCAGGCATTGCGCCGGGAGCCGCCCTTCCGCGCCACCGCGCCGCCCGCCCGCGCCCCCTCGGCCCGGCCGGGCCCCGCCGCCGCGCCGCCCGCGCCCTCCTCCGCCGCGCCGGCCGCGCCGCCCGTCTCCGCCTCGGGCCGCGGCAACGGCCAGGTGCAGGAGCGCGGGCGGCTCTGCGGCTCAAAGTCAGGGTCGATGTCCGGCGACGCCGCGGCCCCAGCCGGCTCCGCCATGGGCGCCGCCTCAGCCCCGCCGGGAGTGCCGGGCCCGCCACCCCTTTGTGCGCCCCGGGCCCGCTGCCGCCGCCGCCGCCGCGCCGCTCTGTTTACCAAGGAGCGGCGCTGCTCCCCGCGCCTGCGCACGCGGGGCACGCCGGGAGCGGTAGTCCCGCCGGGGAGTTAACAGGCAGCCATGCACGGACGGTGGACTACAGTACCCAGCGCCCCCTGCGGCGGAGGGCGGGGCGTGTCCCGCTACGGGTGAGCGTGGCAGGCGGTGCGTTGATGTGACTACAGCTCCCAGCGGGCATCGCGGCGGGCTACGCTTACATAACCTGCCAGGCTCAGTACGGGCCTAGTCCCGCCACGGTGGCAGAGAGCTGACAGTGGCGTGATGGCAGCAGCTCCGAGGCGGCCGTAGCTCCTCCGCCCGCCTCAGAGTGTGCCGCGGCACTCCGCGTTGGCCTGAGAGTGCTGCTGCCTCCGCCATCCCGTCACGGATGGGAGCCTATTTCCGGGACACTCCCTGGCGTAAGGCGTTATGGGTCTGCGTCCCGATCTGCCCGTCAGAATCGCGGCAACCATGTTCCAGGGCCTCGCGTTCCCTACGCTGTACAGCGTCCGGGGCTGGCAACACTCCAGACGCTGTATGGCGCAGTCCCTCTGCACGTTTTTTAGCCCCGCGCTCCGGTTTCCAGCCGGGCGCTCAGCGCGGCCGCTTCAGCTTCGGGCTCTGCCCTGTCCCGCGGGGGCCTGGCCGGAACAGCTCAGGGGACGCGGAGCAACGCCGGGAGCAAGCCTGCCATGCAGGTTCCAGGGCCGGCCTAGCCAGCCCCGCGGGCTGAATACCCGCTGCGTTTATGCAGGGGGCGGCCGCACGGCGGCGCTATCACGGCCGTGGCTAAGCGGCCCCGAACCCTGGATAACTACCGCGTTATGCAGGCGCTGTGCGGGCACCGTGCTGCGATGTGCGGGTGGGGTGGCGGCTGAGGGGCCCCGAACCCTGGATAGCTGCGGGTTTATGTAGGCGGCGGGCGGGCTCCGTGCAGCTATGCGCGGGCGGGGCGGGCTGCGGTAGCGGGCGGGGCGGACCGGGCGGGGCGGCGGCACCACCACCATGTCGGAGGCGGCGGTGGCGGACACCCGGCGCCTGAACGCGAAGCCGCAGGACCTCACGGACGCGTACGGGCCGCCCAGCAACTTCCTCGAGATCGACATCTTCAACCCGCAGACCGTGGGCATGGGCCGCGCCAGATACACCAGCTACGAGCTCCGCATGCGGGTGCGGCCCCGGTCGGGCCTGCGGGGCTGGGCTGCCCGGTGCGCGGGTGTGCGGCCCGGGGAGGGGCGGCAGCGCTCGGGACACGGCAGCGCTCGGGACGGCGGCCGGGTAGGGCCGGAGCGGTGCCGCTGTGGAGCAGCGGGGACGGAGGAGGCGAAGCCCCGGGCTGGGGCGAGCCTGCGGGGCTCAAGGTCAGAGCTGATGGGCTCGCCCGGCATCCAGCGGGGGCTGCTGCGCGCACGGACAGCGAGCTGCTGCCTCAGCAGCTCCGGAGCCCCGCTGGGTGGCTGCTGAGCAGGGCACGGCTGCACGGAGCTGCTTATCTCAGGCAGGGGAGGAGAGCTGGGTGGCAGTAATGTGGGGCTGCTCTACCGAGAGCCCGTGGCCTAGGAGTGTGCATAGCAGGCTTCTCTTCATTCGGCCTTAAACGAGCTGAACTGGGGACCCCTTCACAGCTCTGCGGCTGATAGATGGGCAGAGTAAAACTGAGCTTCCCCTAATACAAAGTCCCTTTAGCATGTGTTGTGGTTCTGGTTTAACTTTTGCTTACAGCATGGTTTAACTGCTCAATCTCCTCTGCCTTTCAGAAGAATTGGTGTTTGCTTTTTCCTGCTCTGGTGCTTGGCTCCCGTCAGCCTGCAGGTGGCAATGGGAACCTCTTAGTCCCACTGAAACAAGCAGAGATGCTCTGAAAACAGCTGGGTTTATTTCATAGACTCAAGAGCACAGTTAATTGTCTTGCAGTAATATCTAAATGCTGCCCATATGAAGGTTTTGTTACCTCAGTTCCTAGAATGATTCAGACAGTGTTGATGGGGTAAAGGTAATGCAGCTGTCATTTGTTGGACTCCAGTGGCAGGGGAGAAAGGTGAGGAATTGCTGCACCGTTCTCCAGTGACAAGATGGGCATGAAAAGCCTGTTAGGGTGGTTGCTCTGTTTAAGGAGAAGACTGTAGATAAGGTCTAGCCTTGAACAGTTGCTGGGGCAAGATTTCCTCAGTTAGTTCTTCCATGGAGATGCCACTGTCAGGCCAGATGTTCTTTTGCTCTGCAGGCTGCTGCAAAACTCTCTTGTAGATTACTTCAAAATGGAGTAAACTTGGGTGAAAAAAATATTATTCTCCTGACAGTCATATTGTCAGCACTAGTCCCAGTGTATGCCCCTGGGAAGGAGGCATGTTCCAGAAATAGTCACTCAAGGGAGAGGGAATGGCTGGCACTAAATAGACTGGCTTGCTTGAATCTGAAGGATTTTGGTGTTTGTGCTGTCCTGAATAAGGAAGTTGATTGTTCCCATCATGCATCCTCAGGAGGTTTGATTTTCTCATTGCATCTTTAGGTTTCAGTTGCTTATGTGGCTTCCAGAGCAACTTGCAAATAAACTGCTTTGCTTCATTACAGACAAACCTCCCCATCTTCAAATTGAAGGAGTCATGTGTGAGGAGACGATACAGCGACTTTGAGTGGCTGAAGAATGAGCTGGAACGAGACAGTAAGGTGAGGCCTGGCTCAGTCCTCCCTATTCCTTAAGCCAGGATGTGGGAACAGTTGCAGCAATAATCTTGAGATTCCCAGAAGTGGGGCTGTGGTGCTGGATGTTGCACCCCAGATACTTAAATCTAGGGGTTAAACTGAGATTCCTTTTCTCTAGTTTGGTACAAGGAGAAATGCCAACCAGATATTCTCAAGAGGTCACAAATGCACAAAAGTTTACTGGCAAAAATAAGGAATTTTGGCAAAGGAGTAAATACACTTATAAAACACTTATTATAACATTACTTAGCATTAAATTACTATTAACTTAGCATAATGTTATCCTGCTTAACTTAGAAACCTTTAAAACCTTAAGTTGCTACGTTACCCAGAAAACTTCTGTGAAAAGATGATTAGAAGGAAAAGAGAGAGAAAGACAGAAAAGGTACAGAAAAACACACATAGCTACCAACTTCTAGGGTTCCAGCAAGGGTGAGATGGAAACTCCAGGAGAATGCAGGGGCCTGACAAGCCCCTCATGGGAGCTTTTAAGCCCCTGGGCTTTCGTGGCCGCCTCCCAAGGTGGAGCTTCTGGCCACTCAGGGGCTGGGTTAGCACCACCCTAAGTGTGTGATTGATGAACAGCTCTGCCCGGCCTGGGATGTTAGCTCTGGGCTGAGGGGTGGAGCCCTTCACAAGCCCTGATCTGCCCCTCCCACCAAACATGCACACCGGCGTTTGCCAAACATCCTAAAATGTTTTGAGACATGAAACTTAGCCAGTCTCTGACAGTGGGCACCTTCTGCTCTGTCCATGTGATGGCACTGGAGATGAGCATCAAAGAGCAAAGGATGTCTGGTGGCTGCTGTGCTCATGGGGTGATGCTGTGCTTTCAGATTGTAGTGCCACCGCTGCCTGGAAAAGCTTTGAAACGACAGCTTCCCTTCCGAGGAGATGAAGGCATCTTTGAGGAGTCCTTCATCGAGGAGCGGAGACAGGGCCTAGAACAGTTTATTAACAAGTAAGTTTCATGTCCTGGCTTTGCTGTGTGCTGCCTTTTTAGCTCTTGCTGGCCGTGGGCTGGCTGTGAGAGAGTCTTGAGTCTTGACCTGCTTCTGGCAGGTGCCAGTGCTGGAGGGTGGCACCTGCAGCCACGGAATGAAACTGGAACTGGAGCAAGTCCTGCCCTGAGTGGGGGCGGTGCTTTGTGCTCTCTCCTGAGAGCATAGTGAGTATTAGCAGAACAGCTGTGCTGCAGGGACCCACCAGCATGGTACTGTTGGTTCAGGGCACGGCCTGGAAGGAACAGCCTGTGCTCAAGCACCTCTTACAGGTCCTGTTGCAGAGCCATGCGTGACCTTGGGCTGAGCGCGGTGCAGGTGTGCTGAGCTGGCTGCCTGACTCCCTCCTGACACGTCAGAGGTGTGGGGGTCTTGGAGGCAGCTGTGCTAACCTCCACATCTGATTTTCTTCCAGAATTGCTGGACACCCACTGGCACAGAACGAGCGCTGCTTACATATGTTCCTGCAAGAGGAGACTATTGATAGGAATTACGTCCCAGGGAAAGTGCGCCAGTAGGAGCACCTGGCACTGTCTTCCTCCATTCCACCCTCCCTCCTGCAAAAATGACATTTATTTTTACACTAAATCTGTCTTCTCTGAACCAGCTTTTCCTCTCTTGAACCTCCCAGTTTGTTCAGTATTTTCCTCTTTTGTAACTGGCAGCAGTTTGTTCTACTGGGCTGTGGTCGTGGCCTAAAGATGTGAAGATTTATGCAAGTGAGTGTGTTGTCCCACGTCTAGGGGCAGATGTGGATAGGTGTGGAGCAGGAACTTGCTAATGGCGTTCTGGTGTAGGAGCTGCCTCTCTCCCTGTACAGGAAGATAAGAGATGACCTTCACTTCCTTGTCTGTGCAGCCCCAAGCATCTCTGCAGGAGACTTTGAAGAATAGCAGTTGTCATGTTGGTCAGTGATTATATCAGGTATTAGAGTTTTAGTAAGGTTTATCCAAACCAATGAGTAGGTGCCTGGGTGTGTCAGTCTGTCATCCACCCCATTCACCCTGCATGAAACCCCCATTCTTCACTGTCTGGAAGTGCTGAGACCCAACACCTACTCAAACCCCGCTATCAGCCTCCTGAATTACAGACCTATTTGGTGTATTTGTGTCCCCTCCTTTCTAAGGTGCTGCTGGCAGCTCGAGGGGTTTCCATCCCATGTGCTCTCATGATGCTCTTTGTGGGCCATTTGGCATGTGGAAGATGGGATAGTCTGGGCTGTAGCCACGTGTACTGTGATGCATTGGCCCAGAGTTTAAGAAACACCACAGCCTGCTGTAGCATGGGCTGCTGGGCTGGTGTTGCCTGCAGCACCCTGCTCGGCTGAGCCTAGTGACCTTATCCTGGGCCCCAGCTGCTGGGAGGAGCAGACTGGCTGGCTGAGGAGGAGCAAGAGAAGGCTGGTGGGAGCAGTTGTAGGGTGCAGCTGTGATGGCTGCTGCTGGAGGAGCCCAGCAGTGGGGCCTGGAGTGAGGCCACCTCTCCAGAAAAGGACAGCAGAAAATGGGAGTCAGTCCTAGGTTAGACATTGCTTACAAAGCAGGAGAAGTAGCAGTGGCTCTTTGTGTGTTCTCCCCTGTTGTGCAGTGAGCTAGGCAGTCACTTGTGTGGAAGTGAGAACATTTGACTGGTCAGGGAAGTGTTCAGAGCTTGAGGAGACAATGAGGCTGTGACTTGCTGCAGCACAAGTGTCCTTTGGAGGCTTCCCCAGCTGCCACAGCTGTGATGAGTGAGGTTGGGCCTCAGCTAGGGGGCTCCTCAGGTCAAGGCTGGCTGGTTTAAAAGTGCTTGGTGACTTTGTTGTGGCACAGTTGAGCCTTTCTTGGAGCACAGGCCCAGAGTGGATGCCCTCCTGTTCCTGCCAGGCACGTTCCCCGAGGCCTTCCCAACGTCCCCTCTGTTTTCTGGTGAGGAACTGGTACTGCTGGGCGAGAGGTGACTCTTTGGGAGAAGTCGCTGAAAGCGCGGGGGAGCTGCTCCGGGGGCGGGCTCGGTCCGGAAAGGGCCGTGGGGCAGCGCGGAGCCCGGTGCCGGTGGAGGCGGCCGTGGCCTCGGAGAGGCTCGGTCCCCGCCTCCTGGTGCCGCCAGTCGCGCTCGGGGCGGCTCCATCCCCTGCCCTGCGCGGGGCTGCCATCCATCCAGCTGTCTGCACCCTGTCCAGTGTAACGTCCCGGTGCCGTTCGCATTAAACCACTGTGAAGCCAATTGTCTGCCTGGTCCTGGGGGCTACCGGGACGGGGGAACCGCCGGGACAGAGCGGGCCCCGGCGAGGGGGCGGGAGAGCTGCCGGGACAGAGCGGGCTCCGGCGGGGCGGGGGAACGGCCGGGGGAAGATGGACATGGGTGGGGCGGGAGAACGGCCGGAACAGAGCGGGCGGGGCCGGCACAGGGCGGAGGCGGGCGGGACTCCCCGGTTCTCTCCGGCGGTTCCGAGGCGTGATGTGGCTACCGGAGTCGCAGCCCGGCCCCGGCTCGCCGGACTGCCCTGACCTGCTGCAGCACGTCCCGGCGCTGCGCTCGCCGGTCACCCCGCTGTACCTCAGCTTCTTCGAGGAGGAATGTCGCGCCATCGCCGCCCAGCTGCGCCGCGGGGCGGCCGCGGAGCCCTCCCCGGGCCTGGGGGAGCTCAGCGGGCTGCAGCCCAAGCCCCCCGGGCCCGCCACCTCCACGCCACTGCCCTTACCGAGCCACGGGCGGCTCCCCGACTCGAGCGCGGGCGATTGCAAGGCCGCTGCTGCCCCTGGCCCGGCCCCGGGGGAGCCCGGGTCCCTCCCGCAGCCCGCGGCCAGCGGTGGCCCCGGCGCCCGCCCCGCTCGCACGCCCGCTGTGTCCCGGCGGGCGCGGCGCGGCCCCGAGCTGCCCTCCGGCGGCGGCCCCGGCACTCCTGCCCGCTCCCAGGTGCCCGCCCCGCTCGCACGCCCGCTGTGTCCCGGCGGCCGCTCCGCGGCCCCGAGCTCCAGGCTCGCTCTGCCCCGCGCACGGGCCTCGCTGGGGCTGCAGCTCCCCGCGGCCGGCACGGGGCGCGGCGCCTGGGAAACGCGGCTCCTGCGGCCCCCAGGTAAGCGGGGGCACGGCGGGGAGCCCCGGCTCGGCACCGCCAGCCCGGCCCTGCAAAACCCTCTCTCTCCCCCAGGGACCAGGCTGAAGCTCACCTCGCCTGCCAGGTCCAGGCTTCCACGTGCCAGCGGGGCTTCGCAGCAGGCACAGCCTTCCAGCCTTCCCAAACTCGCCCCCCGGGCCACAGCGGTGAAAAGTAGTTCTGCACCTGCCAGATGCCTCGCGCGAAGCAGGGAAGCACGTAGGTTACGGTGCTGCTCCTAGAAGGGAGAAGGGGAAGGGCTTGGGCTGCAGCCCAAGAGGGGGACAGGGCATGGGGAGTCCATGGGAGCCGCACAGGTAGGAGTCTAGGAAATAGTCTCGTACCCCGAGGGGTGTGTTAGCACTGCCTGGCCTCCTGCCAGTGTGGGCTGGCAGCCTGTTGAGTTTGAAGCCTTCACCCCGTGGTGTTGTGGTGTCACAGGTGCCTGTGCTCCTAGGGCAGGCAGCCTGGCTGACTGAGCCCCGGCCTGCCTGAAGAAGGTGCAATGGAGCTGCTTGGGAATAGCGGCCTCTGTGTTTACTGTTCGCTACAGCTGCTGCCAAGGTTGGGAGTTGTAAACAGCCGTCTTCAAAGCTTTCTACAGGAATTCCTACTTTGGCTTCCCGCTCCTCACTGCGGCCTCCGGAAAAAGTGATTTCGTTCAAGCGTTTTGGCCTCAATAGAGGTGAGTCTTGGCAGAAGCCTCAGAGGCTGCAGAGTCGTGGGAGAGGGGCACTGCTGCCGTGGGAAGAACGTCCAGGTCCTCGCTGCAGGGTCAAAGCTCATCTTGGGGAATGGACTGGGGGGGTACTGCATGTGCTTGGACTCACAGGAGGGGAGGTAAAGTGCAGAGCAAGCAAGACTGGGTGAAGTCCTTTCCCTCTTTTGCTGGAGAGGCATCCAGCAAAGAATCTGAACAAATCTGGTGCTTGAGGCTCGTTCATAGGAGAGGGAGTGGCCGTAGTCAGTCTCTTAGCAGGGGTTGATGCTCTTTATTTTCCTTCCCTGGGTCTCGCTTCAGAATCAACTACAGAAGAGCTGGTGTGCAATAGGACCCGAGAGCTGAAGGAAAATGATGAGAGCAAAGAAAGGCTGGTTGCAGCAAGCATTGTCTTGGGAGCACGTGAGCAGTTTGGAGGTGTAGATTCTTGCCTCGTGTTGGGGGGAGTGTGGAGAAACATGAGCAGCTGCTTGTTGGGCAGTGCTGCTCCCCAGCTGGGCCCTGTCTGACCAGGTGAGGCCCTGGCTGAGGGTGCTCCAGCCTGTGCTGCAGGCAGGGGGTGCTGCCTGCCCAGGAACTGCAGCCGGGCAGCCCGCAGTGCTGAGCCGAGGGAAGGGAGGCCAGGAGGCTCTCCCTGCTCTCTGCAACAGCCCTGTCCCACCCTGCCCGGGCAGCTGCTGCCCTCTCTGTGAGAGCAGACTCCCAGCAGCAGCCCAGAGCCTCTGGGAGCCAGGACATACAGGAGCACTTTGTCCCAGCAGCGCCCATACAGGCCAAGCCAGCAGCAGCTGTTGGGCTGGAAGTGCTGGGAGACTTCTGGCTCTCTTGGACAGGTTCTGTCTTTCCCTGATCTGGAGCAGCTCTGTGGCCAGGTTGGGGAGGGGCTGAGGATGGCAGGTTTCTAGTGCTGACACCTCTCTTCACAGGTAGAAATGACCAGACATGGGAGTATGTGGAGTCCTCTTTGTCCAGTGAGCTGGCCCCTGGCCTGACTTCAGGGGGTGAAGATGCAGTTCCTGCTGAGCAGGTGAGAGCCAGCTGTGTCCTGTCACTATGGAGCACTGTTCAGTCTCTGGCTTGGGCCAGCTATGCCAGAGGTAGGAGATGATGAGACTTGGACCTGCCAATTTCTGGCTGGTACTTGAGCTGTTTCAGCCTTTCTCTGGGGTTTACACAAGCACATGGGCATTTTTTGCCTGGCTTTACCAGCTCTCTCTGCTCAGGGGACTGCAGCCTTCTGTCCAGCTAGATTTTCTAAGGGCCTTTTGAAACATGCAAACTTCATGTGGCTTGTGTTGTCACTTTTATATGTCCTGACATGTAGGACATGGCCCCAGGTTGGGGTGTGCAGAGCCTACAAGATGAATCTCCAAGTTAAGAAATCTTCTACCTGCAAAATAAGTTTGTGCATTTCCAGCAGTTTTAGGGCTCTTCACTCTGTGGCTGCAGCCAGCCAAAGGCATTCTTGTTTCCCCTGGGTGCTGGCAGATGCTCCCTACAGCAGCTCCTTTGCCAGGCACTGCTCCTGTGATGGATGTGCCCTGGCAGTGGTCCCCAGGGGGCTTGGATGGGCTGCAGTGCTCCTCCAAAAGATGGGCTGTGCTGTGGCTGTGTTTTGGGGGGGTCCAACTCCCTGCATCACACTTACACCCTGCTCTTGCCAGTCTGCAGGTGATCAGCTGTCCCAGGAACTGGAGCGTGTGAAGAAAGAGCTGGAACGAGTGAAGGGCGAGCTTGGTATGTGGAGCTGGCTGTTCTGAGGGCTGTAGGACACCTGTAGTCCAGGTGACATCCCCTGTGCCTGTACCTGGAGCTCAGGGCATGCAGCTCTGTGGGAGTGGGGCTGGATTTATGTTTAGGGGGTAGAGCAGGATCTCAGGGCTGCCCTAGAGAGTCTGGGAGTGAGGTATTTAGGATGGGCTGAGCACACACCTTCTTGCCTCCTGTCTGCAGCTGACAAGACTGCTCAGTGTGAAGCCTATGAGCAGACAATCTCCTCCTTGCAGGCTCAGCTCAGAGCAGCAGGTATGTTCCCTCACTGTGGTGAGCCCTCACTTCTGGGCAGGCTGCAGGGATGCTCCAGTGGTCCCTTGAGGGCTGTGAGGTGGGAGGGATACAGCTCATGGCCTCTCCCAGGGGTCAGGGGCTGAGTGCCAGGAGCATTACTGCTTTGATGTTGCTTCCCAGGAATCTGTCTGAAAGATGCAGCAGTGTTGGACAGTGGTGACCTGGGGAGAGACTGACAGCTGGGACACGGAGACAGACAACAGTGTCCAGCTGTGTGAGCCCCTGGGCCAGTGATATATGTAGAGCTCTTGAATTAATTATTTTTTTAACTCCTTGTATGTAAAATAAAGGTGTCTTTTGCAGTGGTGCTTGCTGTCTGCTTGGGTCGAGGCAGTGCCCTGGGTGAACAGCACAGGTCTGTGCTTGCCTATGGCTGGTTTTGCTCAGCCAGAGATTTGAGGCCTGTTACAAGGAGGAGCTGGGGGCTGGTGGATGGAGGTACAGTGTGGCTCTGGGGAAGCATTCTGGACATAACTGATGCTTCCAGGTGGCATGCTTGGATGTGTGGTGGTGGTAGGCAGCTGTATGGGCAGGTTTCTTCCTTAGGCCACCTTCACATTGGATGTGGGAAAAGCCAATGCTGGCTGATGGGCACATGAGACTCTGCAGGCTTTGGCTATTTATTATTGCTTTATTATCAGTGACTAGGGGCACGTGGTGGGAAGCAGCACTTGGGACTCAGTCCAGTCCGTCACTGTTCCTGCATGCTGGCCCTGGTCTGCTACCTTTTCTCTGTGCTGGGTTGATGCAGGCTCCTTCTTGCACTGCCTTGTGTCTGGGTGAGGCACTGGAGACTCTGGTGCTGGCAGTGCCCTGAGGTTGGGCTGGGAAGGCTGGCCTGTTCCTGCTCCTGTTATTTCTGGCTGGTGTTCCTGGCTGCCCTGGAATGCACATTTACACATAGCCCACACCCCTTCCCAGGGCACTGCCCTGGGCTGTGTGCAGGGGTCGCTGCACAGTAAAGCTGTGCTGGCTGTCTCCCACCCCTGCTTGGCACTTGGTTGCTGGGGCAGCTCCAGTGCTGGCACAATCTGCAGCAGAGAGCCCTAACAAGCTGTGTGTTCCATCTATATGCATGGTGAAGATAGTACCTGCACCAAGAAGTTAAGGGAGTTGACTCAAAAAAGTGCCCTGCTATTTGTAAACAGAGAGGAATTCGTGGGTGAAGTTGGACTCAATGGTCCTTATGGGTCCCTTCCAATCTAAAATACTCTAATGTTTCATTTGTGGAAAGTGATGGGGGCATCTAAGGACTGATGTGGATCTGTTTCTGCAGGGCTTCTGGCTCCCTTTATGGGCTGGAGCCATCTCCTACCCTCCTTTGATGCTGGCTATGTGTGCTTTGCCACTGTTTGCCTTCCTGCTGCTCCTGTTGAGACATGCACTTGGCTTGTTCTGTGCCTCTGCCTACTCCCAGCCCTTGGCCTGTGCTGCTGGATCAGGGCCCTGGATGATGGGAATGGGGAGCAGTAAGACTGGGAGGTGAGGATGGGACACTGGGAAGACATATGTGGAGCTGCACGTGAGGTTTGGGAACTGGAGACATGTTCTGGTGTCCTGATGGTGCTCCTTCCTGGAAAGTGCCTCCCACTGCTTGATGTGTGCAAGAAGGTTTCTGGAAATAGGGAAATGTAATCTGCCCCCTTGCTACTCTGGGTACTCAGTGCCTGCTTGTCTGAGACAGGGTGACGCTGCTTGGAGTCCTGCTGTGCTCATGGTGCTGCCTATCCTGTCTGAGACCATTCTCGGCGATGGTGCTGCCCAGGTGGGTCCTTGCCTACAGCTGTCAGTCCTGGAATGAGTGGGAAGTGTCTTGAGCACCTCTGACCCCCATTTACTTCGTCATGGGGTCAGAGGTGCTGAACTGCACGTCCTCGATTCTGCGAAGCGGGGGCAGAGCACTTCACAGTGCGTCACTTCCAGTCAGAAGCATGATGTTTCCATCACCGCATACTCAGCCGTTTGCCCCCGCGGAGGATGCGGGGGAGGCACCGCCTGGCGCTCCCGCCTGCCCTGCCCTGTTCCCTTCCGCTCTGCAAGAGACTGACAAGCCTTTTGCCTCGCTAGCGGCAATACCGGAACAGGGCATTGCCGATGATGCCGGCGAGGGGCTGGTTTACCTCCCTGAGCTGCCGCTCTGAACGGGCGCTCACGGCACGACAGCCCTGGATCGCATCAGGCGCGGCCCGGTGACGGGCGGCTCCCAGCCTGAGTGCGGGACAGCATGCCTCGCTCCTGGCTGCCCAACAGTGCTCCCAGGACTGGCGTTTCCCATCCCTTAGTGCCTGTTGCTCCCAGAACTGAGGGGCTGTAGCGGAGCAGCCGGAGGTCGGGGAGAGGCCCCGCACAAGGCGCGGGCGGAGCTCCGCTCGCAGCCCCCGCAGCGGGCTGGCCTCGCCGCCTCGCCTCGCTCCGGTCTGGCCGGGCCAGGCTCCGTTGTCATGGCACAGCTGGGCTCGGGGCACCCTCAGCAGCTCCCTCCGTGGCATTTCCCCAGAGAGCAAGGTGCCTTGCCCGGCTCTCTTGCCCGCAGCAGCCGCATTCCCGCCAGTCAAGCCGTGCCTTGGTCGTCCCCCTTCGGAAACGGGCGCGGGGGCGGATGGGGCTGCCCTGCGTCCCGCCCTTTCGTACCACTACCAGGGCGGAACTCATCCCCCTCTCCTCTTTCGGCGCGAAACGGAACTGAGTTCACCTAAAGGGGATCCACGGATCGGGCCGAGCCGAGCCGCAGGTAAGTGTGGCTCCGCAGGTGAGCGTGGCGGTAAAGGCTTGGCGCAACCGGTGCCGTTCTTGCATCATCTGCCCAGCGCACACGCGGCCGGCTCCTTCCGCTCCTGCCGCGCTCCAACTCTGCCGTACGCGGGTTCCGCGGCAGCGCAGAGCCTGACTGGCATTTCTGAGGACGCAGATGCCCCCGCGGGGGCTGAGGCGGTGGTCCCGAGCTAACAGCTCCCCATACCTTCGCCAAGTCAGGCGGGATGCGATAGTCGGTGCCGGGCTACGGTAGGCGCCGGGATGCAGCGGGAGGCTTCTGCTGCCGCCTCACCCATGCGGATCTCGAGTCCGGCTGCTGGAGGTACTTGGAACTATTAAGCAGCTAGAGTTGCCCAGGTAGTGTTTGAGGAGGGTGCTGGTGCTGGGGGACTTGTTGCACTTGGGGTAAAGGCTGAATGTGACACGTGCCAGCTCGGGAGGAGGTTTACCAAGAAGCAGGATTATTTGCTGGTTATAGGGGAACAGCCCCGAGTTGATGGCTGCCGTTGTGATCCTGATAATCCTCTATGGAAACGGTCACAAAGTTATCCTTGTGTGCTTAGGCTGATACAGTAGTGTGGCATGCAGTGCTGGGCACGTGGATGGAGTGTGCTCACTTTGCCGATGAAGGGAGAATGCACTGGTGGCTGGGTAGTTCGGTGTGGGCAGAGGTGCCAACTGTGGCCGTGGGCATTGGGAACCGCTTTCCTTGCAGCTCCTCTGTGCTGGATGCCTGCTTCACGGTTTGCTCATCTTCTGAGCTTTTTGGGAATAGGTGGCTGCTGTGAGCAGGAGGAGCGGGGATGTCACACATTCGGGGTGATTACAGCCTGTAGAGCTTGCAGACTACTTAGCAGGCACTGTTAGCAGGCAAGGGGCTTGCACCAGGAACCCATACTGTGTGTCTGTCTGCTTATGCATCCCTGAAGAGAATATGTTGCAGATGCCAAAAGCAACAAAGGAATGGCTCCATCCCAGCCTGCTAAACCCTGTGCTGGAGGAATTGTCTCCACATCATTGCTGCCCACCTTCCAGACTGGAGAAATGTACCAGCAGAAAAGTTTGGTCTGAAGGATCTTCAGACTGCCAAGCCCAGGCTTTGGGATGTGCCTATGAGCTCTATGGTTGAGACCACGCAGGTCTTGAGCAATGAGCGTTTTCCAGCATGGACTGACTGGGTTCATCCCTGAGGCAAGGGCTGTGCAGGCAGGATGTGTGCAGCCCCACATGCCTTGGAGGGTGCCCCACCACAGTCTCTGGCCAACCAGTGTGGCAGGGGTGTGGTGCCAATGAGTGAGCTGGGAGGAGGGTAGGCAAGGCTCCTGTGGGCATCATTGCCTACCCTGCCCCTTGCAGTGCCAGTCCTGCTGCCTGAAGGACACTGAGCTTCACATTTCCCTTTTCTTGCAGGGCTTTTCACCAGCTGAGCTTCACTGAGGAGAAGACAAGATGTTGAGGGAAAAAATTACCGTTTTTGGCAAGAAGCTGATCCGCCGACGCATGGTGGACCTGAGCTCCGATGACACCCATTTTGCTCGCTGCCTCTCCACGCTGGACCTCGTATCCCTGGGGGTGGGCAGCACACTAGGGGCTGGTGTGTATGTGCTGGCCGGGGAGGTGGCCAAGGAGATGGCTGGTCCCTCCATTGTCCTCTCCTTCCTGGTGGCTGCTCTGTCATCGGTACTGGCTGGACTCTGCTATGCAGAGTTTGGGGCCCGTGTCCCCAAGGCCGGCTCTGCATACCTCTACAGCTACGTTACTGTTGGCGAGATCTGGGCTTTTATAGCCGGGTGGAACCTCATTCTCTCCTATGTGATAGGTACGAGGCCAGGCAGTCTTTGTGGGGCTCCTTCCAGTGCTCTGCTGGCGCCATGGGGGGCTTCTGGGGGCAGGGTGTGTGGTGGGATCAGCAGGGAGCTGGGTGCTCAGGTGTGGGTGGCTGGTGCCAGTCTGCCCTGGGCTCAGACTAATGCACAGATTTGCCATCAACCAGGTACGGCCAGTGTGGCTCGAGCCTGGAGTGCAACATTTGACAACATCATCGGCAACCACATCTCCACCTTCTTTGTCACCAACATCCCAATGCATGTGCCAGGAGTGCTGGCTGAGCATCCAGACTTCTTTGCTTTGATCCTGATTTTGCTGCTTACTGGTGGGTGTGCAGGAGAGTGGCTCCATGGTACCATGGGTGATGGCACCAGGAGCCTGATGGGTCCTCACTCACCTCTTCTGTCCCACAGTACTGCTGTCTTTTGGTGTCAGCGAATCTGCCCTCGTGAACAAAATCTTCACAGCAGTGAACCTGTTGGTGCTGGGCTTTGTCGTTATTGCTGGCTTCATCAAGGGAGACATCAAGAACTGGCAGCTTTCAGAGGAGAGCCATGGCAATTTGTCACTGCCAGACACACCGGATGACAAGTAAGTAGGGCAACTGGGATCTGGCATAGTGCAGGCACAGGCCCTGCTGTCCTTGCACCTCACGGCAGCTGCTCTCCTGCATTTCTTCCAGGAAAAAAGCTTTTGGCTCTGGTGGGTTTTTCCCCTTTGGACTGGAAGGGATGCTGACCGGCGCTGCCACCTGTTTCTATGCCTTCGTGGGCTTTGACTGCATTGCCACCACAGGTACTGCCTTGGGTGAGGGTGGCGTGGGCATTTCCCCTGCACAGCCAGCAGCTGGTTGGGAGCTGATGGGGAGGATGCTCTCACATGGTGTGGGAAAACAGCTGGTCTCACTGCTCCTGGGAGGTTTCACTGTGGAGTGTGTGTTTTCAGCTGGGCCAGACAAAAGAGCCTGTCCTGCCCCAGGAAAAGTGGCTCATTACACCACATGGTTGGGAGCAGGGCTGCACCCTGCCTGCACAGCCAGCTCCCAGAGCAGCAGGGAGCCTTTTGACTGCTGAGCCGAGCAGTGCTGGGAATTGCTGGTGTCTCCTAGTTATTTCCCAGCCTCAGGCAGCCTTTTTTCAAATGACTGGGTTCATGCAAAACTGCTGCTTCTTGGACCACAGGCAGCTCTCTAATTTCCTCTCATTACCCCAGAAATCTACTTAGTGGGTGGCTGGTACAGGCTGTTCTGCCTGACCTTGCCTGTGCCACCCTGCCTCCAGGGGCTGTTCAGCAGTCTCCTCCTTTCCTGCTGCTGAGCCCCTTGCTGGGAGCCTGGTGCAGCACACCTTTGCAAAGCTGAGCACACATTCAAGGGGGATCTCTGTTCAACAGGCTCTGTAGGGAGAGGGAGCTGATGGAGGGGAGGAAGGACTACTGGCGTGGCCAAGGGCTGGCTGCAAGCCCAGGCTGCCAGGCAGCTCCTTTCCTTCTGCCAGTGCAGCAGCAGAATGGCCAGGGACCCCTCCTCTCTGACAGCCCCTGCTTGCTGCTCCCCAGTCCTGTGCTGCCATGGAAAGTCCCTACTGGCTGATCCCCTGGGGGTACTTGTCCCATGCTGTGCAGTGGAGTGGGGCACATGTGGCCTCTTGTGTCTGGACAGGGGAGGAAGCCAGGAACCCGCAGCGCTCGATTCCCATTGGCATCATTGTGTCCCTCCTCATCTGCTTTGTGGCTTATTTCGGGGTCTCTGCGTCCCTGACCCTCATGGTGCCCTACTTCCTCCTGAACAAGAGCAGCCCTCTGCCTGAGGCTTTCAAGGCGGTTGGTTGGGAGCCCGCCCGCTACGCCGTTGCCGTTGGCTCGCTCTGTGCCCTCTCCACCAGGTAGGACTGGCTCTATTCCTGGCACTGCTTGGGGCACAGCACAGGGACTGACAGCATTCACCCGGCTGGGCTGGGGATTTGCTCTTTCCAGTTGCTGTCCTGCTCCTGGCACAGAGCTGGTCCCTTCCCCTTCTGGGTGGTAGATGTGGGCAGCTCGCTTAATCTCTCTCCACGACAGCTTGCTGGGCTCCATGTTTCCCATGCCCCGAGTGATCCATGCCATGGCAGAGGATGGGCTGCTCTTCAAGTTCCTCTCCCGGATCCACAGTGGCAGAAAGACCCCTCTGATCGCCACCTTTGTCTCGGGGTTCTTCGCAGGTAAGGCTCCTGGCCACCTCCTCAAACCCAGCCCTGCCATGGTCTGTGGGAGTGTTTGTGGGTCCCCAGGATGAGGGAAGAGATGAGAATCTTGACTCCATGTTTCCGAAGGCTGATTTATTATTTTATGATATATATTATATTAAAAGAAAATTATATACTAAAACTATACTAAAAGAATAGAGAGAAAAGAGACATCAGAAGGCTGGCAAGGAAAGGAATGAATAATAAAATTGTGTGACTGCTCACAGCCTTGACACAGCTGGCTGTTATTGGTCATCAAGTAAAAACAATTCACATCAATCAAAGATGCCCTGTTGGTAAACCACCTCCAGACCACATTGCACAGCCATCAGATAGTTATTGCTTAGATTTTGTTTCTGAGGCCTCTCAGCTTCTCAGGAGCAAAATCCTAGCGAAAGGATTTTTCAGAAAATATGTCTGTGACAGTGGTCTGGAGCTGTGCTCATGCTGCCTGTCCTCATTGCAGCGGTGTTTGCCCTCTTTCTGGACCTGAAGGACCTGGTGGACCTCATGTCGATCGGCACGCTGCTGGCCTACTCCCTGGTGGCGGTGTGCGTGCTCATCCTCCGGTGCGTGACTCCTCTGTGTGGCGGTGCCCAGGGTGGATGTTCCTCACATCGTCCTGGGGGCTTGTAGTCACAGCTGTTTTCCAGGGGCATGATGCATCCTGGGGAAGCGTCAAGCCCCCGAGATGGAGGCTGCTGACCAGAGCCTGTGTGTGACTCTGGGCATATCCTTGAAGTGGCTGTCGCGGGGCCACTGCTGGAGCAGCAGGGATGTGAAGGTGCTGCCCACTGTTCCCTTGGGCTAGGAAGTTGCTTGGGCTCTGCTGCAAGCTTGTCTTACCTGCTCAGGTACCAGCCCAGACAGCCGAACTCCCCGAAGGCCGTGGAAATGCTGGAGCTAAATGGGAATGAGGAGGAGAGAGTGATCATGAACCCAGCCGTCACTGCTGCCAGTGCCCAGCACAAAGAGACCGTGTCCCTGGCGACACTCTTCAACCCTCCTGGGGACACCCCCACTGTGCTCTCGGGACGCATTGTCTATGTCTGTGTCGCGGTCATTGGTGAGTTAGTGGGAACTGGCAGCTGGTGTCCCCTTCTGCCAGGGGCTGGAGTGTTTTGGCCTGCCTCTGTAGAGCTGGGAAGGGATGGAGAGCATGACAGGCAGAGGAGAGGGGCTGGGTTGCCAGTCGCTGTTGGCAGTGCCAGCAGGTGCTGAGCCCTAAGCAGGGGCCAAGTGCCCTAAGCAGGGTGCCAAATGCAGGGTACAGCTGTGGTTTGGGGTGCACAGGCGTTGTTGGAGGACATGGGTGCTAAGCCAGGGATGTGCAGGTGGTCATGTGGGATCCTTGTGATGAGCCTGACCCATGCTGGCCACCAGCAAGGGCAGTTCCCAGCCCCTCGAGAGTGCTTGGGCTCAGCCAGCGGGGTTTGGTCCGTCTGTCAATGGCTCCATTGTACAGCCAGAGAGGGGTGGCTCAGCCAGGTCTGGGTGAGCGTCAGAGCTGGGTCCAAGCCCAGCCAAGCACAGGCTCCCTGCAGCTTGCTGGTCTGGGAAGTGCCTCCAGCAAAGCACTTTCCTAAGGCTTTGGGGTGGGTGTTAGAGGCAGTGAGTGCTGGACCTGACCAAGAGGAGTGGGTGCCTCAGCAGAGCTATGGGTGAGGCTCAGGGCCCCAGGGAGGCCATGTGCCACACAGTCCCCTGACAACCCCCTCTCTTGCAGCTGCACTGATCACAGTCATCTGCGTGGTCCTGACCCTCAATATGGATGCGCTGAAGGATGCCAATGTGGGCTCTGTTGTGCTTCTGGTGCTGCTCCTCGTGGCTCTGCTCATTTTCACCATCATCATTTGGAGGCAGCCGCAGAGCAATGCACGATTAAACTTCAAAGTGAGTGCAGCCCCCTGCATCTTGGTGTCTGCACCCCCTGGACTCCATCAGGATCTGGGCATTGCAGGTTCTGCCAGGGCTTGCTGCCGGGCAGTCACCAGGAAAGCCCTGAAACGTGTCTCTTTGAGATGTAATCCTCAGTGTGGAAGTGCCTGGGTGCTGTGGGCTGTGGCGGGGAGGGGGTCCTTCCACTGGCCAGTAGCATCCTCCAGCCCAGTCTGGTCCCTCAAGGCACAGCTGACACAGCACTTCTTATCCCTTGCAGGTACCTTTCCTGCCACTGGTGCCAATCCTCAGCACCTTCATTAACATCCTGCTGATGGTCCAGCTGGATAAGGGCACCTGGGCGCGGTTTGCCGTCTGCATGGTCGTGGGTAGGTGTCCTGTGCTGGGCAGTGCAGTGCCCAAGGTCTGTCCTGGGGGTCTGTTAGTGCTGCCAAGCCACCATAGCACATTTCATTATGCAAACTGTCCTGCAGGTTTCGTTATTTACTTTGCCTATGGGATTTGGAACAGCGTGGAAGGGAAAAATGCGGAAACAGCCCGTGCCACAGCAGAAAAACCTCTGCACCATCCTGGACAGGACCTCAGCCCTGGGGCTGCTGCGGTCTGAGGGCCTGGAGACCAGTGCTTCATGGACCTCTTTGCCACTTTGGGACAAGATCATGATCCAGACAGTACATCCATCCCCTCTCCTGCAGAGACTGAGTCCCAGAGTGAAGTACTAAGGTCTGAACGAAAGGTCCTGAGTCAAAGCTGACCTAGGATGAATGTCCCAACTGAATGTTTGATGTTTCCACTCATTAACAAAGTATCGTTATATGTACTTACTTATTAGCAAAACATGTTCACCTTTCTGTATCTAGAAACAGCATAAGGCTACATCTGGCCTAATTAGGGGGTATAGGATCAAAGATCCTCCCCTAGATCCTCCTTGAGCCCTGGCCAGGCTTGGGGAGAAAGCTGACAGGAAAATGAAATTAGAAATGAGGCCAGCTGGTTTGTTTAGCAGTGTAAAACCCGGGCCACTGTCACAGCAAAGCGGGGGAGCCCCGTGGCCCCCAGAGGAGGAGGCCCTGCAGGAGCTCCCAGCTCCTGGCGTGGTTCTCCAGCCCTTGGCTGTGACAGCTGCCCCCAGAGCTGATGGCTCTTGGGCCTGGGTGATGTGTGATGGATCTTCCATAATCACTGTAGGCATTCTTTCCTAGCAATGATTAGCATTGCTCAGCTTGTCCCCTTGCAACTCTTTGCTCATGGTTAGGTGCCTTGCTTAGCTTCTCCTTTTGTGATTCTTTGCAGTTTTCCATCATAGTAAATGCCACCGTTCCTTAAGTTGGTGTCTGTGTCTCTGACCCTACTCACCAGCTAAACAAAATCAGTGTAGTCAGCAGGGTCAGAACAAACTGTTGCTTTTAAAATCTAAATTAAAGTAACCAGTCCTGTATGAAATTCCCAGATGGGAAGAACTTCCATATAGTTCACTAGTCCTCAGGTGGGCTAAGGTTGGAGGACCATGTGAGCAATGGAGAAGTCAGTTAAAAGAAGCTGAACTGCTGGATGTATTGAAATGCATCCAAAAATCACATACTGAAAAAAGAAAAGAACTTGTGGGTTTGGAAAGGCAAGGATGGATTTTGTTAACAGCATATCAAACGAACAAAACACCAACAAAAGGAACAGTTGTTGAAATGCTCTAACATAAACCAACAGCTGTGAGTTGCAGAATCAAATTGTAATGCTAAAATGCCAAATTAAGCTGCTTGCCGATAAGATGGATTTACCAGACTTGCTGAGAAGGCTGCAGTTAGAGTAGCTCAGTATAAGGCAAGGAGGGAGCAAGTGAAGCACAAGAAAATGCATGCAGTGATTGCAGAGGCAGGTGTGCAGTGGGATCCTGATGAATGGAATGGAGATATTTGGGCTGCTGTGGATTCTGATGAGGTTGGTTCCCGAGATGAATTTGTAGATGTGAGACCAGCATGGAGACAAATGGTAGAATTAGATGCTAATGATCAGGAGGGATACTCATAGAGGATTATACTCAGCAGGAAGTAAATTAAATATTTGAGCAGTTTAGTAAAAAAAAAGGGGAACCTCTTTTCTCTTGGATGGTGTGCTTGCATGACCAGGGAGCATCAGGGATAACCCTAGACTCAGGGGACTCTAAGAACTTTTTAGATTGAGTTTGGATTTTTTGTGCAGGATGCATTTTGGAATAACGTTCACAATACTAATTTGTTAGCTTTGGCTGCTTTGGATGGAATACTAAATACCCTACAGCAAATTATTGGCCAGGATATGAAAAAGTCAGTGGTACACTTTGTGAGATTGTGTACAATGAGATGCAAGAGAACCTCTTGTGATTTTGTATTTGTAGATAATGTTACTGACTGAAGATACAAGTAGTCACTCCAGTATTTGTACCTGTAACTTTATTGCAATGATAGGCTTTTAGTTATTTATTTTTTATATTTTTTAAATGAAAATATTTAGTTTTTTACTTCCTGTTATATCCTGTCAATTTTTTGGAACCTAACTATAGTCTGATTCAAGACTTGCAGCCTACTCCCATTGGTATGAAGTGGTAAAGGTTCTGTTGCAACACACAGACCTGAGGCTTGCTGAAATAAACCCGGGACAATGGATAAAAGGCTTTGATGGCTGTCCATCATGGTATGGCAGAAATCCATCATGTGATGGAGACATGGATAGTGGGACATTATTTTCAGATGGATGCCTACAGCTACCTGAATTTTCAACTGAGTGCTTCACCCTGGTGTTGTTTTATTGATGCTAATCCTTTTGCTTTTTGTTGTGATAATTGCATTGCATGTTAAGGTTTGGATGATCATGAAACAATTATCTTACCAACTACCTCCACTGATACTAGACAATCCATGTGGTACCAAAGCATGAAATGCTCTCGAGCTCTATTTGGATATTGTGAAGCTTGAGTGATTATAGTCACAGGGTGTATTGTGTAGGACAATGACTGGGAACTCTGTGGACAGGTAACTGGGGGTACAATTAGAGGAAACTGAGGACTTAGAACAGTTTGGAAATTATGGGGTATATATATTCCTTAATTTGGTGTCTGTGTCTCTGACCCTACCTACTGGCAAAACAGAGTCAGGACTGCAGAGCTTGGTCATGAGCTGCCTCTTCCCTCGCAGGGAAGTCACCTGGCTGGGTGGGAGTTCTGGTGGCCCAGGGCTGGTCTCTGCCCTCCTCCAGTCCCACAGAGGGGCAGTGGCACCAGCACAGCCCCCTGGCCATGAAAATTGCTTTCTCTGTGCACAGGAGGCCCCACATGATGCAGCTGTACTCATTCTGTCTGCCACGTGGCTGTGTCACCAGCTCCTCCCTGCCTTCCAGGTGCCAGAGCTGTACCTGGCAACCCTGGCTGGAGCTCTGCAGGAAAGCTTACTGCAACTTGTTCTGGTACTCACTGCTAGCAAACTGCCCTCACCATGCTGTTTGATGTCAATATCTTGCTCAAGTGTCAGTGAGATGTCCTCAGTGTAGTTGTTCTTGTGTCCAACCTCATCTGCCTTTTAGAATTTTAGGGTGAATTTTTAAATCTATTAAATTAAACGTTTGTAAGTGCTTTTTCCTGTTAGTCTTGCTGTTAATGGCCTGGGGTCATGGGCCTCTTGGCAGGACCCTTCTTGCCACTGGGCTGGGTGCCAGGCTGGTGCCAGTGCAGAACAGTGCTGGGTGACATCCCTGCCCAAACCCTGCCAGCTGGAACCGCCAGTGCCCACTGTGAGCAAGGAGCTGTGAAGCAGTGCTTCAAACCAGCTCCAGACACTGCTGCTGGTACCTGGGGGGCAGGACAGCAGCCTGCCATGGGCCTGCTTTCAGGCCCTGTGCAGGGAGGGATTGTGCCACCAAGTTTCAGAGCAGTGGATACAATAAAGGCCTTGGAAGTAATACCTCCTGGAGGTGCCAGCAATGGCCTGCAGACAAAGCCTGACCAGAAACTGGGCTGCATCCATGAGAGAAGATGATTTTCCAGATTTTGTTCTGGTCTAAATCAGATCTGACATAAGTATCCAAAACAAACCTAATTTAAGGCAGATGGACTGTGCTTGGTTTTGGCATCTCTCGCTGTTCATTGGCAATGGTGCAGGGTCACTGCACGGTCAGTGGTGAGGGACCTGCACCATCAGCTCTGCTTGGCCCCTGTGCTGGAGCTGGGAGCCCTCCCCCAGGGCTGTCCCTGCAGTAAAAGTGGCTGTGGCTCCTGCTCTGGCCCCAGCACAGGCACTCACTGCCCCAGAGTCCCAGGCTGCTGTCCCTGCCACAGCCTCAGGCACAGGTGACTCTGTGGGTGCTGCCAGCCCTCCTAGCCGGGCTGGTGCCTCACTGTGCCATGCTGGCTTCAGCACCCCACCTCGTGGGTATCCCTGATGAGCCCTGAGCCTGCCCTGTGCTCATGCACCCAGTTTTGGGTGCTGTTACCCAAGGCTAGAGGGCAATGGGCCTGTGATACAGCTGCAGCTGTCACCCCCTGTGCCTTTGTTTGTGTCTGTGTCCCCCCGACATACGTGCACATCCATGCCCATGTCCATTTGTGGGTCTGTTTGTGCCCATGGGCACATCCCTGCCTTACAGGCCATCCCAGCCCAGGCATCCACTGGGACTGGCAGAGTTCAGGGCATGGAGCAGGATTCTGGAAGCTCTGGACAGCTCCCACCATGGCAGCCCAGCAGGGCAAGCAGCTGTGTGGCAGCTTTGGGGAGTCAGTGCCACTGAGCCATGGCTACAGCAGCCCTGTTCCCCCCCAGGCTCTGGGCCAGGCATCCTGTCCTTAGCCACCAGCCTGTGGGGGTTGTCCCCAGGTCTGCACCCACTCTGGGGGTCCCTGCCTCCCTCTCTGTGCAGGCTAGCAGGGCTGCCAGGGATGGCACCACATCCTCTGCTGGGCAGCACCTCTGCCTTTCCTAGCCCGTGCTGGGGTTACTGCACATCTCAGCACAGCAGCTGGTGAACAACAAGAGCCAGAACAACACTCAGAGCCTCAGTGTATGTCTGCACAAACCATCTGTGTCACTGGTGTACCCACTGCCCCAGCAGCCTGCTCAGATAGCAGCCCAGCTCCATCCCAGAGCCTGGGAGGAAAGCATGTTCCTGAGGAAGCCTGTCAGGGGCTGGAGGGTGGCTTTCCCCTCCTGTACCAGTCTGGGATGTGCCCTTTTGTGTTTTGAGAGAATCAGCAGAAAACAGAGCCTGGCTTTGCTGTTGGGAGGCCTGTGATGAGCTGCCCTTATGGGGAAGGAAGGAGGAACCAGCCCCAGCACAGCTGCGTGTGGCTTGCCCTGGCAGTTGGGTCATTTCCTCCCCAGGCTTGATATGTCATTTCCTCATTGCCATTCCCCCCTGGAATGAAAAGGGAGCAGGATGGCTGTTGAGTCAGTCCCACTGTGTCTGGCCCAAGCCATGCTGAGCAGGCAGGTGGCTGGGGAGGCCCCTGTGGCCACTGGCTGGTGACAATGTGCTCTGGGGTTCCTGCCAGGGATGCAGTGCTGCTGGCTTGGGCTGTTGGGGGTGCAGAGGGTGGGTACTGCCAGCCTCCCTCCCCATGTGGCTCCACCACACCCCATGGCAATCATAACTTCATATCTTACCTGGATAACTTCATATCCAGCTGGTTTTGGGGGACATGGGGTTTTCCTGGTGGACCCCTCAGAGCAGCTCTCTGGACACCAGATGCTGCCACCTCCAGGGGGGTACCAAGGGGCCATGAGTGTGGCCATGCAGGCTGGGGGCAGGATGGAGATGGGGGCTGTGCTGCTGAGCCTCTGGAGGCAGAGCTGCAGCTGCAGAGCCTGTCCCTGCACTGCTCCCTGGCCAGAACAGGCCCTGGCAGGCAGAGATGTAGCAGCAGATTAAATTTTGATCCACTTGGGAATTAAAATAGGCTGGCAACTCTGCTCTGCTCTGTGACACCAAATGCTTCAATGTGAGGAGTTAATGTGCCACCTTCTTCCCTGTACATCTGAGCACTGTCAGATCCCCTTCCCTGCTGGTGGGGCAGAGCTGCAGTGGCTGCTGAGTGGGATGAATCCAGCAGCAGGGCCTGAGTCCTGGAATTTGGGAATTGACCCCAGGCAGATGTAAGAGCAAACTGGTGTCAGCTCCTGACAGTTCTTGCAGCAGCACTGGGTTGTGCTCCCTCACAGTCCAGAAGGGCTCCAGGAAATCAAAGCAGGTGATGGGGGAGATTTGATCACTCCTTTCTCACCTGGCTCCAGGCAGAGCCCAACCCTTCTGTTCCCTGTGGTGAGCTTAAGCACATATGACCCAGTAGCTGTGAGGAGCCTGTGTGCATCCAATAATCCTCTTGCCCTGAGCTGTGCCAGGTGGCAGCTCCCTATGAACACACAGGCTTAGTGCTCGCCTCTCTGCCTTTGCAGCCTGCCATGATGGCTGCTGTCACATGGCTTCTCTTCCCTTATTCTCCTTTATTCCCAGTGCTGCAGCTGCTGCCCTGGTTCCTGCTCTTGTTCCCCAGTCCTCACTGCAATTAGGCAAAGGGTGACTCCTCTCACAGCCTGTCCTGGAGCTGCCGGCATGCTGTGATGGCACCTGCACCCTGCAGGATGTCACCCTGCAGCTTCAGAGGAGTCCCTCTCATGAGACAGCTGTGCCCCCATGGCATCCACACCTCACTGAGGGGGAAGTGAGCCTGAGTGAGTGAGTGGGGCAGGGAGGAGATGACAGGCAGCATGGGCAGTGCAAGTGGCACATTTATGGTGCAGATGGGTAATTTTCCATCAGTGTGGCCACTTCCTGATGAACTACCCCTTCTGTGCCACCATCAGGATCACCAAAGGCTGCACAGGTGTGCTGGTTTCCCAACCTCATACACAAAAGATTTCTTGCTAATCATAGAGTTTTAAGGCTGTTACATCCCCTTGTCCTCCTTAAGCTTTCCCATTTTCCTGCTGTGTTCACCCAAGCACTTGTTCCATCTCTAATTTATATTCTCCACACAGGACCTCACACTGATGATGGTGCTTTGCAAGACTGGACAGATGACTGCTCTTATTTTTCCATTTTTATGCCAATGTGTCCTCTTCCATTTCACTGTATCTCAGGGCAGCCTGCACCATGGCCTGGTCAATGCTGACATTTTTAAAACCTGCTGAAGAATAAACATGCAGTTCCTTCAAGACCTGTGGCAGCTGTACAGGCACAGTAACCTGACTTGCAAAACAAACGGGTAGGAGACATTTTGACAAACTAAATGTAACACCCCTCCCAGCTCAGTTATCAAGACTTTGGGGTAATGTGAGTGTTAAATTAATTTAACTGGTCTGCACATAGGTGTGCAACAGTTTCTATCATCCTGGACAAGATAATGCATGAAAAATCATGATACATTACTGGGCAGGGAGCAGCTGCTATTGTTTACATAATACAAACCAAATTTACAGACAGAATTTAACTTGTTCAATGGAATTACCTGCCCTGCCTGAGAGGTTCTTAGGGACAGATCAAAAAGGGTTTAGATCTCATCTTGTTTGGACATAAGAACAGGCTAGAGATTGCTGGCCATACTCATCTTAAAATGGGAAGAAATGCAGGGGAGTTCTTGGTTCCCTCCTCTCTGAAGTGATCACTGAGCATTTGTTATGTTTTACAGGCTACTCCAATTGTGGGACAGGTGACAGGACAGGGAAAACTCTCCTGAATTTTCTCAAGCTGCTGATATGAAACATAAGGACTGGTCTGATTGAGAGCAGAAGCAACTTGGTTTTG
This sequence comes from Ammospiza nelsoni, assembly GCF_027579445.1. Classification (NCBI taxonomy): domain Eukaryota; kingdom Metazoa; phylum Chordata; class Aves; order Passeriformes; family Passerellidae; genus Ammospiza; species Ammospiza nelsoni. The sequence continues at coordinate 15,192,915 of NC_080647.1, read as the reverse complement.
ACATCAGCCCTGAGCCACTGCACAGCAGGAGAGGAAAAGCCAGCAAGACAGAAGTGCAGAGAACCATGGTGAGACTCGTGCACACTCCTAGTGTCCATGTCTGTGTTTGCAAGTGACAGCAGCTTTACAACACCAACAGATGTGTCCCCCACCAAGTTTGTGTCATAAAGTGGCTCTGACACACAAACTGCAACTGCTGCAGGATTCAGTCTTGGAGTGGCTGGACACCAGGTGCCCACCAAGCCACTTGTGTCACTTTCCCCCGTGGGGTGTCCCTATCCTTGGCAAGGTGTTGGAACTAGCTGGTCTTTAAGGTCCCTTCCAACCCAACCCCCTCTGTGACTCTGTGATTTGTCCAGGTTACTCCATGGAGAGGGCTCACAAGCTAACATTAACCTGGAAAATGCATTTCCCCAAAGCCTGGTGTCTCCTCCCTGCTAGCTGGTGGAGACATAGCTGATGTCTTGATTACAATCATAGGCACGTGGTGACATCCCTGATTTTGTTCCCAAGAACTGAGCAGCTCTTGGGCTTTCCTACCTTCCTGCTGACTTTGGGCCCTGTAATGCCAGCATCAGAGCAGCCAGTAAGGACTCCACCTGGCTGTGATCTTTCCACATGTCTCAAAGTTCTGATGAGGGCAGACTGGGTTTCTGCTTCTTGTCTGAATTCCCTCACTCCTTCCTGCATTTTCTTTTGTCAAAAACCAGCTTCTTGATGGAACCCTTCTTCTCCCTCCTCCCCTAATAACTGGTGATACAGACCCATTGACTTCCATGTACACTGGGTTTTTCCCACAACTGGGGCAACTGCAGTTCTTGTTTGAGCCCCTATCTCTACTCTCACCTCAGATGGAGTTTGTCCCCAGTCTCAATCAGGTTACTCTCAGAGGTGGCTGGGCTCCCTGAGTTAACCACAGCCCTCTGACAGCCCTGAACTGGGCTTTGCAGGCACATGCCAAGCCCCAGCACAGTGCCAGAAGCTGCTGGTTTTCACTGGGCTGGGCACCTTCTGTCAGTTGGCACGTCAGTTTGCCAGGGGTACTTGCCTGTTCACGTGTAGTCCCAGGCTATGGGAGGTGATAACTAGCCCAGGCATTTGCCCAAATCCTTCCACACACTCTGCCACCCACGGACCAGCTGCCTCAGGGCACATTTCAGTATTGATTCACCCAAAAATTGTCTTCTCTTACACCAGGATGACACCAGATTACACAGACCCCATGATATGCCAACCATGTTAATTAGTAGCATTAAATATTTCACATAAGGCTGAGCAGGAACAATAAAGCCACCCACACCAGGTGGGAGTGGGAAATGGATCCTCTCCACAAGGCAGCTCCCCCAGCCGAGCAAGGCCATCAGTGCCAGGGGAAAGCACAGAGCCATGGTTTGTACTAACATGTTCCCAAAGAGATAAGAAGTGCAGCCAACAAACTCTGTGGCCCAACAGGAGCTGCCTACTTAGTAACTACTATGGCTAAAGCACACTTAGCACAGAATAGCCATTGCCTCAGGCCCCACCCTGGGCACCAAACTGTGGAGGGCTGACCCTGCCTGGACACCAGGTACCCACCAAGCTGCTCTCTCACTCCCCTCCTCAGTGGGAGGAAGGCAGGGAGAAAGGAAGATGGGAATGGAATTTGTGGGACAAGATAAAGGCAGTTTAATAAAGCAAAAGCAAGGCTGCATGTGGGAACAAAGGAAAACTAAATATTTATTGTCTACTTTTGACCAGCAGGAGATGTCCGGCCACTTCCTGGGAAACACAGCTTCAGTGCACAGAGCAGCTGCTGCAGAAGACAGATGCTTTAATAAAGAATGCCCCCCATGTCCCTTCTCTTAGCTATTGCTGCTGAGCAGATGCCATAGGGTCTGGAATATCCCAAGATCTTGCTCCCAAGAGCCTGCTGGTAAGGTGGGAATGTTAGAGACAGCCTTGACGCTGTGGGAACATTGTTCAAGAATAGCCAAAACATTGGTGTTTTATCAACAGCTTCCTAGCTACCAACACAAAACACAGCTCCACAAGGGCTGCTAGGGGTGAAATTACCTTCTTCTCAGTCAGACCAAATACAACTGTTTATTTAAAAAAAATTAACAGAAACTTTTAACAAAATCACACCGAACATGAGGACCTGAAAAGCCAGGCAGCACTGGGGGCATCACAAAGAGAAATGCTCTGCAGGCCCTGACCAACCCAAGGGCTAGATGTGCAGACAGGCACCTCCAAGTGGATGGTAAGACCTTGTCCACTTCTCTCATTCAGTGATACTGTTTATTGAGCAGGTGAGGTTGTAGATTAGAAACCTGAATCTCTTGTGCATCCTCACTAGGTGCCCAGGCACCTGGAGGGCTCCAATGGTGATAAGCTTTTAAAAAAAGTTCCATTCGAAAGCAACCACAGCTGCAGTTGCAGCTTGGAGGAAACCACCTGCTTAAGTGCAACATGAAGAGTATGTCATAGCATAAGGTGTGTGTGACATGCTGCATTTCTTCTTGCCCAAAATCCTACAGAGCTGTCCATTTTTTCCCGTTGTTGCCCTGTACCAGCACAGAACATCCTCTCTAGCTCAGGAAGAAGGGAGAATGAACACATGTATATCCACAGTCTAAGGAGAGTCACCTTTTGCTGGAACTTGGATCTCACTCCATACCCCAATCCCAAATGTGAGAACAGGGCTAGCTCTGGAAGGACAGAGCCCTCTACGAGCTAGGAGCCACGAGGCAATTAGTAGATTGCAGGCTGGTGATTTGCCTTCTGCATCTGGATGATCTTGCCAAAGCCACCTCTTCCCACATCGTAGTCTGTCCGGTATTCATCTCGCACCTGGGGCACAGCAACAACACACACATTAACAGCCAGCCCCCTGCCAGACCCCAGAATCATCACCCCCTCCTTGTTCAGCTGGTGGGGAACTGAAATTCACATTAGAAGCACTTCAACTTGTCTGAGATCTCTTCAACTAATCCACCAAAAAGGTGGTAATGGTGGTGAAAATGACCAAAAAGGATATATTTGATTGTGGAGATTTTTTTCAGGTAAGAAGCAAAGACTCCAAAATATTTTTTTGTTCAGCTTTTCAGTATGCCCTTCTGAACTGCCAGGCTTGGCCTTCAGAACACTTTATCTCATCTAAACCTCATCTTTGCCCTTGGGGAAACTGCTGTGTTATGAGATTGGCCTGGCAGCCACACTGCTTCCCTCTACTCAAATTCTGGATCATTTCAAGGGTACTACCTTGAATTAGGGAACATTCTGCTTACATTGCAGGAAGTTTGGAGTCCTAAACAAAAGTGGCCTTAAGTTCTATTTCCAGCCTTTATCACCAGGTGTCAATTACCAAAACAACCTGGGAGTGAGTAGCCTTCGTTATCGGGTCTTTACAGTCTGCACATCATTCTCCCTGAGACAAAACCAGCAAGAAAGTACACAGAGTCTTACAGGATCAAATTCAGGGATGAACTGGCATTGCCTTTACCTGTCCTCCAGTCTTTCCTCTCCCATACTGCCTCCCCTCCTTGAAGCCTGCGTCCCAGTCCGTGCGGATGATGCGGTCGTCCAGCCGCGTGCCGTTGATAAACCTCATGGCGTGCTCGGCGTCTGCTCTCGTGTAGTACCTGAGGCACTCTGTAAGGACAACTCAGGGTGCTTTTTGTTGGGCACAGGGAAAAAAATGAGGGAAGTATTGTATTTGAGAAGCTGAACTCTCCCCACTGCCTTCCAGCCTTTTCTGCTCTTCTCTACGGGATCAAAAACTGCACTCACGAAAATCCAAGCTAAGACCAGCTCAGCAAGGATTCTGTACTTTACTGTGAGTACCTGCACAGACAAGACAATGGAACAAAGACATTAAAGCCTTGCTAAGGGCAAGAAATCAGCCTTTTTGTACTATGTAAAACCTGACTGAAATAGAACAAAAGGAGAGCTTTGCACAGACAGCTCCTGGCACAACCTGTATAAGCGTGTACCCTCAGCTTGAAAATGCCCCCACAGCTTATCCTGCTACTTCCTTCAGGTGTGCAATTGAGATGAGAAAGCAAACACGTGCTCTGGACATGGAAGATGTCAGGCTGATGACTAACAGTTCTCATTTTGGCCCTAAAAGCATTAAAGAAATTAATGAATTAAAGGGGCTCTCTTCCACCTCCAGAAACTACAGCTCTGGTGGCACTCGTCACATATGGCACCACTCAGACTCGGGGTGCAGAGAGGAAGGTGCAAGGATGGACGGGATGTGCCTGGTAGGAAGCACCTGGCTATCACCTTTCCAGCAGCAGCACAGATACACTTGCTGTGCAGAGGAACTACAGGTGCCAACCACACCCGCGCTGACAGGAGGAACCAGAAAGGATACTCTACAAAGCAGAAGCCACAGGGGGTTTTCTTGATCTTGTCCAGCCCCATGACAATCCTCTTGACATCCCCGCACTTGGAGAAGAGCTCCTGGATCTGCTCCTCGGTGGTGTAGAAGGACAGATTGCCGACATACAGCGTGGAGGAAATCTTCAGCGATTTCTCCTGCAGCTGCCTGCTACCCTGCGGGCACAGAGGGCACACCGCGGGCTCAGCGCGCTCGCCGTGCCGCTCCCGCCGCTCCGTGCCCTCCCGCTGCCCGGTTCCTCGCACGGCCTTGTCCCGGCCTCAGCCCTCCCCGCCCCGGCCGGGCCCCGCCACCCGCCGCGCCGGGCGCACCCGGAAGTGCTGGTCGCGGTACTGGCTGATCTCGCAGTACGAGTCGCTGTTGAGCCCGCTGAGCGTGGTGTGCAGCAGCCCCGACATCGCGCCCGCCCAGGCCCCGCCGCCGCCGCCGGGATCCTTCCACAACCGCCGCGCACCGGACGCGGCGAGCGGCGCGCGACGGACGCCGCTCCGCCGCTCTGCGTGATTGGTCACACCCGCTGTCACTCAGGGCGGAGGGCGGGGCGAATCGGCCAGACGGGCAGTCGGCGGCGCGGGGGCTCGCCGGCAGCGCTGGGTCGGGGCGCGCAGGCGCAGTGCGGGGGCGCTGCTCCCGTGGCTCGGCGCCCCTGGCGGAGCTCCCTGAGGGGTCATGGCGGGGCCGCGGGTGGCGGCCGTGGAAGGTGCCGCGGGCTCTCCCTTCCCGATAAGTGCCGTCACTGGCGGCTGATGTTGGGCTGAGTGTCACGCCGCGCTGTCCTCCTGTCTTTCAGCGCTGGTGCGGGAGCTGCTGAAGGAAGAGGCGCCGTCCCGCATCGCCGCCCTCACGGAGGAGCTGTTCCGGGCGGCGGAGAGCATCTCTGAAGAGGACGGGAAGGTGGCGGAGGGAGAGCCCCCCGCTCCCAACCCGTCTGACGAAACGGGGGCTGCATGTGCTTCACACCCCACAGCCCTGGCCCAGGTTGGTGCTGCAGCTCCGTAAACACCAGCTGCTGCTGCTTCCCCCCTTTGGCGAGGAAGCTTAAAGTGTAGCACTACTCAAATGTAAAGAAAACAATTCACTTCTTCATTGTTTGCCCCAATAGCGTAAAAGTGTGTGTGTTCTCTTTGAAAAAGGACTTTTAAAGTAAATGTTTACTTCTTGCTAAGTACTCCTCTAGGAGAAATAAACCAAACATTATAAACAACCACCTGATAAACTTTTACAATGACTGAAAATGAGTACCTCCAATATAATTTTGTGTACTGGGATATTGTTTACCAGGCAGCTAAAATGACATGCTTGCTTGTTTTCTTCTTCCTTGGGTTATCTGCTGTCACTATGGGAATCCACAGACAGGGTGTGAATTCCCTGGGACCTCTCTGATCCAGTACCAAACTCTTAATGCATCAGTGCTCTGTGCTTGCATTTTTACTTAAAATTACAACTAGATACTACTAGTGGTTTGAAATAATAAATACCTTAACATCATCAGTAACCAGTAATTTTCCCATAATTATCATAGAATGGTTTGGGTTGGAAGTGACCTTAAATATCACCCAGTTCCAACCCCTGCCATGGGCAGGGACACTTTTCACCAGACCAGGTTGCTCCAAGCCCTGTCCAACCTGGCCTTGGACACTTCCAGGGATGGAGCAGTCACAGCTTCTCTGCATAACCTGTGGAAGGGCCTCACCACCCTCTCAGTATCTTACTAATATCTAATCTAAGTCAACCTTCTTTCAACATAAAGTCATTTCCCTCTTCCTGTTACTTCAAGCCCTTGCCCAAAGTCCTTCTCCAGCTCTCTTGGAACCCCTTTAGGCACTGAAGGTGCTGTAAGGTCTCCCCAGAGCCTTCTCTTCTGAACTCCGTCTGTCTTTCCCATCTGGATGTTCTCCAGCCCTTCAATCACCTTCACGGCTCCCTCCAGCAGATCCACATCCTTCTGAAGCTGGTAGCCCCAGACCTGGACACAGAATCCAGGTGGGTCTCATGGAGAACACACTGAGAACACATACTGATTCAGCTTGGTCAATGCAGAGGCACTGGTGCATTAAGAGTTTGGTACTGGATCAGAGGAGAGGTCCTTCTCACCCTGTCTGTGGATTCCCATAGTGACAGCAGATAACCCAAGGAAGAAGAAAACAAGCAAGCATGTCATTTTAGCTGCCTGGTAAACAATATCCCAGTACACAAAATTATATTGGAGGTACTCATTTTCAGTCATTGTAAAAGTTTATCAGGTGGTTGTTTATAATGTTTGGTTTATTTCTCCTAGAGGAGTACTTAGCAAGAAGTAAACATTTACTTTAAAAGTCCTTTTTCAAAGACAAATCTGGTAATACATGAATCTGAAATAAGGAAAAAGACCAGCTGAGATATTGTCCAACTTCTTCCTCTAAAATTATATTTTCAAGAGACATTTAAGAAGTAGCAATTATTAGCTGAGGAACACTGATTTTGGAAGTCCTAAATTTGCAACAAGGAGCGAGATAAATTAGCAAGTGTTGTAACAGAAAGTGTCAATAGTACAGTGTGTAAAAAAAATACAAGAGCATAAAAATGGTACCCTTCAGTTCTTCCTGAATCAGTTGGGCTAAATTATTTTTGAAGAAAGGAGAAATCATAAATTTGTAATCTGACCACTTCAATAAGAGGGGCTATGAACTCTCTCCTAGACAGGCAAATATGTATTCATAGGCAAGATCTGTCATGGAAAGTAGAATAAAGTGATGGAAAATCAGCCCCTCAGGGTGGGTTGCTAAAGCAGTTTATTGCCTTTATGTAGTGCTGTGTCTTTTTAACAAGAGTATATAGTCAGTAATCTTTGTTCTTTGTTTGCTAATATCTGAAGTTTCGAAGTGTAGGTATTTAAAATAATTAAGCTACTTAGTGTTCTTTTGGATGTGCAAAAGAGGTGAAGCCTTACTACAGATAGTTCTCAAATGTGATAAGATTCTTAGAGTTCTTTTCCAACCCCTTCAGATTTTAGGTGAAGAAGTGCTCCATCCATTCAGCATGCCTGTTTTCAGGTCACTGTCCAACAGGTCCCTGTGGGATCCTGTGACAGTTTTATAGAAAACTCACACCTTTGGTGTGAAAGGGAGCTGGGTAAACATGTGGAGAAACCATTCCTGTGAAACACATGAAAGATGCTTCTTTTTCCAGTAGTAAATTTCAATGGGATCCACATCCAGGACACAATTAAACTGAGTGGAATTCTCCTCTCCAGGTTGAAGAGAGTGCAGTCAGCTTGTGGAACTGGACAGTGACCAAACACATGGATGCTGTTATCAGTGATGAGCAAAGAGCCAAATGTACGTATGTTCTGTGCCTCCCTGAGAGTGTTCTGTGTGCTGCAGCATGGAGACCAAGCACTCCCTGCTGGCAGGCACATAAACAGTGCTGGAGATTTGTTTGAGTCTTTGCAGACACGGGCTAGAAAGAGAAGAGTGTACTGGTGGGCTTGTATAAACAGTTCAGGAAAAAGCATCCTGATGTAGTAGTTATCTTGTGACAGAGAATCGGTGCAGGCATTCTCATCACTCCCCTTTCCATGCCAGAGCACCAGCAAAGAGGTGATGTGACCAAAGGAAGCTGTAATTTGCATTTCTGATATTGTGGTTCAAATATAAAAATGTATGGAAATAACATAGATGTAAATCTTAGACTGTTGGTCACTTAATTTATATCAAGCAAGGTTGTTTTTTTCATGTAGCTATCTCAACCATGTTTACATACAGAAACATTCTAAATCCTCTTTTCACTGACCTGCTTTAGCCAGGTGCACAGCTCCTGGGTTCTCTTGGGCCAGGAGCAGGGCTGGGGGAAAGCAGAAATGAGCTTTTGGTGTTTTCCCTCAGCATGTTCTTTCTGTGGTTCTGTGGGATTGCAGAGTCAGGCCTACATTCTTGTCTTGAGGGATTATAGTCAAAATGATGTATAATCTACATCATATAAATTACAGCTAAGGGGAAAAGGGTAAGTTGACGCAAAGTAGAACATGATATTCTCAGATCACAGCTGAAGGGCCAGGGAGAGGCTGTTTTAAATACATTAAGTAGTGTCTTTTCCATCCCTGATGTTTAAGGAAGGTCTGAAATTTTTGCTTTTTACTTTGAAACTGTAAAGATTATTAAACTTCATTTCCTTATTTTGCTGAAGGCTATTTTGAGGGCTTTCAAGAAATGTTACTGTAAGCACCTGCAATGTAATTAAATCTTTGAATACCATGTATTTAACTTAAACTCTCTCTAAATTGTTTAATAGGTATTTTAATGAGAATATTTTTTTTTTCTTACTGTCTGAAAAGCAATTTTAAACATCTTGGCTAAAATTCAGATTTCTTTGACTCCTGACGCTTTCATATTTTTCTGTCTTGTGATTTAAAATGCCAGATAGTCTTTCAGATGTGGCAGGGCTTGACTTTCTGTAAAAAAAATTAAGAAGTAGAGAGAAGGGAACTTTTGAATGCCTGCTCTGTTTTCTTGCAGTGCGGTTTGTTGCCTGCAGACTGATTTGCCTTTGTGAGGGCAGCGATCCTCCGGAGGGAACTATTAGAAGACAGATTTTGGTAAGGCTCATTGTGGGTGTGTAATGAAATACAGTTGATCCCCCAGGGAAGTCTTCAAATCTTATTACATTTGCTTTGGAAAGAGAGTGAAGTATACGTCTGGTTCTGGAAGGGTAACTGGTGCTTTGGCAGGAACATTGCTGACTCTCTCTTCTCATCACTTAAAGATAAGACTGATGATCCCATTTTTTCCCTTTTAAGAACACAAAGTACATGCTGAAGTGGGACCTGTATCTTACAGGGATACCTTGCTGAGCTATTGGAGCTAGGAGTGTCTGGGCAGTGTGGTTATCACATCTTCTCATAGGGTAAAATATGAGCAGGACATGCATTTATTTCAGTGTAGTGAGAGTCCCATGTATTGGATAAGTGGGTCCCAGCTATTCTAAATGAGCCACAGCTGCGAAATCCTTAGTTGGGCAGCAGCTGTGGCTTGTAAAGATAACTGGGATAAAAGGGGTGGGCTGAGAGCCCTGGAGAAGCCCCTGTGAAGTCATGAAGAACTGTGCTACAGAGAAGAGCTACATGGTAGAAAACCAGCTAGAAGGTATGGACTTTAACAATATAATAACAACAGTATGGAACTCTAGAAATATGATAATAACAATAAGATAACAAATTTTCAGTATCTCATAATATTGTCTAGTAGGCCACCATAAGTCTTATGCTGTATCTGAGTGTTCATTCAGAAGTGAGAGTTGCTGGTCAGAAATTACAGAGCTGAAATACCCTTGTCCTGTGTTAGGTCTGTGCTACAACAAGATGAGCTCTTACATTGCCTTTCTTGAAAGTGACTGCATTTTCACAAAAAACTTACTACCTCCTTCAGATGTCTATGAAAACTGGGAAAGGATGGATAGATATTGGAAAAGCTGCTCTTGCAGATGGATTTTTAGAGAATGCCATGAATGTAAGTTCTTTGCCACTTTTGATTTCTTACATACACCCCTGGTTGTAAGTTCCATGGGTGATGCCTGCACTTTGTTTTGCAGAGTATAGAGAAGCTGTATGCCAAGTTACGGAAGGGGAGCGAGGGTGAAGCAGATATTCAAGTGCACAGAGCTGATGTGGAGAAGAGCCTTTTCAAAGTACTCTCTTACCAAGCTGAATCAGTATGTGTTCTCAGTTTTCCCTTATAAGTCACTCTATACCTTGTAGACGTATAGAGGGAAACTCTGACCCAGTTATTAGATACCCGAGTGCTTGGCATTGAGGACTTGCTGAGGGATAGATTTCCTTCACTTAGATAGAAGATAGCAGATCTCATGTTTGCATTCAGTGTTGCAATCATTTAATGATTTTTAATTTCCCTCATTTATCACAGTCATTCTTGCAGTGGTGTTTATCTCTTCTAGTTCAGATTTGTTGCTTTATAATTTGGCTATCATGGCTGTTTATAAAATAAACAGCTGCCTCTGAATTATACATGGGTCAGTTCCAACAGTGTCCTGTGCTTGACTGGAGAACAAGGCAAGTAACTGTAATTTAAAAGATGCAATTTAGAAATTCTAAGTTTTGAGAGGAATTGTTTTTCCTTCTGAAGTGCCTGAGATCTCTACCAATCCTACAGAGCATTACAGACACAGGAGTGCAAATACAAAGTATGTATGTATTTGCAAACATACAAACTGCATTTGTTGGTCGCACCACTGACCTGAGTATCTAGAATGGAAGTGCTGAAAATTCTCAGGAGCTACCCTAAACAGGACAAAGCAATGGCCCATATTTTTAATTTGATCATGGAGACAAAAGGAGAGGTGATATAAATTTTGCTGAGCTCTTGTATCATCTTAATGTGTGAATGATCTTGTCCCATGTCTCTGGCCTTTGCACACTACCTAAGCACTGCAGTGATTTTCTTGATCTCTTGATCATCTGGCAATATGGAAAAATAGAATTGTTATAGCACTGTAAGGACAGATAGCTAATCCCAAACCTAGCTTTACAGCATGTGAAAAGCCCAAGTCCTATTTTAAAGAATGAGGTTTTTAGTGAATTTTAAAGAGCAGTTGCACACTAACAGTTTGTTGGCACGCTCTGCTGCTTTCTCAGGCTGTTGCTCAAGGGGATTTTCAGAAAGCGGTGATGTGCGTGCAGCGCTGCAAAGATATGCTGATGAAATTGCCAAAAGAAGTAAGTGAAATCTTCCCTTTTTTATCATTCCAAACTTTGAGAACCTACTTTCCTCTCTCTATGTTAAAGCATGGCATATGCCACAGAAAATTTTGAAAAGTACTCTGAACCGAAGATCTCTTCTGCGATTGGTTGCCTCTTTCAGATTTTGTTGCTAAAAATTTTGTGTGGAAACAGCAGAGTTTTTTCAGAGTGCATTTTTTTATTGCTTCTCTTAGATTAGAATTTGAAATAGAATAATAAACTCTTTTCCTAAACAATGAGAAGACAAATCAGCAAGCAAGGCAAAAAGATTTCTAAATTGAATATACCACCTACTCGCTACAGAACCAGCTGCATTTTACATCTTGCTCTTGTATATTGCATCTTGTACCCCTGTGAACATTTGTCTGGGGACAGATGGGACAAGAGAAGAGCTGAGTTACAAAGTTATTGATATGCAAGTCTATCACTACCATCAGTACTAATCTTAATCTTCATGAAACTGTAGAGCTATGAATGGTTTTTGTAGTGGTTTTTGTAGCTCTTGTCTCACAGAGAAAACAAACTATCCTGTGCAGATTAGTTTTTTGTTTGCAAAGATAAAAGTCTGTTATTGTTATATGAGAATAAACTTCCTGACATTTATTTTCATTTGTTTACCTGTTTTCCAATATTTAAAAAACATTTTCTTCCTGTCTCTCTGGTGTAGATAATAAAATTTAAAGGGGCAGATGCAAATTCTTGAAGAAAAATATGGGAATTATTGTTGGAGTTTTTTTTAACCAGTTAAACTCCAACTGATTTTACATTGCTTTGTCATCCTCAGGCCATGTTCAAGTGCATCTGAGTACTAAGTTGCAGGGGTCTAGCTTTGATTTGAATTATAAGAGCAGAACTTCTTACTGTTGAAAATGTTCACTGGGATTTTGCCCTCCTGTTTCTCATTTAATTCTAAATTAATTTCATTCTTTCTGCTTGAACTCCTTCATTAAATAATGTTAAGCTTCTTGTGATGAAAGCTCTTCACAAAGCAGGAGCACTGATGCAGACAAGGTAAAGGTTTCTGATCATGGGAGAATGATACAACTTACTTCTGATTTAAAAAGTGGTATTCAAAAAATGAGGCAAATGGAAAGAGCTAGTGATTGCTGAGTGAATCCAAATCTTTTAGACTGCTGGGTAGCTCTCAATCCTAAACTCTTGCAGGCCCCCATTGCACCAGAGAGTCCCTGGAGAGTAACACAGGGAGATTATTGTGTTGTGTGGTACCAGAGATGAGCTGGAGAGGGTTGTGATCCTTGATAGTCTATGAACCAATGCTCAGAACAGGAAACTTTCTCTCCTGGAAAGAAAACATTCACAAATGAACCTGTGAAAAATAAGGTTTCACATCTGAGAGTGAGCTCTTTTGTCTTTATGCATATACCTACTCTGTGCTTTTGCCTCTGGATTGCAAAAAAAATTGAAGCAAGATGTTGTCCTACCCTTCTCATTTTTGTCTGAGAATTTGAAATCTGCAGTCCCTTGCAAAAAGCATCATTTATATTTGGGAAAAAAGATACTGCAGAGGCAAAATGGATGTAAATATTGGCAGCCTGCTGGCATATAAAATGACTTTTTGTCTCTTCTTTGGATGACATATGACAGCTGCAAATAATTTCAAAGAAATGACAAGTTGTTATGAACAGATGTTGTCAGGGCTGACTGATAAAGCTCTGAATAACCAAGCATTCAAAAGCAGTTTTCTTTTAAATCTTGTAATCCTTTTTTAACCCCAAAGAGAAATGCTGGGAAGAAGCCTACCATAAAACAGGTAGAGTCCTCTTCACTTATTATGTAAAATTTTTTTGTTATTAAAAAATAAAAGGGGGGTTATGGTATTACAGTTTTTCCTCTCTAAATTTAAATTTTTATTGTTTAATTTACACAGTTCCAGTGCTTTCAATATGATTTATTGAGGAACTCTGTGTTCCTCATATGTTTCAAAAATCCTGCTGTTTTTTGTGTCCTGGTCTGGTTAATGATACTTCACTTTCCCATCCAATTAATGATTCCATTTAGTCATCATCAGCATCCTCTTGCAAAAGGCCAGAAGTGATAGCAGTGGAAATATCTTGAAAGTAAAATGCATTTTAAGGAACCTGAGACTGTAGTGCTGTAGATGTAATGATGTTTGACAAGAACATTCTAGAAGCAGGAGTCTTTTATTCCAGACCTGTTACCTGTCAATCCTCTGTTACAATTTTGGAGTGGAAACCTATGAATGGAAGAGGTATGAACAGAGCTCCTTCTGGCTCAGGTAATGTGCAAAAATCAAATAAACAAACCCAAACCCTTTCTTCTGAGATGTAAAAACCTGTGTGAAGGAGAGGGGGAAGCAAGGGAAAGTAGGGGACCATTAAAAATGTGAGAATACAAGATTTTAGCTGAACCAAATGATCTGAGCAGATATTTTGTAATGGTTGTATATTATTGCCTAAAATCTATGTCTGTTTTCCCACATGGATTTTCCTGCCATTAGAATGAAAGTCATCTTCCAGTGGTTCTTTCCAATCCTCTCCCTAGCCCCCTTCCTCCAAAGGGATTAGTTTTCTGAAGAGTCCTTGACTGATGAAAAGCACAAACATCAAGGTGAAAAAGGAATGGGTTGAGATGGTTTGGGTAGGATCCAAATAACTGCTGTGGTATTACCAAGGGTGAGGAAATGTAGGCTGTGAGGAAGAGCATCCTCATGCTATGGTAACAGCCTCACTGCAGAAAATTTGTGTTAATGTCTTCTTGTTCTTTTAAATAGAAGAAAGTGGAGGGCAACAGGCCAAATTCCAAATCATTATCGTTGTATCTGTTGTCAAAGAGGATTTGTAGAAATGCTCAGAATTAGTTACATCTGGTGCTTTGGAGAATATTTTATATTTTATTCCTGTGGAAAATTAAATGCCGAGTCCCGATGACAAAATTTGAGGAGGAAATAAAGCTTTGCACAGTGCAAATAATAATCTGTAGAAAGAGTGTGGCTCCATCTAGTGGGATAAGATTTCCCTGGTCTGAGAATATATTAGATTAGAAAACAAGAGCCCAGTTACTGTTTTTCTTTCTAACAGCTCGCTATTCACAGCATTTGTAATCAAATCTGGTTTTGTGGCATTATCACTTTGTTTTCTCCTGGGTGGTTCTTTGTTCTGCCATTTGTCTCTTAGAAGAATAATGGGGATCACGAGTTACAGGTTCTGTCTTGCTGTTGGTGTGCTGTGGTCTGGAGACCAGTCATGAATAGATTTTGTGTATTGCCATATTGTGTTCCAGGTGAGAATGGAAACACTTGCTTCTTCAAAATTTCTGAGGTTAAAATTGATAAAACCTACCAAAATGTTTGAATATAGAAGATGTTACAGAATGTGCTGCAACAAGTTGAAGAAAGTGATTGAGTACAATTTTTAATGTAAGGGTAGAAGGAACCCAGAATTTTCTATTCTCTGGTAAAAGTGTCTATTGAGATTAGTTTGTGTGATTTATGTGATTTTTAACTGCTTAGGAAGTGGGAAAGGGTAGGAATTTTGAACATATCAGAAGACTGACTGAATTTATCTCTGTCATCCTGTTTAATTCTAACTTCCATTTATCATTGATAGCCAGAGTTATGACATTGGGAAGATGGACATGAAATATTCTGTTGGCAAAGAAATGCAGGTAAGAAATGGAGAAATTTCTATTTACAAATAGGAACATTTTGTTAAACTGACTCCAGTGTGTTATCTGCCTTTTCTGTGCAAACCTGCCCAGTGATGTCTTGGTCTCCTTTTTAGTCATCTGCTGTGAAGTTTGGCAGAGTTTAAAGTTCAGTTGTTACAAGCATCAGTCACTGATGAGCACCCTTAAATCACATTTGATTCTGCTATTTCATAGAAATCAAAGTGTAGAAAGAGGCTGAAGTAGATCCTGAAAGGGCATCTCTTCTCTTTCAATACACCATCAGTTGAGCTGTCATTTGTGATAGATGTTTCTCTGTCTCATTCAAAGTCAGTTTATTCTTTTACTTCTGACTGCAGATACGAAGATTTTAATTTCTTCCTCTTTATGTAAATAGTTTATGTATTTGAAGTCCATAATCCTGTAGGTCTTTGTCCTGCCTTTTTATTTGTTTGTTTTCCACTGTGGAGCGTGTGCCTCCTGTTATTTCAATTTCTTCTTTCATTCTTTTTTTCCCAGTTATCTGATTTTCCTTGCAGCCCTTTGGTTTTTCTCTGAATTCTAGTTGATTCATGTCCTTTGTGTACTGCATTTCTTCAAGACTGGATATATTTCAGATGTGAGAAATCACCTTATGTCTGATACCAGGCAGGGTTTTTTTGTCTCAAAGAGCTTTTATTTTTCACGGCCTTAGGATTTAAGTGATTTGTGTTCATATTTATGTTTGTATGTGGCTATTTTTTGTTCCCAGGCTAAAGTGCTGAGGCTGTTAGCCACGACCTATTTTGAGTGGGATTGCAGCCTGTACCTGGACAAGGCATTGAAAGCCATAAGCTTGGCAAATCAGGTACTGATTTTTGCTGTATTTAAAGATTGCTATACATGAAATTCAAGCATTTCTTGACATGATAATATAGACCACATCAATCCCTGGTGTGTTATCCTTGACAACAGATTGAGGTGTTTATGCTTTGTTTCCATGCTCTTATGGATATTTTAGTGTTCCCAGCTTTTTTTTTTTTTTTTTTCAGAAATACTTTTTTGCATGTAGAAGTAGAGCTGTCCTCCTGCCTCCTGTGTGTTAGTAGCAATGTTCTTTGATGGTGTGACTAAAATTTCTCAGATGTGTGAGTTGATACAGGCAGGCAGCTGGGACAACCACAAACCCACAGCTAAAGCACAGAGAGTAAAATGATTTCCGTTACCTCATTGTCTGGGGGATCCCCAGAGCAACACCCAGGCAGAGGCATGCAAGCAGATCTGAAAAATGAGGTGTATAAACATCAGCTACCCTGAAGGAAATTCATACATCTCTAAGCAGCCATTACAGTGAGGTCTCTTGATCCTTTACAAATTCTGCTTCCCATAGAGACTTGAATTAATTTTGTGCTTCTATCTATTTAGGTTAGTGAGGAGTAAATGAAATCTGAAAAATTCCTATTTGTCTTTCATTGATCATTAAAAAAATGTCATTTTCTGTTTTGTACAACACAAGTTTTAAGTATGAAATTTTGCTTTAAATGGAAGCTTCAATTTCTGCATGCTGCCTGAATTTACAGGCAGATCATAGTGCATATGCTCATGAGATCAGGATAAAAGGCAGTGTATTTTAGTTATGCAAATAATATGCTACTACAGTATCTAAGCCTTTTGTCCTATTGTTTACTTTTGCAAGGCTTTTTGAGGCAGAAAGTGTTTTTATCCTAAGTTTTGATAATGTACATTTGATATTGTGTGAGGGTATGGAAAACCAGAAGAAAATGTTTATTTTAGAACCTGAAAAATACACTGTTTTAGTGAGGACTTTATTATACAGTCTTCGTTATTTCCTGAATTTCTTCTTTTTATAAACTACTTTGAATCTACTCATATTAATTCTAGATTAATCCAGCCAATTCACACATAGAAAAGCTGGAAATTTTTCTATCATTCAGTAATGTTCAGCTTCTATTTAAAAATATGAAAAATGGGCCACAGCAAACTGAGAATTTTACATCTTTTGCTTTCATAATCCTTGTGGTCTTTTGGTGATGTAAGAATAAATAGTAAAGATGCACATTGCATTTAGAAGAAATTATGGCATAAGTTGCTTACCATTTGCTTCAGTCATTAAAATGGAAGTGAAGATTTCAGTGGGGAGTGTGTGATTCCTTAATATTTGTTTGTATTATGAATGTGCTGTACTCTCACAGGATCTGTGTTCTACAAAGAGCTGTCCAAGTAATGTATTGTTTTTCATTGTGCAGGAGAATTTGCACCCAGCGGGGTTTTTTTTGAAAGTTAAAATTCTTCTTAAAAGTGGAGCATCAGATGAAGATATTAACTCAGGTATCACAGCTTTCCCTAGGTTTTGTATTACTCCATATCCAAGGAGACTGCATGTGTCATACACAGAAAAACAATTTTATGGTTTTGGCAGAATCTTTATTAGCTAAATGTCCTTTTGGTTTTGAAGTATGAGACCTAGTACTCAGTGTTCACAGAGGAGGTATCCAGATGCTAATTTAAATAGCATTGCTGTAAATAGAGGAGGGAGAACACTTTGAAGGCTGTTAGAAGGAAAAGAGTGAAAATGTGGCAATGTAAAGCTACAGTTTATTTAGACATATGCATAAGATTGTGCAGAAGGTGAAGGTGCATTGACTTACACAGTCAGCACAGAAGAAAGGCTGGTGAAGCATTGCTGTTCTCTGGGTGGGATTTTGCAGATTTTAATCAAGAGATATCATGTGCTCATCAGTGTGTTGTTATAAACCTGTATTACAAGAGTTAATGTAAGTAAAATAAACTCTTTTCTCCTTATTCCTCACATTTGTCACTTGAGCAGAATTTATTCTGCTATGGAATGAGAGGATAAGAAAGTTTTTGGGGAGACTTTAATATAGAAAGGATAATTAATGTGTCAGATAAATTTATTTTCATAAATAATGAAATCTTAAGAGAGTAGGGTTGGAAAGCATCAGATGTGTAATGGATAATCTGAGAAATGTAGGATGTGATTAGAAATTTCTTGCAGAGAGCAGGGGTTTGGATGCTGTCAGACTAGCAGAAATGGTAACTCCACATTCCTCCTTGGGGCTTTCAGCCAGATTTCAAGTAGCCAGTCATTTAAACCTTACAATTTCAAATAAACAGACAGGAGCTGACTTGGGTTCTTCAGTTTGAATTGTGAAACCATAGAGTTGCCTATCAAAACACACTTGGCTAATGTTTAGTAACACTAAACCTCCAGTAAGTTTTTCAAGCACATTTATTAATGAGTGGGTGTCTTTTTTCTTGTATGGCTGGCAGAAAAGTGTGTGCTCTCTGTCTTTTGAGTGAAGATTCCTGCTAAATTTTAGGCATTTCACTAAAATCTTCTGTTGCACACTTGCATCAGCCACCTTCAAATGCTTCTTTTAACAACTCTTCCAGTCACGTCCTTGTGTATTCCTTCTCTGATCCCATCCAAGCTACAAATGTATCTGTTTTGTTCTTAACCATTCAGCACAGAGTAACAGTTTTAAAACTTTATCTGCGTGGTGTGAAACTGATACCTGCTTATCAGCAGCACTCAGTCCAACAGCTGATGCTCAGGGCATTATGCTGAAGTAGTTCCCAGTGCCATATGATACCACACCCAGCCTGAGCACTAACCTCAGTGTTAGGTTGTTCCTGCTGGATAAGGATGAGACATTTTGATAAAAGGCAGCTTGAGGCAAAAAAAAAAAAAATAAAATATTCTACTAAAGTTTATGCTGTTCCTGTTTAGAGAGACAGAGTGCTGGAATTCCAGGGCTATCAGCCTGTCACCTTTCTGTAGTACTGCATTAACTGTACAGTGAAAGGAAAGTCAAAACACAATAGCTATTATTCTTCCATTTGTGGTACATCTGTTATAGGGTTGCTGGATTTTTTTTTTTCAGTTTTGTTTCTGTCTTTCAAAGAAGGTGGAAAAGATAAGTGGTAAATTGAGCAATTAAGTGTCTAAGTTGATTACATAATCTCAAGTGCTTTGTGTTCTGTCTAGCTCTTGCAGAATTCACACACTTTGAGATGTCCTTAGACTTCTGTTTGAATACTGCCAAACTGCTGCTGGAGCATGGAAGGTATGAAGGCATCTCTAAGTGGGGTAAACACAATGTTTGGAGGTTTTGGGTCTCTTTTTATAAGCAAAGAACATCTATTGTACAATGATGCTTTGTTTCAAATAAAAGCTCATGGGGGTAAGGTGAAAGGTTTTGAGAGGGAGCCTGTCTTCTATAGCAAGGAGATAGTGATTATGGTAGCAACAGAACACAGTGTGAAATAAGTGTAGGGGCAATTTGCAGTGCTGTAGACTTACTTTGGAATGATTAAGATTCATTATGTAGTTTTATTATATGTCTGGAATCATCAGACTGACTTTTTTTATAAGCAACCATCAGAATGACTTTAGAGCCCTAGAACCATTCTTGAGAAAAACAGTAGAAGGATAACAAGTTACTGCAAAATAAATTGAGGCACGAATTTTTACCCTGTTAAGTGCTCCATCATGATTATGTATGTATATGCTTGTATCTTAATGCAAATGTGAAGAATAAACTCTTATGAATACAGTGGAAGAAGCCTGTGGTAAGAGGAAGCTGCCACTGAATAGATGAACTGTAACAAATTCATACCTTGATTCATTCTGTCGGTGTGATTGAATGACAAACATGCTGGATGGTGTGAATATGTTAATCTCCAGAATGGAAAATTAACAGCTCTTCTGGTGCAGCCTCTTAAAAATGCATCTCTGTGAATAGGGAATCAGTTGGTTTTGATTTTCTGAAATCTGTTCCTGAACGATTTGAATCTTCACCTGACCTTGGAAAAATTACCCTGCTCCACATCGAGTTCCTGCTGCAGAATAAGAGGGAGCTGCTCGCTAAGCAAAAGATTGAAGAAGTTATTATAGGTCTGTATCCATCTTTTACTGCTGTTTACTGAAAACTGGATGTAGTTGGCTAAAGTCTTGCATTGTAATTTTCACTTTTTTTACGTATTCTTGTTTTTCTTTCTCTGTATCTGTTTTCCATTATGTTTCTTTTACTTGGCAGCTCTCAACTTCCATATTGAACAACAGTCACAATCAAGTTTGGGGTTAAATTCATTTACTGGAGCAATTCCTTCTTTTTAGTGTAGACTGTGTGTGACTGATTCATGTGGGATTAGAAACATTAACCAGTAGTTCTGTGTAATGTTAATGCTTTGTCCATCCAGCCCAATTTATTTTTGTTTGTCAATCTAAGCCAGGTTGCATATCCTTGTTAGAGCAGCTGCATAACAGTTTATTTTTCAGGTCTGTTGCACCTGTAGCATTGTAGTACTTTTTGACTTCAGAGCTGCTGTAAAACAAATCCTATTTCATGTTGCATCTAGCTAGGACCAAGAGATACATTTACATTGTTCAAGCATGAAAATATTTTTCTCTTACTCACTGGGTATTTTGGGTTTTGCTTGGTTGATTGATTGGTTTGGTTTTTTTTTAAATAAACAGAATATGAAACACTGGCTCCTAGCTGAAACTATTGCTGTGTCCCTGTTTTTTGTTGCAGGCTGTAGAATAATTCTTAGATGCCTCTCAGTGTGCTTGTTCTTGTAAAGTTCTTGTAAAGTGATGATTTGCAGTATCTTTTCAGGTCATTATACTGGCAAACAGCTGTTGCCTGAAGCCTTGAATCAGCTGCACATCATCTTGTGGGACAGAGCTGCCAAACATTATGAGGTTTGGGACCAAATAGTAGTGTTCTTATTTATATCAGTGAAAATGAAATTCTTTTTCTGACCTCTTTGATATGTCTATTTTTGGTTAGAGTGCAAACTGTTACTAAGAGCCTTGTTCCAGCTGGCACTAGTTTTATTTTCATCCATCTGGGTGCTGTTTTCAATTGCAAAATCAAGTTTCAGGTAGCCTCATCTTAAGGTTTGTGCATGGGAACAGTTAATGCAAGAATTCCTGCTCCAGCTGGCTCCTATATGGCTCTGGGGCCTGAAGGGATTTGTTCAAGAGTAGTCAAAGAACTGGCTGGTGTTATTGTGAGGCTTCTCAATGATTTTTGAATGGTCTTGGGAATCTGGAGAGGTCCCAGTTGGCTGCAGGCTGGCAAAAGTTATCCCAATTTTCAAGAAGGGCAAGAAGGACAACCCTGGAAAGTACAGGCCTGTCAGTCTCACTTCAGTGCCTGGTAAAATTATGGAGATTATTCTGGGAGTTATTGAAAAACACCTGAAGGACAATGCAGTCATTGGTCACAGCCAGCACTAGTCCATGAGGGGGAAGTCCTGCTTGTCAAACTTGATTTCCTTTTAGGACAAGGTCACCCACCTTGTTATCAGCTGAAGCCAGTTGATGTCATCTCTTTGGATTTCAGTAAAGCTTTGCATTCTGTCTCTCACAGTGTCTAGACAAATTAGAGGGCTGGGCACTCACCAACTGTATGAAATCTAACAAAGGAAAGTGCTGGATTCTGCACCTGGAACAACCTGGAGGTTGCACTAGAATATACTTGACTAAATCTTTCATTGCTGTGACCTTTTTTTTTAAAAATAGGGAAGACATACGCAGTTTAATCACCCAAATATGTTTGTTTGGGTTTTATTTTATTTTTATATTTTCTAGGAGAAAAGCTATTCTGAAGCCCTTCACTGGTACAATTATTCTGTTAGCTTCTATACACCTGGGCAGATAGACCAGAACTTGGCTAAGCTGCAGAGGAACATGGCTTCTTGCTATCTTCATCTGAAACAAGTTGACAAGGTATATTTAATACATATGTAGACATACTTATGTCTTTATTTGCATTGCTCTTATTTTTGAGGAATTGGCTGTTTCATTTCTGCTCAGCCTTTGGTGCTGTCTTCTGGCCTCATCACTTTTGTTTCAAGGGCAGATCTGGCCCTATCAAACATCTTGAGTTATTCTCTAGATATCAGCAATGTAACCAGTAATGTTTTGTGTATCTTTTTATTTCTTTTCTATTGCAAATTATATACTAATTTCAAGGTGATGTTGTACTGATTTCCTTTAATCTCTTCTGTGAATAGGCTAAAGAGGCAGTTAAACAAGCAGAAAGGTGTGATCCAAACAGCATCTTTACTAAATTCAGTGTCTATAAGATTGCAGTGTTGGAGAACGATACTGATAAAGGTACAACCTGAAAGTTAAAGGACCCACTACAAGGAGAAATGCCAAATATATTAAAAATACATATAAATAGCTTTGGACTGTTCATCTTGAGAAAGACACCACAGAGGGTAGCTAGAAGAAGGGTCCCTAAGATCATTGAAAATGTCAGGCTGTAGATTTAAGCTGTAAAAGTGGGATTTAGTTGGGTTTTTTTTAGCACACAGTATGTAAGAGGCAGAGGCCTTTGCTATATTTGATTTTGTTTGGATGGAGCCTCTGTCTAGGGAAGAGAATCCTCCCATGGGCAGAAGCTCTAGTAGCATCCCAGGGTGAGAATCAGTCTATATTTTTTAGTATGCATATACAATATGGAGCTTAGGGGAACCATTTTTGCTGCTCTTAACTTCTCTGGACAGATGGAGCCTGAAGTTACCAAGAAATACATGAATTATTGAGATTACTTACAGAATGTTGTATCTCTGTAGCCTCTTTCTCCTTTATAATGAGTTCTGCTGTTTCATATTTTAATGAGGATCTTAGCTCAAGTAATGAAAATGGAGAAATAGTCTATAGTTACTTAGAATACAGAGTAATGTGCAGAGGTTATTTTCCAATGAGTTCTCTGCCATTTAATTATTCTCTATACAAATTTTATTGACAGCATAATTTGCTCACATAATATAGAGTGGGAAACACAGCACAGTGTGAACATAAAAGCAGTGGCACCCTTAGCACAAGCCAAGATGTGGGAGCTTGGAATGATGCCCAGACAATGTATTAGAGAAAGTCTTCTTGTCTTTGGTAACAAACAGTTACTTAGCAGAACAAAATTAAGATGTGAGATGAGTATCATTTGTGTGGCATCTTTGTTTCCTTAGATTAGTAACTTGAAAGATTTTTGGCACCTCCCTAGGAGGAAATGTGTATTTGAGGAGAAGTGTTGGTATGCTCAGGTTTTCTTGTCTTGGCTTTTCATTAAAAAAATAAAAATTATAGCCTTTCATAAATCATTAAAACAGAACTTTGCACCTTCCAATAGCTTCTATAAAAATGTTGTTTCCCTCTGTCTCTTTCAGCTATGGAAGCAGTTATTGAAATGGGGAAACTAGCAGAAAAGCCATCAGAACATGAAGACAACCTGAGAGTGGATAAAAATACAGGCAGCAACCTCTTGAGTTTAGCTGCCCAAATTGCTTTAGAGGTAATGTTGTCTTTGCTTTATTGATATAAGTAGGACAGCCTAACCTCTTTAACCTGGTCTAGATTTAATATTTCTCTGTATTTCATGGATTTCTTAGTTCTTCGTGCTTCCGCAACAAAGGTCTCACTCAAATGTGTTGTGTAATGCAAAGTAGAAATTATTTTCATGTAGAAGGAAGTGGTATCTTTTTAAAATTTTGACAGAAGAATAAAGAATTCTGAGTTACAAATGTTAGCATCTGGATATGACATTGTGTATTTCTGTAAAATTCTCCTTAGCAAAGTGTTTCATCTTCTTCTGCCTCTGGGATTTGATCTTTGATGTGAGAGGGGGAAGCTGTGTAAAAATACACAAAAATCCATGATGAAAGTCCTTTGTCCCGACTGTTTGCCTCTTGGTTGGTGGCCTGAGCACTGACTGAACTGGCTGATTGCATTCCAGGCTATCAGGGCTTTGTTCCCAGCCCTGTGAGGCATGAAAGCCTCAGCAACCTGTACTAGTCGTGCTCTTGCCACAGGCTCTTTGTGCAGGGAATCATATGATCTCTCCTTAGAGCTTTCTCTGCACTCTCAGGCAATTCTGTGCACAGTCCTTTGTTCGTTTTCCTGCTGCTGGGCTGCACAGACTTGGAAAATGTGGTTGCTTTGGGGTTTTTTTTTGTTTGGGTTTTTGTTGCTGTTTTGGTTAGGGTATCTTTTGTGGTAACTGAGGTAGTGCAGTATATACAAAACATGTTTTAATTCTTTTCAGAATGACCAACAAATTGTGGCTATCAAAGCTTTGGAGTATTTGTCTGAACATTTACAAGACTGCCGACAATTATTTACATCCTTAAAGTAAGAATTCAATATACATACAAGGAGAAGCATAAGGAAGAAAAGGGGATCCTTTCAGGAAAATTAGGGCAAAGTACACCATTGAAAAAAATCTTGTTTCTCTATTTCTTGTTTTTCTCATATTTAGATGTTTGGTCCGTCTGATGTTATCAAAAATCATGGCAGAAAATGCAGAGAAAAGGTGGGTCTCCTTGAAAAACCATTTTATTATGGTGGACGTGTTGTTCAAATTGTGAAAATTTCTTTTCTGGGCATTTTTTTCTTGCAGAGTAATCAAGAGATTATTTTTTATGCTAGTAAAAGTCCACCCACATGACTTTCTAGCTTGACCTAATGGCATCACATAGGAACATGTTTTCAACTTGTCTAAACTTTTCTTTAAATATTTGCTCTTTGCCTTCTTCTTCTTTTATTAATTCATATGCCTGTCAGACATTTTTAATGGAGGTTGTGAGCTAAGCAATCTCTTTGACACTAGTGGGATATCTTTCCAAAATTTGGAGTGACAAGAGTAGATCTATCTATAACTTGGAAAATATATTCCAACATAAATAATGTGTTCTGTTTGTTTTTTTTTTCTGTTGAAAAACATTAATCAATTTTCTGAAACTGAATTTCTTCTCCTTTCTAGAGATGAAGATATCAACTCCATACTGACTTACTTGAACTTGGGTATGTTTTTCTTTTATTTGCATTTTCTGGAGTTCTTCCACATGTGAACATTTTATTATATGATTAGATCCATTCCAATGAAATATTTAGACTCCTTATTTCAGTCCAGGCTCTGAACTTCACAGTGAAATCAATGAAAACTAGAGCTGGATATTCAATAGTATTGTGAAGTTGGATCTCAGTGCCACAGGTTTTGCTATCAAAAGCTTGCAGTACTGCTGCAAGTAGAAGAGATTTAAGAGCAGAATTAAATCAATAAAATGTTCCTAGAAGAAAGGCCTCAAAGTTGTAATTAAGTTTGTGAAATTAAGTAAAACTCCTCTGCATTAGACTTCAGTGTCAATGAACTTAGAAGAGCTGTTCTTGTTGGCATCTTCTCTAAAGTGCTGTTTGAGGCCCCTTCTGTTGTTTTTAATAGGGCTTTCTGAAGAATATTAGATTTAAGTTGTGAGAATATATCTTCATCAGGAATTACACAGGTGTTTTGGAAACCTCTGTTTTGTAGTGCAAGGATGAGACTTGGAAATGTTTTTATTCTGCTCCAAAAGTGGTACTTTTGTATTGAATTATGTTTTCTGCAGCTCACAAGAAACTTGCTGAGTCTTTCACAGAAGAGAAATTCACAGGGGATATGAGGATCCTTGAAGCTCACTGGTTTAGAAAAGTTGGTAGGTTGCTCTCTCAGAATCTAAACTGAATCTCCTCTCTTTACTGGTCCTTTAAATTTGCAGCCCTGGAGTTTGCCTTGAACTACAGACTGTGAAATCCAAACAGCAAATATTATCACAGATAAAGTGGTTTCTAGTGAGAAATGCAGCTCCCAGGGGCTGCCCTAAGCTTTATGCATAGAGCTGTCTCTGGATCCTCATTTGTAGTCTTTGTTACACTGTTTTGGTAAAGGATTAGTGCATTTGCTGTCTATAAATAAAAATGTAAGCATAGGCCAATTTTTCAATTTTTCAATTGGCCCACAAGCTGGGCCAATTTTTCAGCTTCTTGCTTCTGTCAGAGCATACAGGAGAGCAAAGAGTTGCAATGAGTGTCAGAAGACAGCTGCTCTTGCACACATGCTCACAGTGTGAGTGTGCTCCAGTAAAGAGCAGCAAGGGAGGGGGAGAAGCAGCAGAGGTCAGATACAGTGACATGAGCATGAATGGAATCAGGACCTGTCAAAGGCAGCATTCTCACTCACAGGATAAACAATTCAGAGACTACAAAAACATGTCCTATTGAATAAATGAATGTGAAAGTTGCTGGAGAATCTAAACATTTAATTGGGTCAAGCTCTCATACATGAATAATTTGATTGCCTTTAGATTCTCATGCATTTATTACTCAGAATTGTGTGATTAATTGCCATGTACTTGACCTTGCTGGGGTAAAATGAGGAATGGTTCAAAACATTGTGGGTTTTTCTCCTTTTGCTTTTTTATTTTTCTTGGGAATACTGTAAAACACTTCCCCTCATATGATGTCTTTGTTAACTAATATAAGAAAATGCTTTTCCCAGTTCATGCTTTTGTTGGCAGGGTGTGTGCTAGAAAGGGTTCTTGGTTGTGGTGAAGTTATCAAGGCAAAATGTGAAAGCTTGAATTAGCTATTTTAACAAATCACTAGTAACAGTATTTCTTGCTGTTGTTAAATAAACTGTTGATGACATATTGGTTCAGAAATAGAATTGTAGAACCTGAACTGCTTTTTGCTAGAGATTAGATGGGCACACATGTAGCAGTGCAGATTCTTATTCTAGTCTCCATTTTTGTGTCTTTGTTAGCTTGGAACTTAGCTGTACAGTTCAAGGACAGCCCTGAAAAGATGAGGGATTTTTTTGTACTGTCTTACAAGGTATTTACTTTTGCTAATAGTGTTTCTAATTGAGGAATATATTAATCTGTCTAGTTCTTGTAGAAGTCACATCCATGGTTTGGGTGTCTCCATGGAGACATGCTTGTATGCTCTAAAGATGGAGCATTTTTGTCACAAGGAGATTGACTTGTAATAGAAAATGTGTGCATTATTGTCATACTTCACATTCTGTTTCTTAAAAATGTAATCAGATTTCAATGAGAAGTTTCTAAAATAAATGGATGCTGATGTTTGTAAACTGTATAATTAATACAAACATGTGAAGTACTTAGGTCCTAATCTTTATGCAGGACTTCTGCCAACACTGTCAGTTTCATATGTGCTTGTAGAGGGGGGACTCCAACTCTGCTTTACACTTTAAATAGTCCTTTTTTATAGTTATGCCAGTAAAATTACAATATTAATATATACTACTCATGACTGATTCCTGCAAGTGTCATAGAGGAGGGTCAGCAATCATCTGTTCACAAGCAACTTGCTTTATGTGGGTAAAATTCTCATTACCTTTTCCTATTTTTGGTGTCAGTTGTCCCAGTTTTGTCCCTCTGACAAAGCTGTTCTGATTGCTCAGAAGACATGCCTGCTAATGGCAGCTGCAGTTGATCTGGAGATGGGGAGACACCAAGTAACACCTTCAGAACAGGTAGGGCAAAGCCTCTTAACCATTTCTGAGTGCACCAGTTTAGCATTTTCTCCTTCTGATTTTGAAGTCCTAGTTTTTTCACTCAAAACAGGATATTGAGAATGTAAGCAAGGAAATATTTAATAGTCAGAATTGATGCACCTTTCCAGACAACTCTAAGTGTTGAATTTCTGTAAATTAGTTCAGTGTCTTTGAATGGGTTTGTATCAATAAAGGGTCATGGCAGTAACTTCTGAGAGGAATTTCAATCTACAAGATATATCTTGTAAGGAGCCTGCTGCTAACTTTGGGTTAGTCAGAAAGACAATTACTGCTGTTGCTAAAAGTAGTTACCACTGTGGTTGTAATAAAATTCTTTTCTTTTATGTGTACATCTTTTTGTGGGTGGGAGGAAGAGGGCATTGTGCTTACTGTGATAAGAAGATTAAGGAAAACACAGAGGTTGTGAAGGAAGTACAGAAGTCTGGTATAGAATGATTGTAGAAATTCTGTGGAGGGCAATTGTTTTGTGGCATTTAGTGGTTTGTGAGTCTCAGTAGCACTATTTTATTCTTGGGAGATAAAACAGTCATGTCCCACAGGAGTATGGATGGTTCTTTCTGGGCCAATGTGAAGTGGCTTTGTCAGAGATATGGAGGTCTTTGAAAAAGACAAAAAACCCCAAAAGCCCAGTAACTGGTATAGATGATTTACTAACTAGGCTAATTCTTAATTTATTTTATAGCTGGTTCTGACATAATTATTCCTTTTGCTTTTAAAACCATGACAAAAATAACTTACTTGATTTTGTAAAATAGACGGAGCTTTTTAGTCAGGCCCTTCAACATCTTCAGACATGCAAGGAGGTATGGAAGGTGCTGAAATTAACAGGTAAGCCACAAAGTGTGTGTTCAGCACATGTAACTCTTAGTCACAATGTTAATGGAAAATACAGGGCATGTGGAGTTGCTGTCTCAGATGGAGGTTATTGGAGTAGATAGATAACAGTATGATAACAGCTGAGGTGTTAAGTGACTGTTGCCCTAGCAGATGCATGGTTCCCTTTTTCTGGTGGGATATTGGTAGAAAAATTCCATCAGATATTCTTTGAATGGCAAATTCCACTCAAATTTGCTCTTCTGTTAAGTCTGAGTGCCTTTGATGATTTTCCTGCCTGTTGGAAGCAAAAATTACCCTGTGGCCTAGAGAAAATTCATCATTACATACAGGCAGTCCTGTCTCTTTTGTAGGAGATTTTGCTAAAGACCCAACAGACACGTTGTTGCTGCTTTATGAATTTGAAGCAAGATCCAAACTGAATGATCCAACACTTCACAATCTTATGGAGTCAGTTTGGGAGCAACCCCAAATAGAGATCAAGACACTTGAAATCATTGCATGTAAGGACAAAGAAGCTTTCATTTCTCTTTCCTGTTCTTTTGAGGTGACCAGGATTATCATGTGTTGTACAATATACAGAAAATGGGTCTGACCATATATCTGAAGCAAAGATGCTTAGGATCTCAGCAAGGTTAGGAGAGCTGTGGTTTGAAATGGCAGATGACATGGGGGATGAACCAGAAAGTTGTGATATCTTTCCATTTCTAGACCCTGAGACACTCATATAGTTTGTGAGCCTGGAAAGGGTTTTTCAGATAAACTTTTACATGCTCCAAACTGGCAAAGGCCAGAGAATGACCCTCACTGATTCATGCCCCAGTGCAGAAGTTTTGGGCTGTGGACCTTGGATAGATACTTTAAGATATACTTTAGTATATTTGAGCCACTAAGATAATGTTGAGTTTCAACTCTCAAGTTTTTATAGTCAGTTTGTAAATAGCACTTCTCTACACTGTGCCATATTTTCATCTCAAAGTCCTAGTAACAAAAATGTGCTTGAGAATCTGGAGCAGGATCCAAGAAAGATGAGGAGCATTTAGAGCTACCATGGCAAGTCTTTGGAGGTGTCCTGTAGGATTGCATAAACACCTTCTGTTCTCCTTGCCCTGAGGGAGAGCACTCCAGTGCCTGGAGACACCACTCTCAAATCCTGCTCCTGCATAAGGTTTCCATCTGGATTTTTGTTTTCAAGGAGACAAACAAAACTCTTTAGACAGTGCCCCTCACCAGAATTTTTTTGTATTACTGCATTGGAGGTAAACAGCAGAGAATTATAAAGCTTTCTGTGCTTCTGCCTTGTTCTCATTGATGATGTGCTGAGTAAGAAAGAGGGAGAGAAGCACCAGCTGGTGACCTGCCCATTAAACAGATCTCTTTTCGCTTGTTTTTCACAAGGGATCTGGCAACATGCTGCAGTTTATTTTAGTGACCTAAGAGATTGAAGTTGACTTCAGTAATTTATCTTTTATTCTTCTCTATTTTCTTTTACTTTTGAAGCATTAGCAATGGAACCTCCAGCTCGGTATCCTGTACTGTGTAAGAAAGCTCTCAAGAGTGCACTAAACCTTCACAGAAAGCAGGCTGTCATTGATGCTGTGCAATTTAGGTTAGTGTTATCACATAGCTTTGCCATGAGCCTGTGACTGGAAATGCTGACTGGGCATAAAGCCTGCAATTTGAAAAGAAGTGGATTTTACTTTATATGCAAGGTTCCACTTCTTGCTGGCCAACCAATGTAACTCTGAAGGATGACTGCCTAACAGATGTTTTACCTGCAGTTTGTTCACTTGGCATGTTTTCTGGCACAGTCCTGTTTCCAATAAATTCATCTATTGAGGAAGGAAAATGAAAATTGGATCCAGAAGAGGTCTCTGGTTGTTTCTTGTGAGGAAGGTGTTAATTTCAAAGTTACTCTGGGTATTTCAAAGATAAAGAAGAGAAATTAAGGGTTGAGAAGAAAGCTATGAGTTGTAAGGTAGTGATGCCACGTAGTACATATGTGATTTATTTAGCATATTTGTGTTACTTATGCTTTCCAAGTTCCTTGAAGTGGCACTTGGCAAAGGCAACTGTTGATATTGTCTTTCTCACTTCACACTGAGAAAGGCAGAGCTGTTTTCAGTATTTGTTACTGACTTTCTGAGGATGCTGCCTACATAGCTCTTGTTGGGGGAGTTAGAAAATGTACTTTGTTCTTGCTGTCATGTGTAGCACCCTAGGTAATACTGTGATTTTCCTTCTGTGTTACTGTAGAGACCAGCAATGAAATAATTAAGTACCAATTGCTCTTGACTCTATTTTTCATAGTTTGTATGAATAAGATCTGATAGTACAAAAATGCATATTCTGCTACAAGAATGAGTGTGTTATGCACCAAGGTAAACATGTCTGACAATCATAGAGACATAACTCTGTGTGCTACTCATATTTAAAACTGTTTGTGCACATGGTATTTAATATTTCCTCTTTTGCTCTCTTTCAATCCTCAGCAAATGCTTACACAGTTTGATTAATATCTCTTTGCCAACTGGACTGACAGACTTGGATACCTGTGTGCTGCAGGAGGTGTGGGACTACTTTGAAGATGCTCTGAGTGTAGTCAGCAGCATGGTAAGTTGAACAGGAAACCAAGAGACTGGGACATGATCCTGAGCATGTTTGGAAAAAATTCTCATTAGACTGAGAATAATTAGCAAAATGAACATTACACAATGTTATATGTGGAGCTGCTAAGGCTTCTTCAGTAAAAGATACACTGAAGGTGTAGAAAAGTCTCTTGGATATTTAGGACTGCATTACAAATTTCCTTGGATTTTGTAAGAGTTTTTTCTCTCTTTGCTTAGGGTGACAGAACCCAACTGTTTTCTTACTCTAAAATTAAACTCTAACACACTCTTGACTTGTCAGTTTTGAAGTGAAGATTCTATTTTCTGGTGAGGTGCTGCTGCTTGTTTGCTACCACAGGATGCTTACCCAGAGATGGAGATCCTTTGGTTGATGACAAGAGCCTGGAACACAGGAATATTTCAGTACACTGTTGGTAAATACAAGGAAGCTGAGCAGTGGTGTGGATTGGGAATGAGGTTCCTCAATCACTTGGGCTCTCTGAAGAAGACCTATGAAGGCCATGTGAGTGTGCACAGGGGGATTTGAGGATATGGGATTGGCTGGCTGGCCTGAATTTGAGATGTGGATCTGGGTGAAGAAACCACTGCTGATGATCTTTAGAGTTTCAGGAAAATCGTGGTATCTAAATATTCTGGGGGAGCTGGTGCTAAAAGATTTTTTCAAAGTGAGGCCCGAAAAGTTTTGCTAGACAATAGAGAGAATAATGTAGCATTCTTTTACTGGAAGGATGATGGAAATGGGTGACTGGAAATAAATTCAGACTGTTTGTGGCCGTGGGAGAACCTTGTACCTTTGCCTGCTTTAACTAAAGCCAAGGTGCTGTACCAGTTTAGTTAAATCAGCTGTTACATACTTTCAGGTTTGGTTTCTAGTGTAATCTCATGTTTTGCAAATAGGCTTTAAGATGGTGTGAAGAGAATCACTAAAGCTCATCTCCTCAGGTGCAGCTTAGCCACTTCCTATGAGGGAGAAATTTCCAGCCTAGCACCTACAAAGTGTAGGTGACACTTTGCAATGACACTTTTCTTACTCTGTCACAAATAAGCTTCTTCCTACAGCTTTTGGCTGCTGCTCCTGTCTAGATTGCAGCCCTGTGCAGCCTGGCTGGTGTCACCATTCATTCTCTTGTGTACAAGCTGAGCAATCAAGGGCTTGGCTGTAACTTACACCATTTTAAATGCATCAGTTAAAGCAATGAGAGCTGACAATAAGAATCTTCCCCATCCTCAACATCAGCTCCCAAAATCTGTGATTTGGTGAATAGGTTTATGTGCTGGTGTAAGACTCACATATAAACTATGCTTTATGACTGTAAATAAAAGCACTTTTGTTAGGACCATTGTATTTAAACCTATGCCAAAAATCTTTACATGAATTTGAAATTCTGGGTTTAGAAACTGGTCGTAGCCTCCCACCTATTCCCTTAGTTCTGTTCTGTGTTAAATGATACATTTAGTTAAATTATACACTTAGTTAAATGATGCATTTTTATCCATCCTTGTTGACAACTGTGGTGCTCATATTCTCCAGATGGTTGGCCTTTATAGTGAGGTTCTGGACAAGCTGGACAGAGCAAAAGGATTTATTCCAAATGAAGAATAATGACAGCCACAAGTACAAAAAAAGGAAAGCAGTCTCTCTTGGAAGTGTTGTGCTGAATGAGAGGCTGTTAGCTCTGTGAAGGCACAGGGCCATGGGAGCAGTGGGAATGAAACCAGCATCTCCCTCTTGTTGGCAGAGAAGTTATGTACTTTTTAGGAAGTGTTTATTCAATAAATGTAATTGTTTTCCTCTAGGGAATAATTTTCATTCTCTGGAGCTTTTTAACAGTTAGAAATAAATATTTAAGTTTTACATGAGATGCCTCTGCTGTTGTGTAACAGGTTGGTTTAAATATCTGGTTTTAGTAGCAAATGGCAATGAGCACAATGAAAGTCTTTAA
This sequence comes from Ammospiza nelsoni, assembly GCF_027579445.1. NCBI lineage: Eukaryota > Metazoa > Chordata > Aves > Passeriformes > Passerellidae > Ammospiza > Ammospiza nelsoni. The sequence goes on along the minus strand of NC_080647.1, from coordinate 15,160,360 downwards.
AAAGTATTCCATCTCCTCTGGTTGTCATAGCTGCCTTGCTGCATAAATATTTATCAGATTGTTTAGTTTCCAGTCCATTTCAGTGGGGACAAGAATCCAGAGCTATTTGCTGGTTTCACAGTCCCTTGGAATAGAAGAAGCAGCAGTGCTGAGCTCAGGGAGAAGCTGCAGCTGTCCCTGGCAGTGCTGGGAGGGCTCCTGAGCCCTGGGCCGGGCAGGTGCTCAGCAAGTCTGAGCACATCTGGGATGTGGCTGTGGAAAGCTGGGGCTGAGCCAGTGGGGAATCCTCTGTGTGTGAGTGTGGGGTGTGCAGGGAGCCCAACAAGGACCCACTGGGTCACTGGAGCTGCCACTGCAAAGGGCCTCTGGTCCCAGTCTGGGGTGGTGACACTGGGACCCCAGGAGGGAGCTCCTTTACAGGAGCATGGATCTGCTTAGTGTCAATTCTCCATTTCATGGTCAGCTTAAATCAGTTCACCAGGCCTAGTTTGGGTCTCTGAGACACTGCTTTCAGATCTGTAATGCACAGTGTGCTGCCTGTTTAACCAAGAAATACCTTTAAATCTGTAAAAAATCCAGGTCTCAGATGAAACAGAAAATTTTTCTGGAGTCACAGGTTTGGAGATCCATGCTGCATCACAGCACTGGGGGACTCTAAATGATGCCACAAACTCAAAGGTTTCCATCCTGCCTGCAGAATCTCCTTGGAGCCTGCTGGGCTGGCTGTAATTGCTGCTCAGTTCTGACTTGCACACACATAAACAGGTAAAGGTGTCACACTGTACCTGCTCAGAAAGGTCATGCTTGCCCAGCAAGTGCAAGGAGGTAATTATATACAGCCATAGAAGGCAGCAAACACTAAGTGTGGGTTTGCCTACAGCCAGAATGGTTTGAATTTTTTCCTTGCAGATACTCTGATTTCTTTTATGCTACACACAGCCCTGAAGAGCCCGGATCAGAAAAGTTTCAGACTCTGCTGATAGCACTCATCTCTTCCTGCACATTTTTACACAGTACATTTTATTCCAGGCTTAATATTTACCAAAGGGTTTAAGTAGGGCAAGAATTCCTCTCCTAGTTGAATCAGACTGTAATTAGCCATTTCCAGTGGCTGTTCCCTGTAGGTTGTCTGTGTGCAATCACACCTTTGCAGGTGTTTTCTGGTCCAGATGCAGACTGGTCCAGGCTAAATGTGCTTTACAGTTCAGCACTCCATCGAGGGTGACTGTGGTTTATAAATGTTTTCTAAACCAGCAACAGCTGACCTGTAAAAAAATAACAGAGCTGTTCATTCCTCCCCTATTCTTACCTTTTCATTGATCCCTGTTCTCTTTCAGCTCAGAGCTGTGTGCTCATCCCTGGATGTGCCCAGAGGGCTCCAGAGGGTGGCATTGCAGCTGTACTTTCCTATTTACACATCACTGTGGGAGCTCCAGGGTGTGCTGGACACTGGTTCTGTGCTGCAGAGCCCTCCCTGCTCCTGAGAGCACAGATGGATCCTCCAGGGCAGGACATCACAAACTTCCCTCCCTTTTCCCTAGCCAGTATTTTCTGCCCTTTTTTGCCCCTAATTTGACTTTTTAACCATTTGTGGAGGAGCAGCAGTGCACAGGCATGAGGGAATTGCAGTGTGAATTGGCTGAGTCCAAACCAACACCTGGGATTGATGGGGCAGGCAGCCTGCCCTGGGAAAAACGTCCTTGCTGAGAAGATTTGGGAAAGGACAGGGCAGAGAGGATCCCAGCCCAGCTGCTGAGCCCTGGAGCCCCTTGCACCACCTCTCACCCAGAGCAGCAGGAGCAGGGCTTCTCCACAGCCCTGCACTGAGGGTGCACCTCCCAGCAGGCACTGGGGAGAGAGCTCTGCTCCCACTCCTGGGGCTGCACTGAGCACCTGGGAGAGGCAGGACAGGAAGGGGAGCTGGCCTGGCCACTCACACTTAATAGTGGTCACAGTAATCAGAAATGAAGGTAATTTGGAAGAGGGCTGAAGCTCATTAGAGGATTGGGCAGGAGCTTTTGTCAAGCAGTGCACTGTAACCAGGGGAGGAAATTCCAGAGTCGCCCTGTGCTGAGTCAGGTGTGGTCCCAAGCAGGTCCTGCAGGTCCCAGAGGTGCTCACACGTGCTGGTACCATTCAGACATGCTGCACTGATTGTCTCTAACTATGTGTAATGTTTTCCCTTAGGGTTAAAAACCCTAAGGGTAAACAAATGACCCTCATTTGGAGGCAAGGGATATAAATAAACACTGAAGGTCAAGGTACCCAAGGATTCTTGAAAGAAAGAGACACCTTTGACAATATGATAACTTTACCTGCTTCACAGCAGATGCTTCAGTGCCATGAATCCTGCTGTGACAGCCTGAGGAAAGCAGAGAACAGCAGTTCTTGAAGATTGTGCTGCCAAGCATCATTAGCAACAACAGGCGTATCTAAGACAGCTCCATCAATGGGGAAAATAATTTGGAGAAAATTCTAATTACATTCCTTTAAGGCCCCTCTTCCAGTAGCCTCACAGCACAACCTGTGCTCTCCTGCTTAGCTAAGACAGCTAATTACCCAGAGCTGCAGACAGAAGCACAGACATGTTTCTCTAGAGCACAAGCAGCTTACAGTCTAATTTTCTAGAAGTGTCTTAGGGCAGATTAGTTTCATGCCTGTTGCAGGCAGCTTTAGCAGGACATCTTAGGAGAGAAAAGAACCAGCTCCTACATTTCACAACTGCACAGGAGCATTTTCAGGACAATGCTCTGCTATTTTCTGGGCCAGGACTTTGCAACTTATCCTTAGCCAGGAAAATGGGTGGTTACAGCTTTAACAGAGCCAGTTCCTTCTCCAAGCCACCCTCTTTCTCTTCACATGGTGTTTCTCTTCCAGAGGTTGTTCTGCCTCACAGCAGTGCCAGGGTTTATTTGAGAAGATAACCCTGTGTTCCTCTCCCCCTGGAGCCTGGATGTTTTGCTGTCACAGCAGATGAGGTGACACAGGAGCTCAGGACAGGCCATGGGAGGGGTGTCTGCAGCCCCACATGGGCTGGGCAGAGCAGCAACAGAGGATATTTCTGTGCTGCTTCATCCCTGGCTCCACATCTGTCAGCATGTAAGCAAAGTTTGATTTTGACAGTGGTAATTCTAGCATCAGGTCTGCTTAGCAACTGCTGAATCTTCTGCTGTTTTGTGGACAACCACCACCACCAGGCTGCTGATCTGATCAGTTAAAGGAGTTTCTAAATGGTTTTGAATTTGTCCAGTGAGCTTCACAAACTCAACAGTCAGCAAACTGTATGCCCATGCTCAGTGGGTACAATATCCTTGTTCTCCTGAAATCATAATTTGCTTCTCTTCTGTGCAGTTTGAAATTAAAAAAGAAATTGAGTATTTAAAAACCAAACCCCTTCAGCTCAGCTAAATGACAAAGCAGATTCAGGCACAAGAGTACTGTGACACTCCTCTAACCACATTTGTCTCAGTGAACACTCCTTTTCTTTGCATTTGAAGGTACTAAAAAAGTTATACCAGTTGTCCTTACAACTTCTGATATTTAAACAGCATGTTAAAACTGTAAAAAGAAGCTCTGTATTAGCTGGACTATGTATGTGCTTTGTTGTCTTTATATCCAATACAAGAACAATTATATAGCAGCCCACAGACCCTATTATTTGTAAAGCAACCTCCCCAGAATTCAAGCCATGATCCAGAATACATTATGGTGTTGTGTCATCAGGCCAGACTTGACCTGGCTTAAAACAACCCAACCAAAAGCACTTTTCAGTGGCTGAGTTGCAGCTCTAAATAAGCCCACTTCCTTTCTTTTATTTTCTATTTTTTTTTTACATTTCCTTTTTCCACTAGGCAAGTTCTCAGGTATCACCTTTTATACTAAAAAAGGCTATTTTTTTCCCCCTAAACAAGTGTCAACATTCCAGTTTGCCATAAAGAGACCATATGAAGAACTGCTAACACCAGCACCAAAAAAACCAGATCTGGTACACAATGAAGGACTCTACAAGAAGGTCTCAAAGACAAGAGTTCTTTGCAACTCTCTGTTTATTAAAAATATATGTCTCCTTGGAAGAAACACTGTTAACCAACTACTGTTGTCATTGATTCAGTACTGTCAGCTATGCCATGGAGTACATCATCTTTTCTCCACGTGACTCGAGAGAGGGAGACAGGCTATTAGGAAAAACCAGAAAAAAGAAAAGAAAAAAAAAAAAGACAAAAGATAGGAATGTGTGACTAGCACCTTAAGGACTTTCATTTCACTTACTCCGCTTCTTCAGGGACCGACAGTTATAGCAGCTGGAGCAGGACCAGCGGGGCAGGGGCTGGATGCCCGGCAGGAACCCTTTGCCAAAGTTCTGTGTGCTCCTTTAGGGTCGGTCCCAGCGACAGCAGAATCCTCCTGCCCTCCACTGTGCTCACAGCTGGGGCTGCTGCAGAGCCCTCCTGGCCCCAGAAGCTGCTCAGTCCCTGCAGGGCTCCTCGGGATGCAGGGTGGGCAGAGAGGCTCCTCCCCAGGCAGCACAGGGACAGGGACAGTGTCACTGACTGACACACAGAGCCATCACCTCGGGGACAGGGACCACAGGAGGAGACTTACCTGGGCGTGCTTGGACAGCGACCTCCTGTGCTGTGGGTGGCTCTGTGTGAGGAACAGCATCGACAGCTCTGGGTAAGGTGGGAACCCAGCACACACTGCTCAAAGGCCACGAGAGTGTCCCCAGCTCCACACAAGGGCCCGGAGCCCCACTCAAGCACAAAGTGTCCTCAAAGACAGACATGTCTCAGCTTAGGGCCAAGTGTCTCTGTGCCTCTCCTGAAAAATGCCAGTGCCCAGGGCATGGGGCAGCTCTGCACCCTGTGCTCCTCTGCTGCCAGCTGGGGCACCACTCCAGGGCTCTGGGGTGGCTGGGGGAGGCAGCAGAACCCAGCTCCAGCCACAGATTCACACAGAATGTCAGAGCCAGGCACGGTGGCCATGCTGTCACCTCTGCTGCAGGGAGGGCTCCTCCCGGGACAGCCAGCCCTGGCACGGGCACACAGCAGGGCAGGGGAAGAGAAGGGTTTAATCTGTCACTGATCTGCAAAATGGGAGTGTCCATCCAAGGCACAGCTGGGGGCTTTTCCTGCCAGTGGCTAATGCAGAAGGGAATGCCAGTGTGCTGCCACAGCCAGAATGGGTCATTCCACCTGCACCCACAGGTACAGGGCCAGTCCAACATCCCAGGTTTTTCACAGCAACACAGGACAGTGAGTACATTTGTTCCATGTGGCCAGTAAAGTATTTCTTAACTAAACACCACAGATCTAGATTCTATTTACAATAGAGCCAGCTTAAAAAATAAGTTAAAAAACTGGATTTTATACCCATTCAGTTCATCATTGACAAGAGAAAAATGGAATAATAATAATAATTATAATAATAATTATTAAAAAAGCCAACACAACAACACAATATGGTTTTGGTTTAAAATCAGCTTAAAAAAATAGAACCAAAAGGAAACCTCTCATGCAAACACATAAAGTGATGTGTAAAACAATGTGCAATTTAATATGTAGCATCATCCATTCTCTTGCTCCGCAGCCTCCTGCTCAGTCTCTGTCTCCCAGCCTCTCACAGGCCAGCTGCTGCTCCTTGCTCTGGTCCCTCCTGCACAGGCTGTGCCAGTCTCTGGCCTGTCTCAGACCCAGGGGGGCTGCAGGGAACTGGCCTGGATGGGAGAAGTTTCCAAAGCACCTGGTACCGTTTGAGCTCTTCCTGCCCAAGTGGACTCCCTGCACCGAGTGCTCGGGACAGAGGAACTGAGAGAACCTTGCAATAATACAACACCTTTCCAGAGAGGTCCCTCAGATTTCCTAGTCCACATACATATATATATATATATAATATATATATAATATCTCTCCTCTATATTATATATAAATTACATATACAGATAAATAAAATGCTTTCTGCTGCCCCATCTGTCGCACTGTTCAGAGCTGCTAGACGGTCACACTTGGAAAAATGCCCCTGGAGCTCTGACACCAGCTCATGTGTTCAGAGTCCATTGTTTCACTTGTCTTCTTACATTAGTCCTTAGCTGCCTCCTCCCATCTTGATTCTTCGTTTAGTTAATAATAATAATAATATAATAATAATATAATAATAATAATAATAAAAAAACGACCTTGAATGGGTTTTCGTCTGTCTCTACTGGAGCAGTGGGAAGGTCCATGCAGGAATGGTGGGAACAGTCACGTGATGAATGATATGAGTTCATCCCAACAAAAGAAACAGGACTAGAAAACTCAATTTTGCGACGATCTAAAAAAGGGAGCAGGAATAGTTTTCATATCCTTCCCCCTCGGGGCAGAGGGCTCGGATGGGTGGGACTTCAGAGATCTTCTGCTCACAGGGAAGCAGGAGGGAGACATCTTCAGAGTTTCTCTGGGGACGGGACCCAGATGTAGTGCCCGGACTGGTCCTCAATGATCTGTTTGATTTTGCTGTAAATTTCTTCAAGAGAGTCTCCTTGTACGATGGCTGGAAGAGAACAAACAAGACCCTGAGCCCCAGGCAGCACTGCCCTGAGTCAGGGAGCCCTCCTGGAGCCCCAGAGGGCACAGCCTGCAGGGACTGAGCCAGGCGGTGTCAGGGGAGCTGCCCTGGGCCCTGTGACACAAAGGGTTAAAGCAGCACCTCGGTGGGGATTAGCCAGTGCTGATCCCAGCTGGCAGAGCTCCTGGCTGTGTGCAGGGCCCTCCACACCAGGCTGCTAATCAGCTTTGCACGCTGTGTCAGGCACCGGGGCTGTGCTCACCAGAGCAGGGAAGGCAGGGCTGGGGCAGCTCATGGGGTGCACCAGGAACCCCCCCGAGGTGCCAGCTTTGTCCCTTCCCTCTGGTTTTCCCTCTGGCTGACTGCTGAGGGCTCCTCCTGTTTGCCTCCTGTGCTGCAGGGTGGGAACACAGAGCTCTCAGGCTGGGAAAGGCTCCCAGCAGCAGCCCCTGCCCCATCCTGCTACATCACAGCAAGATGCTCAAGAAGGGCCAAAGCTTTCCTGCCTCTGTAACCCAGCCAGGACCATCCTCCAGCATCTCTGCTCCCTCCTTCTAAGTTACTGGCACAGAACCTGTGGTAGTGACCATCTCTCTGCCCATTTCCCAGTTCTTTCAACACATTTCAGCCAACAGCATTCCTTTTTCACAGGTCAACATCAAACTCGCCCTCCAAGTGCACAGTGGCATGTTGAGGGCCTGTTTTCCTGGAAAAACAGCCAGCAGCTCTGGAGCCCAGGACAGGAGGTCTGGGGAAAGCTCACTGTGTTTGTATCCCATTATTTGCCCAGCTGAAATAAATTTTTGGAAAGCATCCTGCTTGGGGTTTTTCCCAGTAGCTGTTAGGCAGGTAATGCACAGTTTGGCAACATTTTCATTCCTCAACTTCAGAAGAAACAGCTATTGCACTGGAAAAAGGATGGAAGACCAGTTCCTCTGCCTCTTCACCTGCCTGTGGTTTTCCAGAATTAATCATGTTACAAACATTAGTTCCCTAATGCACAAGGATGCCTGTGTCATGAGCAGTTCATCTCAGCAGGCACAAAGTGTCAGCAACCCCTGACTGGCTCTTGAGCAAAGACTACTTAGGAAGCAAGCCAAACTTCCAGTCTTTTTTAGTAGATGTTTTGTAATAACTCATGACTGTCTCCACCATTTAGGTCACTAATTTTTAATCTTTCCCCTTTAGAAACTTCTCTTTTCTCTTTTCGAAAATGCTCCCCTTTTCTCCCATGCAGGGAGTTTACTTCCTGTAGACTTGTAGCACTTTGAAACCCTGTGCTTCCCCTGCTCGGGGATTTTTAGATTTTTATTATGGTTGAAGTTGGTGATTAGCTTTCACAAACTCAGAAAATCCTGCCTGACAACTTGTCTCCTCCTCTCTGACTGGTTTACTTCTATCCACTGATCTTGGAGCAGTCCCCTTGCAGAGCCCTCCTGGCAAAGTGCCATTTCTGTCTTGCTTTGATGAAGCTGGATGTTTTCCCATGACCCTGCAGTAGGACAGTGCTGGTAGAGAGGTCACAGCTGCTGGATGGAAAAATGAAGTAAATCAGATACAAGCCTGCTCAGGACACTCACCTGTAAAATATTCTCCAAACTCTTGCTCAAGTTTCATGGCTTTGTCAAAGACCTTGTTGGCCTGTTCATATGTCTGTCTCCGGTTCATCTCCCTGCCACACACAAAAAATAAGAAATTTTCAGCTCTTTTTCTCAGCAATGAACAGAAGCAAAAATAGCCCACAGAGCCAGGGTGCCTGGGAATCCTCTGCTCAGAGGAATGGAAGCTGTGCAGGACCCAGCTCCCAAGGGCAGCTCCCTTCCCCACAGACCCCAGGCTGCCTTGGCCCTTCCTCTCAACCTCCACAGTTCCTCCCACTGCCACCTACCCCAGCCCCTGCACCACAGCACGGAAGGGAATTCAAACCCAGACAATCCCTTAAACTTGTGAGACTGCTGCTGCCTGCCTAGGGTTTCTCATCCCCATAAAACACAGAAATAAGCAATTTGACCCCTTCTGACTTGAGAAGGGCTTTTCCCAGGCCCCTTGGTGCCAGCAGAATTCCTTCTGATCTCAGGGTCACTCTCAAGCTGTTGACTCTCCCCACAGATAATACTCTATGCTGCTGCTGCTGCTCAGAAGAGTTGCAAGCTCAGGTCTCCCATTCTTTCCAGCCTGCTCTACCCAGGGCCAGGAGCAGCAGGACAGGCAGCTGGAGAGGCACAGAACACGGTGCTGCACTTACATGAGGGCTTCAATGGATTTAGGTTTGATGAAAATGGCAATGGGATAAAGTTGTGCT